>NC_056557.1:3050094-3108798 GCF_013358625.1 Macadamia integrifolia
TTTCTGATATGCTTAGGGGTACTAATAAAATCTATTCTTGAAAAGGGAAACAATGGTTGTTGTTTCCTGCTAATTTATGAATAGAGAATATAATTCTGTTTAATTTGGGTTATGATTTTTTTTTTTGGGGGGGGGGTGTGGTGTAAGGCTGTGCTTTACTTGGAATTGATTTATCTGCTTTCTTACTTTTTCTTCAGGTTTGGAGCTGAAGTCATGGACGTTGTTGCATCTTGGACCAAAAATTTGTGTATAGACATTGCTCAAGGCCGCGTACAAAATCTTGTTAATGATGTTGGGTCTGAATCAGCTGAACAGGCCGCCAAAGATTTGTCTGGCTGGAGTATACTCGATGTTGGAACTGGGAATGGTTTGCTTCTTCAAGAACTTGCAAAGCAAGGGTACTGTCCTAAACATTTGCTGATGATTCTATACTATTTTAAGTGAATGTGGTTAGTCCGGAATAATGCTTTCTGCAAGTAGTAAATTTTTCAGTTCATTTGATCATGTCCATCCTCCTTCCAGTGAATTTCAGAAGTATTTGTATGTGTGTGTGTGTGTGTGTGTGTGTGTATATATATATATATGCACGTAGGTGTAAGCCTACCTGATCTAGCCAGATTATGGAATGCTTGTGCAGACCAGGCTTGTGGTTATGGGTGGGTTTGGGTTGATCAATTAAACCAAGTTGATTATCCGTCTTGTTTTCAGGCCTAGTTGATCTGTCTCTTTGTTTTTCCAACTAATAATCCATACCATGTGTGAATATTCTTAAACCTTCACCTTACCGAAGCATTTCTCAGACAGGTAAGTCCTTACTGTTATGTCAACTTTATCTCATGGGTAAAATCATCCTTATTCTCTGATATTGACATGTCAAGATTGTCAAAAACTTAATTAGCTTAATCCAGTAGATTTAAAACTAACGAAACACCAAACTACTGAAGAACAGATACTGGGTCCACATCCAATTCCATCCTTCCGAACCAAATCAACCAATATCCTCTGTATTCATTTTTTAGTGGAAACCACAGATAGCGTTGGAATGGAATATGTTTTATGGTTTTTATGGTGAAGAATGGTCTTCTTTTATGGTTTTGATGGGTAACATTCGATTTTTTTCATGGTGAATAGATTTCTTCTTCTATTAGTCAAGTTTTATTAATGTTTACCTTGTTACTGGACTGAAGGATAGAACTAGGAGATGTTGATGCAGCAGTGCTCCGATGGATCGACCCAAACCCACTCCAAAACCCGGACCAAGACCCAGATCCAATTTGGGTTCCAAGTTACTGATTTAGGTTCAGGGTTAATAGAATATTGTAGGATTTTATTTTATTTTGAGGATATTTGTTATCTTTTATTTTAGTTTATTTTGGGGTAGCCATTAGGAAGGTAGAAATTTTCAATTTAGTTTTATTGTGTTTCTATTTTACTAGACTTAGTTTAGGAAGTAATTAGGATTTTCTATTTGAGACTTTATTTTGATTTAATATAAGTAAGTGATGTAACCAAGGAATTAACCAGTTGATGAATGAAAAAAAATTAAGTTGTGAAAAGCCCTTGCGTGGCTGTCTTCTTCCCCCCCTCCCTCTTCTTCTTCTCTAGCCGACCCCTCCCTGCCTTCTTCTTTTCTGGACCGCTGTCTCTCCTTAAAACTTCTTTTCTCTTCCTCTTCCTATTTCTCTTTCATGCTCTATTCCTGAGTGACCTAACAGCGTTCCAGATCTGATATTCACCCTACCATAAGGTGGCCATTTGGATCCAAATCTGAACCTGCAACTACCACTGGTTCCTGTTTTGGCAGCACTCTATTGGTCTTAAGATTCTTAGAAGACGCTTGGAACCTCATGGTTCAAGCCAAGATTCTGGTCGGAAGTTATTCTCATATGGGCGATCAGAAACCCCAAGGTTTCAGTTCCTGTGTTCGACTCTATTGAGAACTCTAACTTTGATTCATGGCTGATCCTGCTACTACTGCCTCTGTCGCATCCCTATATATATTCTGAAAATTCAGCTTGCCGGTTGGTGCTCTTGTGGTTTAGAAATAGTGTAATTGAGGGTTGAAGAACTTCTTCCAAAAAAACCTGGATCGATTGGGGCTTAACAAAAGGGAATCCTTTTAGCCTTCAACCTCCACTGGTTTCTTCATACTTGGCTGTTGGAGGTTGACGACAACCTAATCGATGGGTTTATTTCAAGTTCTTCATTCTGCCTTTCCCATTATACCCCTGTGAAACCCCTTTAAGCCGTTTTTCCGTTTTGTCCTTTAACTTCTTTGGTTCCAAATCCAGCCTTGACAATAATTTAAATTCCCACTTGGTTCCTCTCCCCTAATCGACCCATTGAAACACTAGAGATTTCTGGTTAATTACAATAGTGCCATTCCACCCTAATCCTTGCTATTTCAATTGAATTACAAGTTTGCCATTACTTGAGTATTTATCCCTTGGATAGGACATTTATTTACTAAATTGCCACTACTCCTAGTCTTTGATCTCTAAATATTTAAGCGGGTCAGCATCCAACCAGGTTGGTCTCCTTGGGGCCCACCGGCCCCCCCATTAGTAGGGCTATGTCCCTTTTCTATAATTTGGGGGTTTGGTTTAGGGATATTTTCAGTATTATTAGACCCGTATATGATACAAATTCATACTTGCACACACGTGGCATGCATGGGGATGTCAGAAGTGTTCTGTGTTAGATTGATTTGGAATAGCATGAGTAAGTTGCCACACAGAGAGATGAGTACAGAGAGGGAATACATTTATGTGGTTTAGGAATACCTCTTCATGGGTAGTTCTTTGTTAGTATTCTGAAAGCAGTTATGAAACAAATTTTAATATGCCCTGCATCCAGGTTCTCTGATCTGACTGGAACTGATTATAGTGAGGGCGCAATTGGCCTTGCTCAAAGCCTTGCTGATCGGGGTGGATTCACAAATATAAAATTTTTGGTATGTTTTGACTTTAAGATTACATCCTCTCCTGTATTATTTTCTGTTTGTTGTTTTGGCACTCCCTGCAAAAGCTACATGCAATGGTTGCAAGGTCTGGACCAACTTTTGATGTCATTTCTTTTGCAGCTCTAGTGTGCCACAAGTCTTTTGTGTCCAAAATCTTGGATTGCAGGTCTTTTGATTTTAAATTTATGTCTTTGTAGAGTTAAAAAGGATTTATCTGTCATCAACTTGTATAGAAACCAGTCTGGTATACCAAAATGTTCAACTGTTTCTAAAACCAAACTAGATTTATCTCGTTCAATTTACACAATATGATATGAAAGTGTCTATATTACGTAGCTAGATATTTTCTCTAAATTGATTTGACAGAAACCCACACCTTTGATCTTTTCGAGCGGTAGATGAAACTAAAATGGTTGGACTTCGTTGATAGTTAGGAATGTCCAACCTAAAAAGTCCGGTTATCAAGGTTAAAACATCATGGGAAGAAACATTTGAACATTTTGGAAGGATGCCATTCAAAGTTCCTGGGTCGCACCAAGTTGGGTTTTTTGTGTTATGCTATAGGAAGGATGCTTTATTCGTCTGTGATTTGTGTTATAAAGTACTTGGTTTTTATTATTATTTTTTAGTACATGTTTGATTCTTTTGGATATTCATATTAGCTGCCATTCAAAGTTCTTGGGTCACACCAAGTTGGGTTTTTTGTGTTATGCTACAGGAAGGATGCTTTATCCGTCAGTGATTTGTGTTATAAAGTACTGGGTTTTTATTATTTTTTTTGGTACATGTTTGATTCTTTTGGATATTCACATGTCTGCCTTGCTGTTTTTTAATGCTTTAGCCTACTTCAGACTTTTGATAGTCCTGTTCTTTACTTGATGCTTTTGCCATAGGTTGATGATGTCCTTGAGACAAAATTGGAGAGGCAGTTCCAACTTGTTATGGATAAGGGGACTTTAGATGCTATTGGATTGCATCCTGATGGCCCTATCAAAAGGTAACTGCAGTTTCTAGGGTTTACCTCCTTGGTGTTGCCACATACTTTCCTTGACATAGTAGCTGATTGTTGTTCCCTGCTACAAACACTGATTCCTTTTTCATTTGATTTACCATTCACTGGAGTTATTCTGTAGCCCTTTAGACTCGGTACAAATTGGCGACCAAATTGGGTTTGATTTTGTTAGTAGTGACTGGGTCTTCTACTTGAATTCCATGGCATTGGTTTGTTTAGAACTTGTTATTTATCAGAAAGAGAAAATGGCGTTGGTTTGTATGCTTTCAGCACCCTTTATCCTTTCTCTTACTGAGTATGGTTTAATGCTTTTATCAGAAGCAATTGATGCTTGCCTAGTGCAACTAAAAAAGGCTAATCCTATGAATAAATGATTGCCTGGATTTGATCTTGTTTTGTTGGGTTACTTTTCAGGTTGATGTATTGGGATTCAGTCTCAAGGTTGGTTGCATCTGGAGGAATATTGGTTAGTATGTTCACTTCTTCTGATGCTCATTATTGAACTATGATATTGGGATGGCGATTCCGGAACTGACCCCTGCCAATTCAAATTGAGACTGGTGGGTCAAGGTTCTGTTTGTGTTTTCCCAGCTATAATCTCCCATGCTCAACCCAGCATCTTATTTTAAGTATATTTAATCTCCAATGCAAGGTTTTTAATTTTCCAGACAACGTATAAATGGGATGGCTACTGTACTTGTAACCCCTGTGGTGATCCACTGCTCATATGTATCTTTTCGGTACCCTTGGATTCAGTGAAATAGAGAGAAGTATATTGTAATTGGCTTTCTTCGAGAACCAGTGCAAGGAGATTGCTCTCTGGATAATAATCAGTTTCTCTCCCCTTCTTTACATTTGAACCTATTTAAATACATATTGCAGAGAGACATTGGACTTCAACCAACCACCCATAAATGGCCCTAAGACATGTGGACTCTCCCCCCACTAAAACATAACAAGTGACCACTTAAGAATACGTGGAGTTTACTACTCTCCACAGCTAACTTTGCAATATGGGGAATTTCTCACAGAAAGATATCACTTCCCTAGTTGGATTCTCATTAATGTAGCATTCTTGATTCTTGTGTTGCTGTTTGTTTAGATTAATTCTCCGTACCCTTGACAATAGGGAGATGCCAAATTATTTGCTTTTTCTTTGTTTTACTAATCACTTCGACCATTAGGTGATTACATCCTGTAACAGTACAAAAGATGAGTTGATGCAAGAGGTGGACAACTTCAACCAGAGAAGGCTAGCAGCCTCCCAGGACCCTGAGACCCCCAAGGACCAAGAAGTGTGCAGGGATCTTACTTTCCAATATGTCAGCCATGTTCGGTCATATCCAACATTCGCGTTTGGAGGATCAGAGGGGTCACGTGTTGCTACTGTTGCATTTCTCCGAAGTTGAAAAAACTTCCTTCTGTGGAGGAGCAGGCTGCTAGCTCTAACCAAAGTATGCTGTCAAGGTAAATTGGCTTCGGGTGTTTTCTGTTTGCAAGAGGCGCTGTTGTTGGTTGACGCAAGGTAAAAGTTATTACGATGCTCGAAACTGTATCTGCAATGACCAAAAAATATGGAGATTACTGACCTATAGAATAGTTAATAGTCGTTTCTTTTGAGCTTCTAGTTTCTTAGAAAATACTGTATCACCTTGGATAAGTAGGAGGGAAAATTTCGGCTGTATCTAATGTTATGGAATTGTTCTCTTTATGCGAAGTCCAAGTAGTGTATTGTAGCTGACAATGTATGTCATCCTTCCTGCTGAGTTTCATGTCTCTTGTTGCATGTTTAGGCAGTTTTGAAGTTTTGACTTCAAGAGAGAATGGTTAAAGTTGTGTGGCTATACAGAGGTGGGTTAATGTGATAGAGGACTTTGTACTCATTCCATTGGTAAAATGAATGGATTATAGAGGAAGTTTGTTAGAATTAGTCATTTAGAACTGAAAATAAACTTACTAGATGATTGGCTGATATAAGTGAAATTCATGTCTCAGAATCTTATCTAGCACAAACTTAAGTTTGCATTTTTAAAATGGATTGAAGGTCTAGAATGCATTTTGAAGCGAGAAAATAGAAAAGAATTGAGTTTCAAAATACATTATAGGCTCAAAAATTTTCCAGATATACATTACCAAACACAGCCTTAATAATCTCATTTCATTTTATCTAACTAGGACAAGTAACTAGAACAAGGACAGGTGATAGCAACTATCCAATCGTTGATTTCCAAGGGCATTTATGTATCTTCATAAGGTGTATGCGAGTTTGCAACAGTAACAGCTAGGGGCTCAACTGGTTTACTTTTATTTATTTAATTAATTTTCCAGGAGGTGGGGATGGGTGCATGATGGTTTGGGATGAATGTAGGTGGTTGGGAGAGCATGTGCTTTCCCATGGCGTAACATGTACTCCTCCAAGTCCTAGTTCCAAGCTTATTTTATTTTTAAATTATTTTGCCATTAGCTACCTGTCGCCTAAATTAGTGACATTTTAACTTGTCACCATAGCAAAATTCTTTCCCTTTCCTCTTAGTAATATATTTTATGGGAGAGGCATTGCTAATAGGCTACGTGGCAGTGAGGAGAGCAACCAAGGGCATCCAACAGGGTTGGGATTTTTCATTTCAGGGCGGCAGGGAGAGGTGTGGGGGAGTCATTTTAATTTCAGACTTAATGTCGGAATGTATCATAATGATGTCCCATGGCCAGCTACCTAAACAATTGTGGCCCATCATCCTTCTAATGTATCTTTTGTAAAGCTGCCATCATATGTAAAAGCATAAGAACCAGATATAGAAGCAGCTCATGGCATTCAGATATAGACATTCTATGTGGTATGGATCATAACTGAACAAGATTTAGATCCATTATCCACTTACTAATATTTCCCATAATTTTCACAGGGTTAGGCTAACATTTGACCATCATATAATGGTCCCTAACGTTCCATAAAAATAAGACATTTTTTTTTCTTTGACAAAAAAGCATAGTTCATTATGTTATCAAAAAGGTTAGGTAGGGATATAGCTTGGCGGTATTCAACTCTCATACCTAATCACCATAATGCCCATATTCTCTAATCACCTTTTTTTTTTTTGCTGAATTAGAGGCTAATTCCAAACCCTTCCAACAAGCAACTCCGAAACTTTATTTACAAAAGTAAAGGCAGCAATGTTTGGTGTGGTATCAGACCATATCTGTCTAAGATCAGACCAAAAAAAAAAAAAAAAAAAAAAAGGCTCATGTATTCATGTATCAGCCAACATCACCAATTAATATCGATATTAGTGTTTAACATGGCTGATATGATACTGATACTTATAACCTTGCTTGCTTTACCTATCTTGATTCGATCGAAATCGGATTGATTTGACCAATTACATCCCTACCCAAAGAATCTAATCGTAGAACCACCAAGTACCATGAAGAATTGAGTCCTGATCCTCTATGACGGCTGTAGAGGATAGTGAGGGTCCCAGCCATCGGATGGACCCCATCATGCACCCAACGCATGTTGGGGCCCATCCAATGGCTGGGACCCTCACTGCCCTCTACAGCCGCCGTAGAGGATTTTTCCAAGGACTTCCTTCTATACTCTATTGGTGGATGAAAACTTTCGCCTAAAAAATTAAAAAGATCGTCTTTGGAGCACCTATGTTAGCTAAGATAGTTGTTGCAACAAATTTAGATGTCACAACAATTTTTACATTTAGAAAAAAATATTAATTCGCATTGCTAATTGGACTAAACCGATCGATTAACACCCTCCCCTAAGAGTCTAATCATTGAATCACCAAGTACCTTGAAAGAACTTCTTTCTCTACTCTACTGGTAGATGAAACTTTCGTCCAAATAAAAAGATGACATTTTTTTTCATCGGCGGTATATGACCCCTATCAACCCCCACCACTTTCGACCTTATTGTACACTGTCGATAGGCCAAGGTGAATGGATTAAACTCGATCTTTTTTATTTTTTTTTAAAGCACCTATGTTTGCTAAAATGGTTGTTGCAACAGATCTAGTTGTCACAACCTATAGTTACTCTTAGAAAAATATTAGTTTTTTCTGGTAAGGGGAAAAAATTAGGTTTAATTGTAAATAAATTTTAGGAAGGAATCAGTTTTGACACGCATCGCTAATCGTTGTTACAGAGAGTATCTGAAATAAACAGATCCCCTGGCAATTACGACTCCCTGAAAACCTGTCGAAGGGTTTTAAATTAAGAAACTACAGAACATATCGGTTTCTCGTCTCCTTCGAACGTTGATCTATTTCCCGGCAAATGGCGTTTTCCTAAAACCCTAATCTAATGTTCAATCTGAGAGACGATTGTAGTTCTTTCTCTGTATTATAATCGTTTCTCAAATTTTTTCTTTTCTATGTCTTCGATTCTTCTTCTTCTCTTCCTTCTGCTTCTCCTGAGCTTCCAGGTGTCATCCGTTTCCGTTGGATCGCGTGCGATCCTTCGGACACTTACAGGTCCTGATATTCCAGATGCGGCTGCTGATTTGAACAGCACCATTTTTGATGATGTTCTTAGGAACTCTCCGGCTTCCTTCTCCATCGTCGAATTCTTTGCTCATTGGTATGTATTGCACGGATCAGAAACTTTTTTTTTTGTTGGGTTTTATTTTTGTGATTCAGCTGCTATCTTTTTGATACAGGGATGGATAAATGGTTCCTGATTTGTTGCGAGATTTAAAAATTTGGATTGTTTATAGATTTAACTTTAAGTTGCTCTAAGAATGGTTGTAGTATCTTCCTTATCCTCCAAACTCATTTTTTTTTTTTTAGTGCTGGAAGAGATGCAAGTATTGGGGGTTCTATTCATGAAATTCGAGTGTTGGGAATGTTATTCATCTTTTTCTTTGAGCTTCTTTTTGTATATTCACCTGTTTGTGATGTTCGCAGTTTTCACAATTTTGATTTTAATCGAGAGGATATACTAGTTTGGTTATTCTAGAGTTGATAACTTTTTCCTTGTTTATGACCTCCAGGAAGGTAGTGTACCTTAACTAGCATAAAAAATCAATCCAAGGAGAGTGAAATATGATTTTTTTTTGTTGGGGGGGGGGGGGGATGGTTGGGAGTTACTCAACTTTCCTGCAAATTTCAGTTTCTGAAGGTCTCTGTCTCATTTGAGCTTTCTCAGGGCACTAGGCGGGTCACTTTCTCTCCCAACAATTTCTGTCTAGGACTTGGGTCATAAACATTCATGATGAGTTGATGTTGTTGAAGAAGGATAGTTTAGAGGATTTCAGTAAGTTAGGGTGAACATCAGGAGTAAGGTTTTAGAGAGATCGAACCTCGTTAGACTGTAGGCTGAGTATAGGAGAGGGAAAATCATGGGTTCAGTTTCATTATGGTTCTGATAAAGTCTTCTCTAGAAATTTGAAATGTCTCATTTGTGTCACTGTTTGTATGTTTTTGAAGTTCTAATCCTATACAAATATTGCTTTTGTAGGTGTCCCGCCTGCAGAAATTACAAGGTATAGGTGCTACATTTTGGGTGTACCATACACCGTTTTATACTTTTATTTAACTCTGTTTATTGATTTTATTTTTTTCAACTTGAGCAACAATTATGCAGCCTCAGTATGAAAAGGTTGCAAGGCTTTTCAATGGACCTCACGCAGCTCATCCTGGAGTTATATTCATGGCGAGGGTAGACTGTGCATCGAAGGTATCATGACCATTGTTTCTTCAAGGTTTTTGTAACCATATAGCTTTAAAACCACTTGTTCCTGAAACAAATAAATTCATCTTTCAGCTTGTTCATAGTTTCTTATCTTCCTTCTTTTTTTCTAATAGTACCGTACTGTTTTTAATTAAAAGCATAGTTTGGTGATTAGTCCCTCTCTTTTTGAATGTGTGGCAGCACAGATAAATACAAAGCTCTGTGATAGATTTTCAGTTGGCCATTATCCTATGCTTCTTTGGGGTCATCCATCTAAATTTGCATCTGGTGGTTGGGAACCTAAACAAGACAAAAGCGAAATACGTCTCATTGATGATGGACGGACAGCTGATCGCCTTCTTAATTGGATTAATAAGCAATTGGGAAGGTGTGTATACCTAAGTATGCTATTTTTATTGTTAGTCGGGCGCTATACTGGAAGTGACATGTAACTGCTGCAACTGAAGTAACTTATTTGTTGATGTCTGAATTGTTTTTGTTTTGGTAAAGAATAGCTGTCTTAAATGGTCTATGTGGAAAAAAAATTTTAATTGGGCATGATTAAAACTTATATTGAAGGTTTTTGCTTCATCAGGAACAAATATCTGAAAATTTTGTTTTTTCTTTCTTGAGTTTTGTTCTATTTGATTGGTCAGGCATCCTTAAAAGCATTTTCTGTTGGGGGAGCTACTTAACTTGATGAAGAGACTGTTCTGTAGCAGTTTAAACCTTGTAGTTTTAGCAGTTCCATCAAAATTAACACGATATATTCTCTGCTGATATTAGCATCAGAAGTCCAGGAAACTAGTATTTTGACCATGCATCTAATTTCATCTTGTTTTTGGTATTTGAAATGTAGGCAATTATTTTGTGCTTGAACATGAGTGATCAATTCTGGTATTTTTATTTTGTTCTCTTGTGTGCTATAATTCCATGTGGAAGCGATGTAGGATGTCCAGAACTGTCGACTAGGGCTCAAAGGGCTAGGCTTTGTCTTCAGTCTTTCGGGTTTTTTATTGGCTCTATTCTGTATCACTCTTTTCCAAAGTCCTGGCGTTTGATAACATGATAGGAATCTGCAACTTTGAGTATCTCCCTTGTTCTTGCAGATAGGCACCATGATACTTTCCCTACATCCATCAAGTTTTTCAGTTGTTTGTTGTTCCCCCAAGATTCTGTAACAACTTTTGCTACTGTTTTAAACTAGCGATGTCATTCCACTTTGCGTTTATTCTTTTCCTGAGTTTTCTTTTATTTAATTATAAAATGCTGTTAGATTTTCATCTTTTTAGTTCCATTGTCTATCAAATTTCCCTTTCCTTTCTCTTCCATGTCTTATGATGCCATCTAAAATTTTCCTTTTGGGATAATCTTACAATCCTTACATGTTGAAACTCTTTATCCTTCTAGTGGTGAAAATGTTTATTTGGCATTAGACTCCTGTTTGGTCCATTTCTAAATGACTCCAAATGTTCTCTTTTTCTGAATTACATGTTGATATAAGATCATTAGGCATTGCAATGTCGATAGTATAAATTCATATTTACTGTGAATTCTCATGTCCTTACTGTGTCTGTTCAAGTCCCCTCTATTAATGTCTTCTCTTATTGATGCATTTCCAGAATTAATGCATCTATTTTTCCTGGAATTGTCTCTTGGTGTTTTCACCATAAGTCTGATTTCCTAGCAGGTCGTGTACTGGGATGGAAATATTTCCTATTAATCAAAACAATGAAAGAAAAAGAAATTTATTGATAGCTGTGGGGTTTGAAGGGGTGTCCTTGTTACATACCCTAGACTATTGCTGTTACTTTTTTCATGTGTTATCTGCTGTTTATGGGAAGAAGTATATCTGTGATAAGTTATCTGTTATTTTAAAATTGTGTATATTTTATATGTTGCTTTGTGGTTATCTTTCATTATAAATTTATGTTGCATGTGTTAGCTTCAAGTTGTTATTTCAATTGATACAATTTTGATACTTCTTTATCTCTACAGTTCATACAACTTTTTCTTTTTTTGCTGTATACAGTTCATACAACTTGGATGATGAAAAATATGAGAATGAGCATCTTGCACAGAATTCGTCAGACCCTGAACAGGTTTTCCAAATAGAATGATTTCCTACTTTGGTTCATTTGTGTGACTACTGAAAGTTGTATGTTTTGTTTCAATTATATTATTTTTAACTTTTGTAATCCATGACTCTTGAAAGATTGTCCGTGCTATATATGATGTTGAAGAGGCAACTTCAAATGCCTTCGAGATTATATTTGATCACAAGGTACAACTCATTTACTCGATAGCTGTTCTGTATTGGAAAAAAGCTCATGACTTTTAAGGGACATAATAGCTTTTTAACAATTCTGCAGATGATCAAGTCAGAGACTCGAGGCTCACTTATTAGGTTCCTTCAACTCTTGGTGGCACATCACCCTTCCAGGAGGTTGAATGCAAAATTCTCCTTATGTATCTTTTTCTCATATATCTGTTTCCACACTAGTTTATACCTTTTTTCATTTGGGTATTAGGTGTCGGAAGGGAAGTGCAGAAATACTTGTAAACTTTGATGATTTGTGGCCTTCAGATCTGTGGTCTGTCACTAAGCAAGAAGCTGTCATTTCTCATGAAAAGGATGCTTTTAAGAGTTTCAGGATTTGTGGGACAGATGTTCCTCGTGGTTATTGGGTGCGTGATCATAGACTGCTACTCCCCTTTGAATTCACTTTTCTGTATATGCTCTGCATCATCCACTTTCTCCATTTCTCATTATAAACAACTTTAGGAGAATCATTTCTTATTCATGCAGGTGCAGTGTTCACTGATCCCTTATGATTATATCATATTTGTAACCATTAATCTGCTTGCTTGCTTAACTATGTGCTATATGTTATCTATCTTATGAAAAGGTGCAATCAACTAAAGAAACATTTAAACTAGTAAGACAGCAATATAGCTTGGTCTGTTTATTGGGATTACTCTACAAAGGATGATGCTTTGTTATCTAATTATGCATCTGCTCTCTACAGTTGATTCTTCAATATTTATGTTTTATATTACGCATAGTTGTCAAGGCACCTAGGTGACACAAGGCGTTGGAGGGCCATTTAAGTGCTTTGGCGATATGGCTCCTTAGTCTTTTTCTTTTTCTCTTTAATGTATCCATTATATCTAGCACAGCCCATTAAAGCTACACATTCATCAATTTTTCAGCAATTATGAATAATTTAATAGCTCATAAATCTACACGTTCATGAATAAAACAGCCCATCAAAGCAACTACATTACAATGCATATGATTAAAACAAATTCTAGAGAATGGGTATTGAACTCCATATATGATCTCCCAGAATCACGCCTGGATGTGTAGGTGTTGCCTAGATGCCGCCTTGGAAACTATGATATTATGAGTGTTTCTGGTTTAATACTGTTTATTTGTGACTAATTTTGAATCTTCAATGAATTAAAACTTTTGTTAGAAAATAGTAAATTGAGGGTGTCCCACTAGAGGAGCCATATGCATAACAAGAGGCCAGTACAGCCCATGAAAAGAACTAGGATACATGGACAAGATGAAAATAAAAAAGAGGCTAAAATGAAGAGTCCCCAAACAGTCCCCATGCGTAACGGCCTGTTGCCTTGTCAAACCATCTGTGCCATTTCATCAGCAGACCAAAGTACTCTTGGGACATGATCTCCCTCTTGGACACCATAGCTTTTATTTTTCTAATGAGATAAAAGATCACCATTGTTCACTGCCCATCCTTTGCAATCATCCAGTGACATTGGTTGCAATCTCCCTTTGATAATTTTAATTCTGTTTAATCCTCCATCCCGCACATGTCTCATCCTGTCACTCCGTAAGCCAATAACTAGATCTTTGCTCTAGTAGAATCTACTTCATTGGGACAAGTAAGTTCCAGTTTACAGAATCAGGCCAATTTCTAATGGATCCTCATCCCTTGATGGCCTGTATTACCTAATGTGCATTTATCAATGTCTAGGTTCACCCTTAGTCAAGGATTTAGGGCTCGGACTCAGGGATCTGATTGGCCTCTACAGATTCCGATATGATCCTGAGTAAATTTGGCCTTAGACTTGGTGAATCAGTAAGTCAGATGGATTGGTCCCAGCTGATACTGTGTTAGATTGGCCAAAGGGCCAATCTGATGTCGATCCCTAAATTTATGCTCTTATTGAATAGAACCATCTAAGGGGGGACTTTTCTCATGAAATCCGCAGTTTTCCTTTTCTGGAGCATAATTACTTGGAATCTGTGCTCAAAGAAACCATGACTTGCGCTCCCCAAAGAGTTTTTTTTTAATCTCTCTCTCTCTCTCTCTCTCTCTCTCTCTCTCTCTCTCTCTCTCTCTCTCTCTCTTTCTCTCTCTCTCTCTCTCTCTCTTTATACACAGTTACACACATACATTGGTTTACACTCCCTCTTTATTCTAAATGCACTCTCTTGATTCTCAAAATACCACCTCACTTTCTCACTTCTCTTTTGAATGTGTACCCCTCCTCTCCCTGGATTCACAGGGTCCAAAACTAGAATCAGTGCCATAAAATTTTGTTCGTGGGATTGGAGTCATTAGAACCCCACCTTCATGGTGATGCACAAAAATTGAGTGAGCCAAGAAATGGTTGTTTGGGACTCCAAAGATGCTCCAAACATCAGGAGCTTCTCTTTTTTGGCTTTTCATATTTTGAACCTCACTCCATGCTTCTGCTCGGCTCTGTATTCTGATCACTGAACGTTCACCACTCCTGCCTCACAGGGCAACAAATGGACCTCCATTTGGGCAGCCAACTGTTAATTGAGTAATGATCTTTCCATTCTACAATAATCCATTGAACAGAAATTCCCTAAATAGGTAACAACTGATGCTCATTGATGATAAAGAACCATGATAAGCATTGCCCAAACTACATAGGGTTCGCACATGAATCCTTTTTCCCCATTTGGCTTTTTGAATCCTATATCAGATTATCTTCAGTATTTTAGTTTTCAGAAGTAGCAATTTTTTTTGTGGCCCTTTTTCCTGTACGGCCCAAATAGAAAGACATTTGTGGGTGGCTCAAATCTCTGCTGCGTGGCAGCTCAATGCGGTCCACATTTTTTTGGACAGGTAGATCCCAAGACTCAGTTAACTATATATATATATATATGTTGGCAAGAGTTAATCAAATATTCAGATCAAGTTGTATTTAAATACACTAGAAATAGGGTTTTATTTGGTGAATCACTTAAAAAATAGTTTTTGGTTGAACCACCGGTACGTTTCTCCCTGTTTAAATATTGGTTGAATTGCACATTTGTCAGGAAAGGAGATGAGACATGGGACTGGAACACATCCTACAAACAAGAAAATGATCCCCCTAATAGTGGCCACAACCAAATACAATAGAATAACGTGACTTGCATACGTAGGTTTGAAGAAGCATAGCATTGTTGAGCACTCCTCTTTTCTGGATGAGGTATTCAGCAGGGAAGCAAGGTGCTGGTGACCTCTAATGAAATCTTCCAATCACCAGGGACCACAGTCTTGCATCTTTCAGTTTCCTCTTTAAATGGCGAATGCTTAATTTTTTTCTCCATCTTGAGTCAAATTTCTATTGAGCTTTCTTATCATCATTGCTTTTCTGTCGCCTTTCTATTTTTATTTGTTTTCAGTTAGACCGACCTCTGATTGTTCCAGATGCATTCTGGGTGTATTGTTGCAGATATTTTGTCGGGGCAGCAAGCCAGACACCAGGGGCTATAGGTAATGGTGCAATGGTTGCTTTGTTCATTATCTTATATAAACATTTAGACTTTATTTAATATTTAGTGTTTATTCACTTTTCACACCTATCTCAACAAAAAGATGTGTAGGTATATGGCTGTTCGGCAGTGGATCTTCGTTTTCAAATCATATGTTTTGTCAGTGTCTGTGGGCCCTAATCTTTGTCATCAGATCCTGTAATTATGTCTTGGTTGCTATAGGCAGGATGAGTTCATCTAATAGCTGTCACATTGTCTAGGTGATCCTAGGCGTTGGTGGAGGGAAAAAATCAAGGCGACAACTTGACAACTATTGTTTTATGTTACCAATAAAGCATCTGATGATTTCCCATGTGTTTTCCCTCCTGATCATTTCTTCTTCACCCACTAGTCCTGAAGTTTGCTATGCTTCCTAACTATTAATTAAATGAGTGCGCTGGCTTGTAGATACCTTTCTATTCCTTAATTGTTTCCCCTAGGAACCTCTTGGTCTCCTCCATTCAACTCTCAGACTTGGAGCAATTCATGAATTTTTGAGGAACTTCCCTCTGAAGAAGTATATTGACATTATTGGCAATGTTTGTGTAGACTGCTACAGTTGGAAAGCATTATAATGGAGTATTGGAATAGATGTGTCATTACATAAGGTTGATTTAGAGTGGGGAGAGCTTCCTCCTATCCATGGTTGACCAGAAATGAAATTGAAACTTAATTGATTTTCAATTGGTGCCTTCTCTTCACCACCTTGTTCTCCATTCCATTGTTGACTCACTTAAATAGTGAAGCTTAATGGATTTTCAACTTTTTGGCTGGGTCTCAGAGGAGGTCAGAAGAGGGACTGGGTGAAGGAGGGAGAAGTTCCTCCCTCCATTCTTAGCTGGAAATAAATCGGAAACCAGATTTTCTTCATCTATTTCCTTTCTATCCTTTATGTCAATCTGCTGCTCCCTTCTGCATTAAGTAGCAGTGAATGGTGGAGCTTCTCAATTCGTTAGATCTTCTGTTTGGGTCTTAAAGAATGGTACATGTTTTTTTGTATTAAAATAACCTATTTGCCAAATTTTTCTTCTCCAAAATCCTTGAATTATATTGTGCATTTGCAAGATTCTTGCACTTTGTTGGTTTATGCTCAAAGAATTCAGCTTGAAGTTTTTAGCTTTCTCATAACCTTGTAAGGAGCAGGATTGACTAAGAATGTGATTAATGATATAGATAAATTGATTGTACTCTTTTAATTAGCCAACCCCATTTAGTTGGGAAAAGGCTGAGTTGTTGTTGATGATAGCAGTCTTCTAACATTGGCTTGCCTGAAAATCTTGGCAAATCCAGCTCTGCCCCAATTATACAAAGAGATGAAGTACATTTACGAACTTGTAAAATTACATGAAAAATTAAATTGAAGAGGCATGAGCATGTCATAGGTTTCATGCCATATTAGAACTGACTTAATAATTATGATTTATGACTTGTTAATATTGTCTGGGTAGATCAAATGAATTTTTGTAAGCATGATCCAATTCTGAACTGCACCTTTGCACATTTTGTATTGTTCAACTCTTTTACAGCCAGACAGTTAGGAGTCAACGTTCACACTCAGCCTGCCCTCTCCCCCAACACCCCCCCCAGCCAAAAAAAATAAAAAATAAAAAGGGGAAAAAAAAGAAACATTAATTCTTGTTCAGACAAACTACATATCTTTGTTCCACATGCTCAAAGATCTACAGCCATGATTATGAGATGCCTTGCCATGTTCAACTTATGTTGTTTTCGTTTCTCTGCAGCTGTGGCTTGTGGGTTCTGCTGCATTCACTCTCTGTAAGGATAGAAGATGGAGAGAGCCACTTGGCCTTTACAGCTATTTGTGACTTCATTCACAACTTTTTCATCTGCCAGGACTGCCGCCAGCATTTCTATAAGATGTGTTCAAGGTAAACGGACTGAGTGCTTGTAAGCTGTATTTCTTAACATTCTCCAAGTTCCCTATAAATATTCTTATTTTGGACTTTGTTCACTTGTAGTGTTTCTAGTCCTTTCAACAAGACATATGACCTGGCTCTGTGGTTGTGGAGTACACATAACAAGGTCAACGAAAGGCTAAAGGTAGAAGAGGCCTCTCTGGCAACTGGTGACCCAGAATTCCCAAAGATCACATGGCCTCCAAAGAAGCTTTGCCCGTCATGTTACCAATCCATGAGCAGGAGTAGCAACGGCACAATTCTAGTTGATTGGAACGAAGATGAGGTGTTTAAGTTCTTGGTTGGTTATTATGGGAAGATGCTTGAGTCATCATACAAAGACAAGGATCTTATGAGAGACGGCGGAAGCTCTGGGTCTTTAGTAGATGATGGGGTTACCTCAACAAATGCAGTTGCTGTTCCTGTTGGGGCTGCATTGGCCATTGCTATAGCCAGCTGTGCATTTGGAGCAGCTGCTTGTTACTGGCGTTCACAGCAGAAGAATCGGAAGTATTTCCACCACTTACACCCTTTAAAGAACATCTGATTATTAGAAGGGTAGTCATCATGTTTATGGGCCCTTTTCACACATTAACACACAAGAAAGAAAGAAAAAAAAAGTTAGTGAGGGCTTCAGGACTTGTATAACTTATTTTTCGATTGGGCAGTTGATATTCTTGTTTCCCTTTTTAACTTCCTGTTCTTTCCAAACATTTCAGGCCTAGGAGATTCTGGAGCTCAGATTATTCAAGATCAAAACCGGGCATTGCCATTACTCAAGTTGCATAACATGGAAAAACTTGGTGGGAATTCACATCCATTCAACCAAAGCTGCATAGAGACTTCACTGCCCCAGGTCTTTTATGCGTTCCTTTTTCCCCCTTCCTTTTGTACCAAGCTTTAATATGAAATGTACAGATTTCTTACAATCTAAATTTTGGAAGTGCCAAGATCACTATCTCTTTCATTTAATTTTTATTCATATGTTGTATCTGTTTCTTTAACCAATGTGTACCCTTTTTTTTTCCTTTTTTTTTGCTTTATCTTATTGGGAGAGTGGGGGTATTTTTGGGGTGGGGGGGGGGGGGGAAGCCTTTCTATGCTTTTGCTTATGCTAAAAGTGTTCTAAGCATAAACAGGATTATGAGATGCTGCGAGGCAACTGATACAGGACTGGTGTTTTATAGTTTGCCCTTTGAAATTACTTTTCGCAATTCACAAATTACAGAATGGTACACCATTGAACTTGTGCCAACCTTTACCAATCAAAATGGAAAGGTTCACACATGATTGTTGATACAAGTATATAAAACCCTCTAAAGCTGTTAGT
Source organism: Macadamia integrifolia (assembly GCF_013358625.1). Taxonomy (NCBI): domain Eukaryota; kingdom Viridiplantae; phylum Streptophyta; class Magnoliopsida; order Proteales; family Proteaceae; genus Macadamia; species Macadamia integrifolia. The sequence goes on from NC_056557.1 coordinate 3,068,797, forward strand.
TGTCATCCATTTCATCTGGAGGGATTACTTATCTTTTCATCCAGACACAGCACCTAGATATTCCTGCAGATAACTCCAAATTTTAAATGTTGTACTGCATTTGGACCAACTAAAGGTTTCCTTCAACTCATTTACTTTTATATATATATATATATATATATATATTTGAATTAAGAGATGAGCAAGTGATTTTGATAATGAGCAATTAATTTCAAGGTGCTTGGACTTATTCCTAAAGTTCAGAGTTATTCTGATGAGACCAACTAATTAACTCGCATCTCTCTTCAAGTGAGTCATGATTTTAACTCTCATATTGGCTGGATAACTAATTAATTGAGTATTAAGAAATGGGAAGGGGGGAGGGGGTGGGTGGGTTTGCCCATTGCATGAGGCTCCCACCACTACTGCGACATATCGGACGGGTAGATATGTGTACCCTGACCTCCGATTCATGGAGAAGGTGTTTCTCAATTCAAACCTGGGGTCACCAGGTTGCAGTAGAGCAGTTTTACCATTGCAACGAATAAAAGGATTCCAGTGCACAAGTTTCCTGCTACCTAGGTCTAGGTAGGGGCAAATGTGCGTAGCCTTTCTCCTGTTATTTTAAATGGTTGTTTTGTGTATATATATATATATATATATATAGAGAGAGAGAGAGAGAGAGAGAGAGAGAGAGAGAGAGAGAGAGAGAATAGCACATTGTCACCCATTTCCAAATTGTTAATTAGTAGGCAAAGAAATATTTTATCATAATATTTTGGAATTTGTGGAAAGAATATTGAATCATTTAACAATAAATTTTCTATTGTGATACTATTAACTTTTTATCCGGTCATCACTCTTTCATTACAATTTTAGTGCACAAGAAATATTGCAAACATCATCTTCCTATAATTTTTTTCCCATTTGTTCAGTATCCCCATCTATTCAAAGCCTGACTTTCAATAGCGCCTAGTCACATTTTTCTGCATTTTTTTGGGAGAAGAAAAACTTTATTAAAAACTGAAGAAAACAGAAAAGAAATTACATCATCTGATGTGGCGATTTAGTTTTTCAGTCGAGTCCTTAGAGCTAGGTTATGGGTTATAGAAATACGATCCTTATCTTGTTTTCAAATACACACATCAAAGAAACATTCAATTGTAGACCTCATAGTTGTCATGGCGCCAAGGCGAACCAAGGTGGTGGAGGGTTGTCTAAGTGTTTAGGCAAGAAGGCGTCTGTCTTAAGGCGATCAAGTGTTACTTTTTATTTTTCTTATTTTCAAACATTATTTAGTAAGCTATATATACCTTGTATCACAAAAAAATCAAGATTAAGCAACATCAATTCATTAAAAATCAACATTTAACCATATTAAATCATAAAAAAATTAACATTAAGTCATAAAAAATCAAAATTTGGAGAAATGCTCTTGTTCTATAATAAGTTTGACTGGTCAAATGACTTTATTTTTACATAAGACTTTTTGTATTAGTTATAATATAAAACCAACTTTTCAACAAGTCTAAGATTACTTACATTTGAGTTGTAATGACAAAGTTATGCTTTGGTTAAACTTATTTTTAAGTGCGCAAATGCTATTAAAATCACATGAATGAAAATAATTTTATGGAGATCAAAACAAAAGATTATTTCACCAGACTTTTGGTTTTTAGCAATGTTTTAACATGATAGAATTTATAAAATTCTCATAATTGAGAAAAACCCCAGTATTTAAAAGTTGAAAATCATCTCTATAACTAAAATCCAGTTTTTGTTCTTGGATTGGGCGTTGACTTTTTATCATTTTGGAATTTGATTTTTAAACTATTTTTATTAGATTCAAATAGGGGGTATTTACTTATTTATGAATAATATATTAAGTAAATGAAATAAAAAAATATAAAAAACATTTAAATGATATTTGACATAAATAAGTGCCAAAACACAAGGCGGCATGCAGTGCAACAAGGTGACTGTCGCCTAGGACCCAGGCAAACAACCTGGACGCCTAGTCGTCGCCTATGCGACGCCTTGACAACTATGGTAGAGCTAATCTCCAAAAGGAGAGTACATATATTCCATGGTTAATTCCCATTTTCTTCCTAAAAGCCATATAATCAGATTTTGGCATTCAATCCAAACGATTACAGTCGTTGTGCCTAAATCCCTTGGTTTTTTGCAACCTTGATATACTGTCATTGCTTTGGATTCTTGTGCTTTTCCTACAAAAAAACAAAATCCATCACAGCATCAATAAAGATCTTATTACAATCAATAACTGATCTCCAACCTACTCATAATTAGTGCCTTTAACAAAGCTCTCATCACGGATAACAACATAATTTTCATAAAGAAGTTCATGATAATCAAATGTGGCGAGATTTATCAGTAAGTAGAGAACTCATGGTGAAAATTTATCGGTTGAAGCACGACTTTTGTATATTTCTATAAAATATATGTATGGTTTTCGACAAAAAAAGATTATAAAGAAGTATCAAAATGTTATAAAGAAGATGCATGGAACCATATAGATCAAGTATATCTAAGTGACACTAGAGAAAGATCAATAACTAAAGTAAAGATATAAATAATGACCTAATTAGTCCCACAAAGAAATAGGTGTTATTCTTAGTACCTCTCTCTTCTACAATATAGTCTGTGGCATGACCATTGGTGTGTAGCACTACTGTGTCATACCAAGATGAGCCATCAAAAGCCATATTTTGGTAAGGAACTCTCCACCATCACAAAGTCGCTGGGCATGGTGCTTACCACTACAATTGCTAGCAGCATATGACAGCATCTCCACCCACACACCACTTATGATCTTCCATCTTTCTTCCTTTTCATACAATTGCAGCAATTTGGCAAGCTTATGTGCTTCAAGTAACACAGATTTGCTTTCATTTGCTTCATCATCTCTTATTAGAATTTGGGCATCCAAACTAAGGAACTTCTTAATAGAAGCTTGTGCTTGTTTTTCATCCAGTGATGAAATCTTCTCCTGTATTTGATTCTCAGGCACATCAAACAACTTTTTAATTGTGACACAAGTGTCTTGAAACATAACCTTCCCAATATTCTTACTGTTCATCATAAAAGGGAGAATGAGTAGAAGATATAACAGATAATTAGATAAAGTCTTGCTCACTTGAACTTGAGTCGCAACTTCTCTGCATTCATTTGAATCACGGTCTTCATCATAATAACAGAGATCTGTGGCAACAAGCCAGATAAAAATGCTTTGATCAAATCCAACATCAACACTCCAACCAAGTTCTTCTAGACAATTGTTCATTTTCATTACCCATCTGCCTCTGGGATTGCGGAATTCTGCACTGCTGATTTTTTCACTTAAGCTTTGAACCTTTTCTTTAAATTGCTGGTAGATGAAATCTTTACTGTCATTGGGAACACATATGTAACTTACATTCCTTCTGTTTTCTATCCACTCATGAATTGATTTCCCCCAAGAAGAGAGATGTAGGAGTCCTTTGAACATTATAATTGGCTCATCTTTGAAGCAAAAGCTCAATAGATTATATTGAGCCATGCTGTTGTTGTACCACCATCTTGTTGCTGTCTCAGAAGCTACTCCTTTCACTCCACATATGTTGGTAATGTTGATTTTAGAAACAAACAATCTACATGAGAGGATGAGTTTTAAGATTATTCTTGAAAGCCACTTGAGGTTGTGATGATTATTCATCCACACAACAGTCCATTCTGATAAAAGCATTTGAAAGACTTCGAACATCTCTTGAACAAGAGCCCAACAAACCAAATTAAAGGATATGATGTCAACTACTGAATCAGCAACCCACTTGCCGACAATAGTCACTATTAAGTAAAAGAGGAGGACAGAAATTCTAAGGATTCGTAAACCGCATGCTAGGTAAGTTCGAATCACAGGGGTTTTGGTGAAGAGTGTATCGTACATGAACCTGAGCTCCAAGTCAATTAGTTGGAAAGCAACTTCATAGGAATATCGTAAGAATAATGTTATTTGGGTATCAGTAATACAAGAGCCGGGGACAATGAGATCTACAAAGAGGCACCTGAAGCTGCAAAAGTAATGGTGGCCTTGCAACAATATCGCTTCCTCTGAATCAGAATCCAGTTGGTTTTCTGATAATGTTGTTGGCGCGGGTGCCGGTGCCGGCTCCGGCTTCGTTGCTGGTGGTGGTGCTGGTACTGGTACTGCTGGCACCACCATCCCGGAAGCATATTCATCCACATCCATGCGAATGGACGACTGGGCATCACCCACATCATCATCATTAGTGATTGATGGCCTTGGCCCTAGCTTAGGAGGAGGAAGCATGGAATCTCTAATAGTAGCCATGTTTGCCTTGTGAAGAGCCCATGTCCTCTCCCCATACTTTGAGATTCCAGCTAACAACATCAACATTGAAGGTGCCAACGAATTGGTTAACTGCCAAAGGTCTCCGAGAGATTCTTCGAAAATAGGGTAGAATGCTTTAATATAGATGTAGACAGAGACCCCAACTCGGTATAAAAGCTGAAGGGAGTGTCTAAAGCACAACTCATTGTCTACTAAAGAAATGGCCGTGATACTGTCAGGACCTCCAAGATGCAATAAAAGGAAAGAAGACCAAGTTGGGTCGACGTAGGTGTTGTTGTCGTAAGCTGTCCGATCAGATAATTTGATTAAAAAGCCAAGGCCGATGGTGGCTGCAATATCGGCAAACTGATAAGTAGACCAAAGCAGGAAGGTGAACCATTTCTTTGAACAACGCTTTCGAAAGCTTCCGAAGAGGGTGAGGATTACATGGAAAGTTAGGCTCATCAGGAGCGTCATAGAGAAGCCTAAAAGTTTTCCCATGTAGATGAAATATGTTGACAATCGAAGATAGAAAGATGAAAGATATCTGATAATTATAGTTCAAAACTTGGTTCCATTTCAAACTGTTTTTCAGGTTTTGATCTCTAATCGATGAGAGAGAGAGAGAGAGAGAGAGAGAGAGAGAGAGAGAGAGAGAGAGAGAGAGAGAGAGAGAGAGAGAGAGTGCTTTTTGTTTGGTCTCAGACGAGTTAAACTACACTCTCTCTCAATCACAAAAGCGTCTCTCTCAATTATTGAAGGCTATTCCCACATGGTATCAAATATTCCAATCCACCACCCACCACAAGACTCTTTATCCACACATCCACCACAAGACTCTTTCTCCTTGTGTGGATTCCATGTGTGGATCAGCATTATACGAGATTGGTTCTCATAAGAATTTTTTGGACAATTAAAATACTTTCTCACACTTATTGAAGGGTATTGCCCGCCACCCCATGCCTAAGGGTGTTAATTCTAGGCCTGCACCAGTAGGTTCGATCAAGTTTAACATATTTATGGCCCAATTAATAAATAGGTAGTACACGATGGACATGGTACAGCCACCTAGCCTGATAGACACCTGACTAGCCCATTACATTTATAAGTCCAACTTAAAGAAAACTCATTTAAGCTTAACATAGCCCGACCCCTTTAATATTACATTATTTTTTTTTTTTTAATATTGCTTGTATTTAGTGCTAAGGCTATTGTGATATGTATAATTGAGATGATGGTGATTGTTATCAAAACATTCATCTATTTTAGGCATAGTTTAATTGATTTGAGTTCCAACTTAGCCGCTATGCCCATCTTTGGCTTAATCCATTTAAACTATAGAACCTTTCTTTGCTATGCCCATCTCTGCCTCATTTTATAGGTATTCCTCTTCAAACACATTTAAGAGACCAATTTTAAAGAGGGGCTGTTTAAAGCCCGTTTAAAGTTAAATAGTTTTATAGCTCAGTTAAGACTCGTTTATGGCAGCCCGATTAAAGTCCAAGATCGACTGACCCGATTATATATCAACATACCATGCTAGCCCTAGCTAAGCCCGTTTAGCTAAACATGCATTCATGGTGCAGCCATAGAAATTGGTCGAGCCCGACTAGGCCCAGCCTGACCGCTTGATACCCCTACCCACTCGGCCCCACACGCACCCCCACCCATGATATCCACCACAAGGCTTTTTCTTATATGGGTTTCCATGTGTGTAGATCAGTATCATACGAGACCCTTGATCTGAGGTTGGTTCTCGTATGAGAACCTACTTTGCTCTCCGCAAAATAAAGTTGTCTTCTCTCCTTGGTTCATGGTTCTAAGTATTGGTATTGGTCAAGACCGATATCAATCCTTGGCCGATCCGGATTGGTTATTGGTATCGTTTCAGGGGTAAAACCGTAAAAAGAAAATGTACTTTCGAAAGACAAAAGTGATCGATCCACACTAATCCGAACCGATCCAAATTGATATCGAATCGGTATTGACAGATACCGATAACTAAATCCTTGCCTTGCTTTGAGTAAATTGACTAGACTAGACTAGAGAGCAAGGTTTTAAGACTCGGGAACAATCATGGGATCGGTCAAGGCGGATACCGATCTGATATTGACTTGGATTGACTTGGATCGAATCATATTGAAATATTTACCCTTGCTTTTTAATAGAAATCAATTTTACTATGTTTTTACCCTTGAGCCTTGCTTGTGTATTAGAATCGAAATGGTCAGCATCAAGGATCGATCAAGGCCAATATCAATGTGATCCAGCAAGTACTGATTAATCCATGTTTTAGAGCTCTGTGGATAATGAATTGAAGACATTGACCATTTTAAAAAAGAAAACGGCTGGAGGATTGCAATTTCTATACATGCGTAAGGGCCATTGAGTGTACAATGAAGCATCCATAGATATATCAATTTCAATTTCATTGGAGATGGGCTGATCATTTCGCCGCTATATGTTTTGGCAATGGGGTTACACTCTCAGTGAAACCTTTTTCCCACAAGAAAATTAGAGTTTCATCACTTGTGAAAAACATGATTTAAAAAATGGATTTCTCTAGTAGCTAGGCTACAATGCTGGCCACCTATTTCCCATTACTCTTCAATTTCTAATTCATTTTAGATGGGTTGATTATTTTGCCTAATTTGTTTGGGAGACGGGTTACACTCCTCTTACTGAAACCTTTTTCCCAAAAGAAAAATAAAAGTTTCACCACTTGTGAAAAACATGATAGAAAAAAGGGGTTTGTCTAGCAGGTAAGCTACAATGCTTGCCACCTATTTCCCATTACTTTTCAATTTCTAATTTATTTTAGATGGGTTGATTATTTTGCCTCCATATGTTTGGGCATAGGGGTTACATTCTTCTCACAGAAACCTTCTTCCCAAAAGAAAAATAAAAATTTCACCACTTGTGCGACACATGATAGAAAAAAAATAAATTGTCTAGAGTAGCAAGTAGGTTACAACGCTTGCCACATATTTTCCATTACTCTTCAATTTCTATTTCATTAGTGATGGGTTGATTATTTCGCTCTCATCTGTTTGGGCGCAGGGTTACACTCTCCTCACAAAAACTCTCTTCCCCAAACAAAAGTAAAAGTTTCATCACTCGTGAAAAATTGAAAAAAAAGGTTTGTCTTTAAAAAAGGTGAGTGATTACTTTCTTTGTTTTTCAATCAGATTGGCTAAGGCGATTACAAAAGGTAATCATACAACTGTGGTGTGCACAGTGTTATCAATTCGGCCGAATAATTCGCGAATTATTCGGCCGAACCAAATTTTATCAAAAATTCGGACCGAGTCCGAATTAAAAATAAAATTCTTTAAAATTCACGATTTTTTCAAAAGTGAATATAAATCGCGAATAATTCGGACCGAAACCGAATTATTCGGTCCATTTAAACATTATTTAAAAAAAAAACAATAAAAAACAATTAAAAAAAAAAGCCCAATAAGCTTTTTTGACCGAATCCTTAAATTAATCAATCGAATTATTCCGAATAATTCTCCGTCCGAATAATTCCCGAATCCGAATTTGTTAACTATGGGTGTGTGGGAAAGTCTTTCCCACCAATTATGTAAGGCATATAGAGAAATTTAATCATGTGGGGCCGAGACAATGGATCATCCTACACTCGAACTGGGGTGTTAACGTAAACGAATCTGGTATATAAATGAAATGTATATCAGACACATTTCCTTCTTGGATGCGAAACAATCTCCAGAGTCCCGTCATTTCATCCCCACCCTTATCTCCATTTGGGGGAGCCAATAGTGTTAAACTGTTCGATTTGATTATGTGCAAGATTTTTCAGATAAAATCAAAATTGAATCATTTAATCAAATATGAAACTGAAATCATTTATAAACGGTTTAGGTTTAAACGATTTTAAACTGTTTTTTTTTTATTTTTATTTTTTAATTTCTTACCTAAACAATTCCTTTACCTGCAAGATTTTTAGTGAAATGGATATAAATTTTAACATTGAATTGAATTGTTTATTGTTATATTTTTTTTTTAATGGATTTTTTTATTATTATTAAAATGTATGTAAACTTAACATTGAATGACTTAAACTTACTACATATATGTTAATTGGTTTTGTTGGGTATATGCCCATACTCCTAAGTTGGTTTTGATGATAACAAATAAATAACAAATTTAACCATAAGTTATTGAGTGCCACTTGGTGAAAGGAATCAATTTTGAAGAAAGATTTCACAGTATCAAGCACCAAGAACCAAAGACTCAAGATGTCAGAACATGAAAAATATTTCAAGATAAGGACTACTTGAAGGCTTGATAGAAGAAACAAAAACTTCAAGCATTGCAAGCTTTACACGAAGACAACATGTTGAAGCATTAGAAGATAGATGAAGTCCTTTCAATGTAAAACTGTCCATATTATGTAACAGTGCACTCACATTTTATGCATTACACTCATGCATCTTAGAATGATCTTAGGAAATTCCTATGTCCAAGGGTCAAGACCTAAAATAGGAACATGTTAGGTATAACCATAGTTAACAAATTCGGATTCGGGAATTATTCGGAATAATTCGATTGATTAATTTAAGGATTCGGTCAAAAAAGCTTATTGGGTTTTTTTTTTTAATTGTTTTTTTTTTTAAATAATGTTTAAATGGACCGAATAATTCGGTTTAATTCGGATTCTGTCCGAATTATTCGTGATTTATATTCACTTTTGAAAAAATCGCGAATTTTAAAGAATGTTATTTTTAATTCGGATTCAGTCCGAATTTTTGATAAAATTCGGAAAAATTCGGTTCAGCCGAATAATTCGTGATTTATTCGGCCGAATTGATAACACTGGGTATAACGTATCTTAGGAAATTGCTGAGAAATCAGCAATGACCCTATTCAAGGGCATTTTTGGAAAACTTTAAAATATGTATCATAATATGGTGTCTTCACCCAAAATTGTAAATATTCCAGTTAGGAATCCAACAAACTTAGAACCAGGCCAATCCAAAGTTGGATGAGAAAATTATGACCCAAATACTGATGAAATGTCAATTTTCCAAATGCTTGTCAAAAGTTGGGAGCGACAGAACCTAATATCTATCGACCGGCTGAAGCCCCTGATCGATATGTCTAGTCAACCAGTATGAGACCGACTGGCTTGCCAAAGCTCCAATGGCTAGTTTTTACCAACAGCTCTTTTTGGCGGTCAATCGGCCACCTATGGCGGTCGACCGATAAGTCCAAAAAGTGACGTTTGACTGAGATTTCTTACCAAATTTTGTCCTATAATCTCACCTATAGATACCATTAATACTCTTAATTAATTAACAATGGATACCAAGTATTAGAGAGGCTTTTCAAGAGCATTTAAAAGTGTTTAACATTTTATAGTTTTCTTGAGCTATTGTTGAACTCAATCTACACAAGTGAGGCTCAAGAATCTACTCAAATCTTCTACTTTTGTATTGATTTATCAAGCTTAGTGAAAACTATAGAAAGGTGCATCACTCTCATTCTTGCATTTTATTATCGCACTACTCAAAGAGGTAACTCTAATATATTCAACTATTTGTCTTGTATCAGTCCAAGAGTTGGGTAACTCTAGTGTTGGACAATTGTAAGTACGCAATATCCTAGACTATAAGTAGATGTTATGTAGGATCCTTTTATCCTCAAAAGAGTTGTAAGGTCCCTCTTTATTTGGAAAGAGATTGTAAGGTCTCTCTCTACCTATGAAAGAGATTGCACAGATCCTCTTATCCTTAAAAGATTTTGTAAAGATTTTCCTCCTTACCTACTGTATTGAAAGGGAAGAGCTAATGGAATACCTTACAAGTGAAACTTATAGGGTGTGGACTAGACTCGGATTGAATCGGATCACTATAAACCTTGGTGCTGTGTGATTGCGCTTTAATTGTTCCACATTTTTAATTTGCAATCACACTTGGGAACACTAAATCAAAAAGTTTTAATAATCCACTAGTATAACCTATTCATCCCCCTCTAGGTTATTTCATGTTTAAATATTATATATTAAAATTGACAATTTAAATGGTTTGATTTGATTTAAAGATATCTTAGTAAGGTAAATAGAGTAAAGATAGATCGAAGAGTCCTAAATTAGACCAATAAAATTATGTTTGCTATAAAAAAAAAAAAAAAAAGTGCTTCTGAATCAAACTCATCTTTCTTTTTCAAATTCCAATTTTTCTTTATTTAGTAATAACTTACCATTTAGCTAAATGGTCTTAATTTTAAATCAAAACCAAGCCATTAATTAAATGGTTTCACGGTTTTGATGTAAATGACTCGACTCAATATTGGTAAACAGTTTCGATTTGGTTTTGACATCCATAGGGGGAGGTGTTCTACAATAGCTGCTCAAGGAAGATTAAAGAGGGACTACAAAGTTTGCGAAGAGATCGATCATAGAAGATTCAATGCCATCTTTTGCTTTTCTCTATTGATTTTGGCAAGTCTTTCGGTTAGAAATTGTTTGGCAAGCACCTCCTTGTTGACTCCGTCGATTGAGAATGCAATGAGAACGACGCCAAGATCATACAACTCTTCCTTGGTAGTGAATTTGAATCTTCTTTTGAAATTTGTTGGTGGGTGCAATGAATTCTCTAATTTTTTTTTTTTTTTTTTTGATCACTACAAAGACTTTGTTTGCCCGTAAAGGGAATTAAAGGGTAGGAAAGTGAAATTTTCAAACTTAAAAAATAAACTTTTATAATCATCACCTCATGCGAGGACATCACTAATTTCAAATCATTCCATATTTGATTATAATACTTCACTTTTATTTTCCATCCAAAACCCTTTACAATAAAATGTCATTTTAATTACTAAATTTAATAAGAAATTTAAGTAATTTATACTATCACATGAGGTAATGATTGCATAAATTTCTTTTTAAAAGTTAAGTTCTTGTCAATTTGGTTTTTTTTTTTTTCGCTAGAATATCATTTGTATTAAAAATATAAGGATGAAAAATATAATAAAAGAGGGATAAAAACACCCAAAAGAAATACAAACAAATAAATTAAGAAGAGTGGAGATGAACTTAATCCATCTTCGGCATTGTCATCAGCAGAAAAAGCCATCGAGCCAACTCTCCTCCACAAAGCAAAGAAAACAGAATTCAAGGGCTAATGCAGTCTATATCTCGGACGACCCGAGGCATCCATGTCCAGGTCCAACTTGACCAAGGTCGGCAAGGATGTCACAGGCAAAGAGGTTTCAATGCGAGCAGTAGACTTTGACAAGAAATTCGCTACAGAATTTGCTTCACGAAAGCAATGCGTGATCTTCCACTCCACCCCTTCAAGGTAAGTCAAGCAGTTTATCCACCTTTGGCGAAACTTCCAAGGGATTTTCTTTTTCTGCAACAGAAGAACCACCACGACTGAATCACACTCAATCCACAAACTTTGCACCCCTAATCATTCTGTAGCTTCAATTCTTGCAATAATTACCAGGAATTTCACCTCAAAATTTGTGCATATTCCGAGGAACTCTCTGTAGTTATATAACACATCCACCTTTGCATTGCAAAGAATACCGCCCCCACCTGCTTTTCCCAGATTACCCAATGAGCAGCCGTTTGAATTTAATTTCACCCATCCTGTCGGAGGAGGACACCAAAAAATCTCAAATACTTCTCTTTGCCTGCGCTACACCCCTAGAAATCCCAACCTTATAGCACACATCAAGTCTTCAATCGAAACAGCTACCCCAAAATGGGCCAGAGTCTGAGAGAGAATATCATTTTTTATTCAAGAAAGGAAAAATTGCTCAGAGGAATAAAAACCTTCATTCTGCCTAGAGTTCCTCTCCATTCAGAAGAAAACAAGAATCAACACAAACCCCTTATTCCACACCCCTTTCAACAACACTAATTTTTCTTGGAGTTTCCACCAAGAAATCAGATGAGCTTCATCTGAAAAAACTGGCCTCAACACACCAAAACATTGATAGAATCGATACCACATGGAACAGGCGAAACTACACTCATAAAATAAGTGGTTTTTAGACTCCTCCGACATACCATAAAGACTGCATTTTGAAGGCAGAGGAACACCCGTCCTTTTCACATTCTCATCTAAAGCCAGTTTATTTCTGATCAATCTCCATCCAAAAACTGCTTGGCGCGGTTGAATTGAAGACTGCCACACCAATGATGAACAACCCACCTTAGGCGAGCTCTTTCTATAGACCTCCCAAGGTGAATTTATGGGGAAAACTCCTGTTGAAGAAGGTTGCCAATGACACTCATCCTCCATGCCTGATATATGAATAGACTTAGCTTTATTAATAATTTCTTTCATGAAGCTAGATGCTACCTGTGGAAAACTCCATCTTGAATTATGGATAAATTCAGAGGCTTTAACCTTTAAATGCTTACAGTGACCACCATCATTCAGAAGTCTTTCTTCAATGGAGGGTTGGTCCAGCCACCTATCCTTCTAGAAATCAATTTTGTGACCATTACCTACTGTCCACTGCTCATTTAAAGTCACAAAATTCCAGACTTTCTTTATCCCTGGCCAAATCGAAGAGGAGATATGGCCAGATTTCAGAGATCCATCTGCTTTTAGAAAGCGACCCCAAAAGAATTTATTCATGGAGGACTCCTCATGCTTAATCTGCCAAGTCAATTTTGCTAGGCAAGAAAAATTAATATCACGCAGTCTGCGAATTCCTAACCCCTCCCCCTTCCTGTTTTGGTTTGCAGAAATCATCCCAGTTCACCACTATTTTCTTGCCAATTTGGTTTATCATTGCCCTCAACATGTGATAATGATTCCATAAATTTCTTTTCAAAAGTTAAGCTCTTGCCAATTTGGTTTATCATTGCCCTCAACGCATCTGATTTGGGCAGATGCCATCAAATCTCTACACAATTAAACAACTTTACATGAAACAAAGGGGAACATAAAGAACTCTCACAACGGTATAAAGATGATATATGGAAAACCATTTTGATCACCCGTCCAAGCAATGCGAGAGCTTGGTGTTATTATTGCCGTTGTCATCTCCAATGTATTCTTTGACATGACCATTGGTGTGTAGAACTACTTTACCATACCAAGATGAGCCATCAAAAGCCAAATTTTGGTAAGAAACTCTCCACCATCACAAAGTCGTTGGGCATAGTGCTTACTACTACAATTGCTTGCAACATATGACAGCATCTCCACCCACACACCACTTATGATCTTCCATCTTTCTTCCTTTTCATACAATTGCAGCAATTTGACAAGCTAATGTGCTCCAAGAAACATAGATTTGTTTTCATTTGCTTCATTATCTCTAATTAGAATTTAGGCATTCCGAACTAAGAAACTTCTTAATTGAAGCTTGTGCTTGTTTTTCATCCAGTGATGATTTCTTCTGTTTTTGATTCTTGGGCACATCAAACTACTTTTTATCTGTGACACAAGTGTCTTGACACAACTTTTTAGGGAGTGTCTAAAGCACAACTTATTGTCTACTAAAGATATGGCCGTGATACTATCAGGGCCTCCAAGATGCATCAAAAGGATAGAAGACCATATTGTGCCAGAGATGATCATGGAGATCAGAGAATTTGGTTAAAAAGCCAAGGCTGATGGTGGCTGCAACATCAGCAAACTGATAGGTAGACCAAAGCAGGAAATGAACCATTTCCTCCTTGAACAACGTTTCCGAAAGCTTCCGAAGAGGGTGAGGATGACTTGGAAGATTAGGCTCATCAGGAGTGACATAGCGAAGCCTAAAAATGTATCCATGTCGATGAAATATGTTGGCCAAGATAGAAAGAAAGATGTCCTGATAATTAAAATTCAAAACTTGGTTTCATTTCATTTCAAATTGTCATGGAGGTTTAGATTTCTGATCGATGTGTGTGTGTATGTGTCCGTGAAAGAGAGAGAGAGATAAAATTTTCATTTCATTTCAAACAGTCATTTGCTATAGTCGAATATATATCTTATAATAAAATTTGAAAAAATTTGAAAAAATTTTAAAAAATTTCATCATCTTTAATCCACCTATTGCTTTGATTTGGACTTTAGGCTTGATAATTGTTTGAAATAAAATAAATATATAATTTTAGTAGGAGTTGAAAATTTGGGTATAAAACAAAGATAAATATATTGTTTCTCTCTCTCTCTCTCTCTCTCTCTCTCTCTCTCTCTCTCTCTCTCTCTCTCTCTGTGTTAAATATTTATTAGAATTTCAGCTATGGCTACTGATCATGGTGAATCTCGAACACTACAAAATATAGCTATATGCAAGTAGGTTTGGTAAAGTCATGTTTATTTGACAGAGAAAAGTGAAAAAGTTAAAAAGTTAAAAGATGTGGCAATCAAAATTGAAAATATTTCATGGAAAAAAAATTTACATTGAGTTTTCCTAAAGTCATGGTAAATGAATTTCCGTAGCCTATCAACAACATATAATAGGGGGGAAAGAAAGGTGAGGAGTGATGGGGGGTCATATCTGGACCGTCCCATAATTCAGCCACCAGTGAAGGATAATTTTCTCCAAGTTGTTTTGTGCCTATGTCTCTCTTTTCTCTATTTTCTCTCTTTTCCATAGAATTTCACCTCACTTTCATTTTCTCTCTTTTCGACAGAGGTGGACCCTACTGAAAGTTACATATTCCATTATTTCTTTTTTTTCCCTTTTCTTGTCAATCCATACAACATGTGAGACCAACCCTCACAATTTTCTCACCACTTTTTATCCTTCAAACAAATAGAGCCAATGGGGAAAAAAGGGTGTATAGGATTGGGTGGCGTCCCAATAGGGCAGCCAAGGGTGGTTGGATAGGGGTGTTAGCAGAAATGCCGTCGGGAGGACTTGAACTGAAGACTTAAGCCCATTTTCAAAATCCAATGATTGTGAAATATTTTTTAGAATTTAAACCCCTTTTAACCCCACAAATGTCTCAAACTTCCACAATCGATGGTGAGAGAGACGAATTACATTATTGAGCAAATTAATTTTAGTGTGAATTATAGCAAAATACTTTATTAATTTTGGTGAGAAACTCTGCAACATCACAAAGTCAATGGATATGGTGCTTACCACTACCACTACATGAGCCATCAAAAGTCAAATTAATTTTGGTGAGAAACTCTCCACCATCACAAAGTCATTGGGCATCATGCTTACCACAACAATTGCTTTGCATATATATGAGGGCATGTCCACTCACACACCATGTATGGTCTTCCATCTTTTTACCTTTTCATACAATTGCAGCAATTTGGAGAGATTAATCGCTTCAAGTAACATAAATTTGCTTTCGTTTGCTTCAGGATCTCTTATTTGAATTCCGGCATCCGACCTAATTAGAAACTTCTTTATAGAAGCCAATTGTGCTTGTTTTAATTAGATAAAGTCTTGCTCACTTCAACTTGAGTCGTAATTTCACATTTGTTTGAATCAAGGTCTTCATCATCATAACAGAGACCTATTGCAACATGCTAAATAAAAATGCTTTGATCAAATCCAACATCAACACTCCAACCAAGTTCTTCCAGAAAATTGTTCATTGTCATTACCCATTTGCCTTTGGGATTGCAAAATTCTGCACTGCTGATTTCTTCACTAGATCTTTGAACCTTTTCTTTAAATTGCTAGTAGATGAAATCTTTACTGTCATAAGGGACATGTATGTAACTTACGTTCTAGCTGCTTTCTATCGGTTCATGAATTGATTTCCCTTGAGAAGAGAGATGTAGGATTCCTTTGAACATTGTTCACTCGTCTTTGAAGCAAAAGCTCAATAGATTATATTGAGCCATGCTGTTGTTTGTTGGTGTACAATGTCTTGTATTCTGTCGTAGTTTAATCCATGGATTACTGGTGTAGGTGTCCTGACAGAACAGAACGGTGATCCCGCTTGTCGATAAGCGGGCCCCCTCTCGAATTTTTATTTGAGGATAGTTTTATACTTTTTGGTATTAGGGTTTTTCGCTATATATTTGCAGCGATGTTTACTTTCTTTGAAAGCAATTCTGAGAGGTGTGAGGATGAGCATTGTAACTCTATTTTCTACTGATAGTGAAAAAAAATCTCACCTCATCTCATCGAGGACGTAGGCAATCATGCCGAACTTTGTAAACCTGTGTGCATTGTTTGTTCTTGTTTTTCCCTTACCTTTTACATTGCTTTTAGGGTTGCATTTCTACAAACTAATATCAGAGCTCTAGGTTTTCGTTTTTTTATGAGACCACTTCGGTAGTAGAAAAATGCGAAGAAGCAATGACTTGCTTGTTTGGGTGGAAGCAAGTCATATGATTGTAACTCTCATATTTATTTAACCAAAAAAAAAAGAGCCTCATACTGGTGTATAACTAATTAAATGAGTATAAAAAAAGGGGCGGTTGTTTACCTAATGCATGAGGCTCCCGCCACTACTGTGAGGTATGGGGAGGGGTAGATATATGTAACCATACACGTGATTCTTAGAAGTGTTTTTCGATTCAAACTCGGGGTCACTAGGTTGCAATAGAACAATCTTCCCATTGCACCGAATAATAGAGCATCCCAATGCACAAGGCTCCGGCTACTGTAGGGTTTGGGGAGGGCAGATGTAAGTAGTCTCTTCCCTGTTTACTTTGAAAGGTTGTTTCCTTGATTCAAACTCGTGACCACCAGTTTGTAAATAGAGCAACCTTAAGATTACACCAATTATAACTTATTAATTATTTATTTAATTAAATATGGTAGAGTATTCTTTTAATGATCTGTGGTACTAATAACTTATAATAATAGTGACTATATATGTATGTATGCCATATGCAGGTTTATTTACATAAAAGGCTTAGAAATTTTAAGCGAACTGTCACCCATTTCCAAATTGTTGAAGAGTAGCTAGCAAAGAAATATTTAATCATAATATTTTTTGGAAGTTGTGGAAAGAATATTGAATCAAATGATAATAAATTTACTATTGTCATATTAACTTTTTATCCACTCACCATGCTTGCAATACAATTTTATTGCACAAGAAATATTGCAAACATCAATTTCATATATATATATATATATATATTTTTTCATTTGCTCACAAGCATCCCTATCTATTCAAAGCCTCGACTTTCAATCATTTTTGGCAAACTAGGTTTTGACTAGGAAAACTAGGCGGAGTTTGGTCAAAATATTAGAAACTTGGTCAAGAGTCATGGAGACTCGTCCTGTATTAAAAAATGATAAGACTGAGACCAAATCATACCGAGTCATTCAAGACTCGTTTGTTTTGTCTGAGTCACAACAAAATGGCCGATTATTGTCAAAAGTTAAAGTCGGCATTTCTGAATAATTTTGAACTAAAATATATTCTACTGGTGTTAAATGTTCAATGACTGAATTCTTCTATATCGAATCTAGTGACTATTGAGTGTGTACTTTTTCCTAAAGGTCAACAAGATTTTATTAAAAAAGAATGAATAAAATACAGAGAAACCCATTTGGGCATAATTGAAACAAAAAACCAGATCTCAATTCCATCTTCAGCATTGCCATCAACAGAAAGAGCCCTAGACAAAGATAAATCAACACCTAATCTTCAACTCCACCTTTGGCATTGCCATCAGCAGAGAAGAGGACTAAGAAAATGAAATATATCTAAAGCCTATCAACCAACCAATCACTTGAATCTATACCGGGGTCTCTCTGTGGCATCCCAATCAACATCATTAATAGTAAAACTAGGAGCTTCATTACAAAATGTTGATGTTCTTGTTGATGCAGCATGCTTAGCGAGGCTATCAGCTACCATATTTACCTCTCTGAAGCAATGACTATTGAGTGTGTACAAGAGATTAATCCAGCCTTGCAGATTCCATGTTTTAAGGTGGGGACAAAGGAGTTGGTTTATGATGGAACTCTTGCTTTTTCCAATCAAGATTCATCTCATCATACTAATGGTATGGTAGGGATGAGGTTGCATATCGATCACGAGTGGGATTCTATGAAGGATAGGTTGTTCGATCCGGATTCTTAAGAATTGCCAAGGAAGATAAGGAGTATGCAGGAGCTGCTTCAAGTAGATCAAGCGATCTCGAAAGGCATGGAAGTTATCGGAGCTTCCCGAAGGAGGGGTCGTAAGACCAAAAGTGGTGGTTCGAAATGCTAGGTGGCTATAGAATTTTTTTGGATCATCTAATACAGCCTTAGTAGCAAGGCATATGTGTTAGTGAGTTTCATAATGGCATATATAAATTGGGAGAGACTATCTGTTGGGGAATTTGTCTTTGCAATTGCTTTTTGTTTGTTTCCTCCTCTATAAATGGTAAAGCCAAATGTGGAGGGTTGAAGTAAACGATAAACTTGTACTTTTGTAAAGACGAAGAAAGATATTCTATTTTCTCTCCTATTTAGTACGGCGGGAGAAGCAATAGGGATTATTGTGGGTCAATCTATTGGGGAACCCGGGAATCAACTAACATCAAAAACTTTTCATATCGGCAGAGTATTTCCGTTCTTTCTTTGACTCTTGTCCTTTTTTTATCTGGGAGATGATATGGCCCAAAATGAACAGGTGTGGAAGCTATAATTGTAAACCACGATCGAATCTATGGAAGCATTGGTTTATACATTCCTCTTAGTCTCATTATGCTGGCCATTAGCAAAAAATAAAAAATAAAAAATAAAATAGAGTGTGTACATCTAAATATTAATTAAAAAAATATATATGATTAATGACCATGACATCTCCAAGCGGATCTTATCACTTTCATCCGAGAGACAATAAATGATGAGCTTCATAAAAAAATTTGAAAAAAAAAAAACTTTTATTCTATCTTGTCTCATTTAATTTATTTATTAATTATTTATTTGGATTGCTTGAGAAAGACTAGTATGGAAATAAGATGGGAAAATTTGACATGACTCACTAGGATTTAAAGAGGACAAGTCGAGTCACAAAACCTAGTATTCCAACAATGTTTTCAACAGCACCTAATCACATTTTTCTGCAATTTTTTTTTAATGAGAAAAAAAAAACTTTATTAAAAAAATAAGAAAAAGAAAAGAAATCACTGTTAGAGCAAACACCAAGAAAAATACTAGATTTTGTGATTCGACTTGTCTTCTTTAACGAGGAAATAAACAGACAATAGATCCGCATAACACAGATATTTAATGAGGTTCACACACTAGTGTGATGGACTGCATCCTCAAGTAATGAAGAAGATGTTTCACTATGCAAAAGAGAGATTACACCCAAGCAGCGGTGTCAAATACACTTCACATGGACGCTATGAATGAATCTCGATATAGATTTTTATAACACCACCTAGATTTTATTATTTGATGTAAGTCTGAGGCTCTGCGTTTCTCTCCCCTGCTAATGGCAATGTCCAAGGTGGGGGTTAGTTTCTCGGTGCCCTTTTCTTAGTTTCACGTTCCATTTTGTAAATTTCTCATTTTTTCACTATTAATATACTCAACCTTCTTAGCGAAAAAAAACACCCAAGCAGCGGCGAGAAAACTCGCCCCTCTGCTTCCATCACAGATCTCAAAAAACTTCTCATTCGGGTCGCCACCAAAATATGTCAAAACGAGTCAATCTTCAAAATGGATAAAGAATTCGAGACAAACTTAACAATTACACCATATGATATGTGGTGATTTAGTTTTTCAATTCGAGCCCTTAGAGCTAGGTTATGGGTTATAGAAATACAATCCCTATCTTGTTTTAGAATAACACTTCAGAAGAAACATTTATTACAGATCTAATGTCCAAAAGTAGAATATAGATATCCCATGGCCGATTCCCATTTTCTTCCTCAAGCCGTACGGTCAAATTTTGGCAATCAGTTCAAACGTTTGCTGTTTTGATGCCTAAATCCCTTGTTTTTTGCAAACGTTGATATATGACCCTTGCTTTGGATTCCTGTGTCTTTCAGACAAAATCAAAATCCATCACAACACAGATAAAGATCTTATTACAAGCAATAACTGATGCCCAACCTGCCTCATTAGTCCTTATGATAGTATAATTTTCATAAAGAAGCTCATGATAATCAGATATGGCGAAATTATCAGTTGAAGCACGACTCTCTCTCTCTCTCTCTCTCTCTCTCTCTCTCTCTCTCTCTCTCTCTCTCTCTCTATATATATATATATATATATATATAATTTTGGTTGTCAACCAAAAAATTTATAAAGTACTATCAAAATGTAATGGAGAAGATGCATGGAAAACATACCAAGTACCCAAGTAACACTAGAGAAAGATCAATAACTAGAAAAGAGATAAAGATAATGACAAAATTAGTCCCACAAAGAAATATGTAGAAATAGGTGTTGTTCTTAGTACCTCTCTCTTCTACAATATAGTCAGTGGCATGACCATTGGTGTGTAGCACTACTGTGTCATACCAATATGAGCCATCAAAAGCCATATTTCGGTAAGGAACTCTCCACCATCACAAAGTCGCTGAGCATGTTGCTTACCACTACAATTGCTTGCAGCATATGACAGCATCTCCACCCACACACCACTTATGATCTTCCATCTTTCTTCCTTTTCATACAATTGCAGCAATTTGGCAAGCTTATGTGCTTCAAGTAACACAGATTTGCTTTCATTTGCTTCATTATCTCTTATGAAAATTTGGGCTTCCGAACTAAGAAACTTCTTTATAGAAGCTTGTGCTTGTTTTTCATCCAGTGATGATTTCTTCTCCTGCTTTTGATTCTCGGGCACATCAAACAATTTCTTAGCTGTGACACAAGTGTCTTGAAACATAACCTTTCCAATATTCTTACTGTTCATCATAAAAGGGAGAATGAGTAGAAGATATAACAGATAATTAGATAAAGTCTTGCTCAGTTGAACTTGAGTCACAACTTCTCTACATTCATTTGAATCAAGGTCTTCATCATTATAATAACAGAGATCTGTTGCAACATTCCACATAAAAATGCTTTGATCAAATCCAACATCAACACTCCAACCAAGTTCTTCCAAACAATTGTTCATTTTCATTACCCATCTACCCTTGGGATTGCAAAATTCTGCAATGTTGATATCTTCACCAGAGATTTCGACCTTTTCTTTAAATTGCCGGTAGATGAAATCTTTGCAGTCATTGGAGACACATACGTAACTTACATTCCTTCTGTTTTCTATCCACTCATGAATTGATTTCCCCCAAGAAGAAAGATATAGGAGTCCTTTGAACATTATAATTGGCTCATCTTTGAAGCAAAAGCTCAATAGATTATATTGAGCCATGCTGTTGTTATACCACCATCTTGTTGTTGTTGCTGTTGTCTCAGAAGCTACTCTTCCCACTCCAAAAGCCTTGTTGGCAATGTTGATTTTAGAAACAAGCAATCGACAGGAGAGAATGAGTTTCAAGATTATCCTTGAAAGCCACTTGAGGCTGTGATGATTATTCATCCACACAACAGTCCATCCTGATAAAAGGCCAAGGCCAATGGTGGTGTCGTCGTAAGCTTTCTGATCAGATAATTTGGTTAAAAAGCCAAGGCCAATGGTGGCTGTAATATCGGCAAACTGATAAGTAGACCAAAGCACGAACGTGAACCATTTCTTTGAACAACGCTTTCGAAAGCTTCCTAAGAGGGTGAGGATGACTTGGAAGGTTAGGCTCATCAGGAGCGTCAGAGAGAAGCCTAAATTTTTTTCCATGTCGATGAAATATGTTGACGATCAAAGATAGAAACGTGAAAGATATAATCAGATAATTATAATTCAAAACTTAATTGGATCCATTTCAATCTGTTTATTTTCTGGTTTTGATCTCTAATCAATGAGAGAGAGAGAGAGAGAGAGAGAGAGAGTGCTTTTTGTTGGTCTCCGACAAGTTAAAGTACTCTCTCGATTATTAAAGCATCTCTCTCACATAGGTATGCACCACACATGGAATCTAATCCACCACAAGACTCCTTTTCCTCGTGTGGATCATGATGGTACAATATTTTTTAGACAATTAAAATACTCACTCTCACTTATTGAAAGGTATTGCCCCTTATTCCCTCGTTTAAGGGTGTCAATTTTATACGTTTATGACCTAAATAATAAATATGTTTAGCCCAACATTTTTATAAATAGGTAGTACACGGTACAATCACCTAGCCCGATGAACAACTAATCGGTCTAACATATTTATAAGCTCGACTTAAGTAGACTCATTTAATCCTAGCCTACCCCAAGCCCTTTAACATTACTTGCATTTTTATTTTTTTAACTACTTGTATTTAGTGTTAAGGCTATTGTGATACGTATAATTGAGATGGTGATGATTGCTATTTGAACATTCATCTCTTTAAGGCATAGTTTAATTGATTTGAACGTTTGGATATGTATGTCCATCAAACTCGGTTTATTAATAAGACTGTTATTTTCATTTATGCATGACATTAATTTATTGGGCTTGTACGTTGTTCCATGAGTTTTCACCCAAAATTATTCTCGACTAAGAATAGGACCGGACATCCTGTTCACATGGTCGTTACATTGAATGTCACCAGGGATGTGATCCTAATACATAAATGTAAGTACACATATTGTGTGTAGAATCTGGTAAGAATCTCGCATGTGTTACTGCCAATTGTGTGAGGATGAGATTCGTACCTGTCAGTTGATATTTGATCTGAGAGATCCTATTTGTTGCAATGTTGTATCATGTGTTTTGGTAAACCAATGGTTGATGTCCAACTGACTATATATCGGTACGCTGGACACGTGGTCCCACATTGTTAATGAAAAAGATCAACATGGGGTCCACTGCCCTTAATTGGGGAATATCAAGGAGAGAGAATGTCTGTACTTGATCGGACAAAAATCTGGTACCAATGTCATTATTGTAAATTGTTTATGAAACTATTTTCTTATATGAAAAATAATATTTTATTTAAAATATTTTTTGGTGTCTGATCACGATCATAGAATCTCTGAAACAGACATGTACAATGAATTGGAGTTAGGCAGTTATAAATTACATGTTATATAACTCATTATGTGATATTGAAAAAGTGGAGGCTCTTATATGCAAATTAAAGGGTTTAAATATGCATGAAAAATTTTGAGAATATTAAATGGTTAGTTATCTTTTTTCAATAGAAGTGGATAAAATATAATTGGATTATATTGTCACCCATAATAGTAAAGATAGAATCCCTTTATGATTCCCTACATTTTCACTATTTAATAGTAATCTTGGAATTGGATATCTAGTACACACACGAAGGAAAGTTGAACGTTAGTCAAACAAGGCAACAAATCCCTAATTTAGGGATTACTTTATTAAAACAAGAAAAAGGGGGAGAGAACATACACATTTTGGCTCTCCCTCCCAATTTTCTCTTCTTCTCTCTCCCTCTTCTTGTATACTTGAGAGAAAGAGTTTGTGAAACCCCAACCCTAAATAGAGAGAGAAGGTGTGTATTTATGTTTTGAAGATTCAGATTCATTCAAGAAGTTGAAGGAATCATGTTCTTGTATTGCTCGATTGTTAAAAAGCTATTATCAGGAGAAGGAACTTCACTTGTAGTTATAAGGTAAATCGTTTTGTTCCCAACTAATTAATTTTTTTTGCTTGTACAATGATCTCGAACGCAAGAGATTCCAATCTGATCTCTTCCGTTGTGCTATTAGGTTCTTGTCAACAATTGGCATCAAAACCTCACTCTTGCTTTCGAAATCATTAGTTGTGTATAAAGTGATTTGGTTCTTCAATATAATTCCATTAAAAGTTAATAGATTCGAATGATAATGCTTATTGAATTAACAAAACCATGGTCACTGTTATCGATTAGAATTTTTTAAAGTTTATTAAAATAAAATAAAAAGGGGGGGGGGGGGGGGGAACGGAAGGCGGTTAAAAAAAAAGGCAATCATCAGGCGGTTCTACGAACAGAACCTTTTTCTTTTCTTTTAATTGTGGTTTAAAGGATTGAATGTTGACTTCAATTTAAAAAGAAAAAAGAAAAAGAAAAAGAGGAAAGCAATCGTTACTTTTTAATGATTAATTTTTTTAGTTTTCATTTTACATTACATTTTATATTATTGTTTTGCACTACAGTAACGTGTTACAGTAACACATTAGGGCTTGTTGACCGAGGTTGCGGCTGTTGTCGTGGTCAAGGTTGAGCCTACGGCTGTTGCCGTGGCTGGGACTGCTTCTGTGGACGAGGCTAGGGCAGCATGCCTCACACCTTCATTTGATGAATCTTTTTGGGTCTACAGTTTTTAAAAACATAAGCTAGTAGCCTAATAACTAATATTAGTGCATTAGCCTATAAACTCTCTAAATTAATAATTTATGAAATTGTTATTTTCACTTGAGATTTTGGTGGGGTTCCTTGTACGGTACAAGGGAGCCAATAAGACTATTATAAACTAATATTAAACTTTGATAGTTATATAAAAACCCTAGTATGATTAGTGGGGCCCACATAATATTAATTTGTGCAATAATATGATTTGGGCACTTTAATGGCTTAGAAGCTTCTACATGTACATTTCAACACATGAAATGTGAAATCCTAATAAATTAATTCATTATTAAAAATATAATTAATTAATTGTTAATTCTATATTACATATTGAAAAACCATATCATTCTATGCATTATGGTTATGAAATTAAAAATTAAATCTTATGGATGGCAAAATAATTTATTATTACATAAGATGTATCGGATGTCATATGGCATGAGATCAATGTGATGTGGATGTGCT
Organism: Macadamia integrifolia; assembly: GCF_013358625.1. Taxonomy (NCBI): domain Eukaryota; kingdom Viridiplantae; phylum Streptophyta; class Magnoliopsida; order Proteales; family Proteaceae; genus Macadamia; species Macadamia integrifolia. The sequence continues at coordinate 3,093,836 of NC_056557.1, forward strand.
CTCTCTTTCTCTCTTTCTCCCTTTATTCTTTTTTATAAATCTATGCACTCCACCCCTTGAGCAGCCTAAATGGTGGGTTGGTTTCTTCAAGTGGGTTTCTTTAAATAAAAAGATGTATAGATTTAGGCGTTTTTATTTTTATTCGTTGTAAAATGAAAAAAGCATAGAAGATCTTCGTACGACGATGATGAAAAAGGAGATGGAGATTCACATGGAGATGATGAAGATAAATGTTATACATATTGGTTGCATCATTTGATGCATAAAATGCAAGATATCACATTGCATATGTTAGCTAAATAATTAATTTAGTGGGAGAATTGAGGCTTGTTACTCCCACTTCTCTTGCCATCCCATAATCACATTTAATTATCTTATATTGTTGTCATCTTTTATACATGTGATGTTTGTCTTGTAATGTATGAGATGTTTACATATGTATCATAAAATTACCTTTAATATTAAAAGCATGTGTGATATGGATGAATCTTACTCGATAGATCATATCCATGGCCCCCTATCAATGGTGGATGCAGAGATTGGTAATGTGACCCCACAACAGAGTCGATGGAACATTGTCATATTTTTTTATTGCCGATGGTCTACACTACTTCCTAATGGATAGAATATAGACACAGATAGTGAGGGGGCACTGCGATAGTGGGTCATCTCTCATGATATTGTGATTCATTCCAATTTGATAGGAATGCACATGACTTGAATATATGTCAGCCGATAAGATATAGACATGACACTCAGGTGGTCAATAATATTTGAAGCCTTGGAGGCGAACAACAAAGTCCACTCAATCACCGTGTGTGCAGTTATCCCAATAGGGTAAGTTACATGTGCAAGGATTGGTTTATTCCAATTCACTTTTAGTATATGAGGGAATTTTGTTTGTGAGAAAACTTTTGTCTATGTTTCACCCACCGGAATCCAATAGTTTCGTTTAATGTTTATATGTTTGATTATACCTTGTACCTATGTAGATCTTTGTGCGATGTTGACTTCAATCAACTCTACCTTACTTACCCTTATCAATGACTACAAACTGAAAGGACCCAACTATGTTGATTGGCATAGGAGTATTATGTTACTCCTAACGGCAGAACATCTGTCTGGAGTTCTTAAGGAGGATGCTCCCGAAAAACCCACCGGTGATGATTATGATCAACAAGAGGCTTATGAGTATTTCCACTCGAGTGACTCTAAGTCCATGCTGTATATTTTGAGATCGATTGACAAATCAATCATTGACTCTATGAGAAGCGTAATATCTGCCAAGAGTATGATGGATAAGCTCAAGAAGCTTTTCAATCAGACTGATGTGCACGAGCACCATGAGCTCGTTGGTCTTATCCATAATACCAAGATGACAACAAAGATTTCAGTCATCGATCACGTGATGAAAATGTGAAATCTATTCGAGAAACTAGAATCCCTGGATACTTCCTTCACTCTTAAATACAAGAGGAATGTGATTTTGAACTCTCTCACCTCAACCTGTTGCTCATTCATCTGTAATTTCAATATGAACAAACTAGATGTTGAATTGACTAAGCTAGGCAATATGATGCAAGAGGTGGAGAAAGCTCAAAAGAAGGAAAAATGTGAGGTCAATGCTAAGAAGTCAAGTCTTCGATTCCAAAAACAAATGGAAGAAGAAGAAAGCCAATAAGAGTAAGACTTTTAAGGACAAGGGTGAGAAGATACAGAAGAAAAAAGAAGTACCTAAGGCTCCATGCTTCTTTTGTACGAAAGAGGGCCACTAGAAGATGAACTATCATGTATACCTGGCTACTGCGAAGAAGAAGTCAGATAAAATTCCTAAAAAAGGTAATTTTACTACTCTCATCGTTTATGAGTCAAACTTGTCTATTGAACAATCCAACTCATGGTTGGTGGATACTAGATCCACTGTCTACATTTGCAATATGTTGTAGGGGTTCAAGATAATAAGAAGATTTGACAGGAATAAAGTGCAGCTAAGGATGGGCACTGGAGCTGAAGCCATAGCAATGGCTATCAGAGACTTTAATTTAGAATTTGATTTTAGAACTATTTTATTAAAGAATTGTTATCATGTTCTTTCTATTAAACGGAACATTATTTCTGTCTCTAAGTTAGTTAAAGACGGTTATGCATTTTCCTTTAATTGTATTTGAATTATTTTTAGGACAACTTATGCTAGCACCCTAGCCTACGCTGCAAAATCCTACCCATCGACCTATATAATTAACAGGTAAGTCTGAATGTAACTTTTTATTTTTGGTAAAAGATCTAAATGTAACTGACCAGTTACAAATTCAACTATAACCTAATTTATGATTCACTAGATGCCCTTATCATAGATACAAGATTTCACCTCAAAATAGGAGTAATTATGTTATTTAGATTTTAACTTTTAAAACACCAAGGTAAGCAACTTGAGTCATAATCAAGGGTAATAATGTAAATTTTCCTAAACAGACGATTTTTTCCCGACTATTTCCTCATCTCTTCTTCTAAGTATTTTTTTTTTTTTTCTCCTCTTTTTTCTTCACCATGAGTGAAAACAAGTTTTTTCTACTTCCTTTTTCTATTTCGGCACCCATTTAGGAATCCAAGTTTCAAACACAATTAAAGGAGTCCCTTCCTCGACCGTCCGTTAATGAATTTTTGGGGGCTCTAGAGAATAGTACCTTCACCAACAGAGAAGTTGTAGAGCAAACTGTTTTTTCATACTATTTTTGGGGCTGCAGAGAATGGTCCTTTTACCAACATGTTTTTTTATACCATTTCTTAATTTATATCAGATTTTTCTGATTTAGATTCAGCTTTCGGATTTTATTTTTTCGGTTTTAAGAAAATCCAAACCAGATTCAATTGTTGGGACTGAACCACTTTCACATTTGAACCAATAATGATGAAGGAGAACAAAAACTTCTACTTGAAACGGTATACTTTGTAAAAATATAAAAAAGGTGTTGCGAGGGATTGAGGGATTGTGATGATTTGGACGGGCGATTGGGAAATAGATTCAATGAGGATGGATTTCCATTTGCACCCGTACTTTTAGTAGTGATAACAAAAAATGGATGCAACAGCTGTTCAAAAAGCAAACGTATCAAATTACAGATTGGTATCTCTCAGTTGAATCACCTCTTTGACAATGTAGGTATTCTAAGAAATTAAAATTAGGTTACAACACTCTTGTAACTTACCTAGATAAGTTATACCTTGGTTAACCTAAAATTAAATAAGGTTTATTTTCCCAGAGGATTAGTCGAGGTGCTCGTAAACTGGCCTAGACACCTTGGTTTAAAAAAAAAAAATACCTAGATTACAACTAGACAAACCCATGTATAATTAATAGCCTATTGTAGGACCAGCATGAATTATTTTTACCACGACATTCCTCCTAACGGCTCTTCATTCAGAGGTGTATTAACCACATAGGATTGCATGCCTTCAAGTGTTGAATTGCATGAATGTGCATGTGAGATTGAGGAGATTTTAAAAGGATCCCAATTCAACTCATAATTGCATGCATAAAAACTTGAACAAAATTAAGATGTTACCAAACAAATAAAAAGATGTGTAGGTGCAAAGGACCTCCATACCCTCCAAGTAGTAAGTCAAAAAATGTGTGGTCACACGTGTGCCGGACCATTATTCTTTGTTTCTTGTTCTGTGACAGTTTCTACATCCAGCTCTGAACAGAAAACCCTACAGTAATGTAAACGAGGTCGGATATGCCACAAACGGATCCCAGTCTGTGTTTTGGTACATGGATATGTACAAATGGATCCAAAGGTCTTCTATTCACATGTCAAATATCATCTCAATCTAAGTTTGTCAAGTGTCAAAATTAGGTATTGAAACAAATCAGAGACTACCATAAGTTTTCATAGATATACACGGGAGGGTATGCCTACAAATGAGATGAATCTGGGTTTTTGATAGAACCAGGGAGTATCACATGGTGGCAGGGACATAATATACATGAGGTTACTCCTATATATGAGAGGATATATTGAATCTTGGGCTGAATTTGATATATGTCCAACCTACATCATTCCATAATGCTAGGTGAAGGCAAGTTATAATATTTATCCTATATATTTGTATGTTGGGGGTACAATGTGTGACGCCTCGAAACCCGACCTAAGGTTTTTGGACATCAACGGTCCACAGGATCTTAAGTTCTAGGTGATAATGAACCTGAGTAGCATCCACACAAACATAAGCGCAAGCAAAGGTTAACTAAACTAATATATTATTAAAATTTAAAGTTCAACTATTTAATTCAAATCTCAAACTTAAAGTAATGTTGAATTAAAGTATGTCTTCAAAGTCTAACTCAAATTCTATATAATCTAAAAATAAAAATCATTGTCTTCTTCAAATCCATTAGCAATATCCTCCTGTTGATCAACTATAGGTTCAACATTCACGTCATCTCTATAATAGTCCTCACCAATGTCATCTGTAAATTATGAGGCTAAGTGTTTGGAAAGAAACTTAATGAGTAGAACCACAACACTAAGCACATTTGAAATTACGATCATACAACTAATATCAGGAAAGGCATATATGGTATAATATAAAAATTTTCAAGAAACAAAAGAACAAGCATACCACACATACTTACATTGCTACATTTATATCGCCGCATAAGTACATATGATGATTCAAAAGAAACTAAAAAACGAATTCACAATATTATCCATGAATGGTCAATGTGTCGCAATACCACATTATCTTCACTCAATATACAGAAATTCGTAGAAGCTATCTGGTGTCCAACCTCTTGAAGACTAAGTCATACCTCCCAAAGGTCAAGTAATAATTGGTAGATCATACCGAGGGTAGGTTACTTCATTTAGTAGTCCACAGTTCCACTAAGGAAAAGTCTAATGAACCCATTATCACCTCAACATTATAACGTCAATGTTGATAAGGCGAGACAAATAACAATAAAGTCATCTAAGAATGAAAAATATATATAAATACAAATAAGATCAAAATTTAAGTGTGATCAATACTTTCATTCCACCCTATCAGTCCCTATATAAATATGAAATCAATTTCAGTTTCAATTTTTATAAACGTCATTAAAATAACTACAAATTACAAATCAATAATCAAGAAAGTCTCACATCCCTCCTCAATTAAGGCCGGTAATATAAAGCATCATTACCACAATAACACATCTCATATATCAAAATATTAAATTTATGTAAACTAGTTTTTTTTTTTTTTTAAACATGCATAGACAAAATTCATGTGGTAAAAGAATCATGTAATGCACATAGTACATTATTCTATGGAATCATAATCATAACTTAACACATAATATTAGAAATTAACATTATGTAATTAATGCTCCATTTAGAAAATTCTGCTATGTATATATATTGTAAATCATGGAACAAAATTTAATTTGTTTCTTCATTCTCTCATATATATAATATTAGGTTTGTAAAACCATAGTTTTAATGATAAAATATCATGAAATCTAAGGTATAGAATAGATCTAGTATTCATAAAATTGTCTTTTGGATAACACTATAAAAATAATCAAGTTAAGGTAGAAGTTCCACTCACCTTGATGTAGTTCCTAAAATTCTGCCTCAACTAATTCTGCCTACGGATATAGAAAAATAGGAAATAAATATCTATGAAATTTCAAATACATTGAAATTAGATCCTATTAAAACTAACTCATATATACAAGTCTCATATAAAAATAACATAAAAAATCCCCCCTTCTTAGGTTAGGTATCAATCCCCTAAAAAAGGGTCTTCAAACTATAATAGATTCTGACCAACAAATTTGAAAAAATTCACTAACCCATTTTTCCGAACTCAAATCACTTCCAAAATTTTTAAAAATTTAGAAAACTTATGAAATTTTTTACGGTAAAAAAAAAACGGATTAAAAATTGAAGTCTATATTCCTCTGCCACTATCCCCATTCTCAGGTACAGAAAACTCCCCTGACAGTGACCTATATAAGTATATGAATTTTTTGATATATCAAATTAACTTTGAATTTAATTGCAAATCTTATGAGATCTCATAAACACGTGCATATACTCTTAATAATTATTTCAGATCATAAAACAATACTTAACTATTTTCAATAATATGAACAATCTCGAACTACAGTTTTGTCCGACCCAGAAGTTACTGTTAATATATCAAAATCTTATTTTCTCTCCTTAAACCCATAATCCAAAATCCCAAACCTTTAAATCATGATTAATCCCCCAAGTAAAATATAAGAAAGTATTTAAATTATGCTAAGAACTCTTACCTTGAAAATCGTTTGAAATCTTGATTTATTTTCTCCTTTTTCTTCTTCTTCCTTCTCCTCTTTCTTCTCCACAATACCTTTTCTTTTTCCTTTTGATTTTCCATAAATAGACGGTGAGAGGCAATAGAGCCACGTTTTTGGGTTCTATTTCCCCTCTGTAAATCATATCCAATTCTATCTTTACCTTTCCTACTTCATCTCCAACTCCCTCTCTCTTCCTCTATTCTAATCACAATTGATCTCCAACTTTTTCTCTCACTTTTCCTATCTTATCTTACTTACTTTATGCATAAGGCTATCTAAATTTCAAAAGGGAAGTCCCAACTTTCTTAGGAAAACCTTAATTTGTTAATTATTAATTAGCAATAATTAGTTAGTTAGGGTTGTTAATTAATTAGGCCTTATTTACTAGTTAGTTAATTGTCCATATGGATAACAAGTTAATATGTGTGTATATATATATATATATATATACACACACACACATATTATATTCGTAACTAAATAAGTTAATATTAGAGTTCACATTAAAATCATATAATTAAAAGAAAAATCAAATTATGGTCCAGCGGAAAAATGGTAAATTAGAGTTCAAGGGCAAAATGATAATTTATAGGGCAAAAACTCTAAAGTTATTCTATAATGTAGTTACATCTAATGGATGAGTTTTAACACTTACCAAGGACTGATGAACCCTCAATGATTTGGTATGCCCACTTTAAGTCACCTTAATCCTACAATGGTCAAAATACAAAAATACCACTAGTTAGATTTCAGGGTATTACAATCTTCCCTTCTAACAACAAATTTCATCCTTGAAATTTTTCAGGGTATTACACAATGTCTTGGATTTCATCTGTGGTAAAAGTGGACTAATTCCAGTGGTGTAAGGACGAGCGTTGTAACCCGATTCTCCATTGACAATGAAGCAGGATTTCATCTCACAAAGGGCGTAGGCAATTTTGTCGAACCTCGTAAATCTGCATGCATTGTGTGATTGCTTGTTCCTGTTTTCTTGTTCTTCTATATCATTTTACGGATTCCTTTCTACAATATTGGACCCCTCTTGTATTTTAAGTGACCTAACTTTTTGTAACATAAAAATATAAATATATATATATATATATATATATTTTTTCAAACCAAACCAAAACCTTATTCTATGCAGGGTCAATTAGGCTGAAGCTTGATAAAATATATATAAATCAAATTGAGACATAGCAAGTATAGATAACCACCAATGTATATAAAGGATTTTCCTTCATTATTGGTTAAAGGATCTTGATTCTGTTTTGTATTGGGAAAAAGTTGGAAACATTAACAATGGTAGATGGTCTAAGTGAGACATGGCAAGTATATATAGATAGCCTCTGATGTAAGAAACTTTAATTTTTTTTATTTTATGGAAGCAATAGTCTCTTTACTTGTTTCTTGAAATAGAAATGGTATTTAAAGAAATAGTAATAATAATTTTCAAATCATCGCATGTAGAGAAATTTGATTTTTGGACAAAAATTTCACCCATCACTAGATAACGTGGAGAAATTTAATAACTATTCAGCACATGGCAAAGTGTTGCACGCCTGTGATAGATACTGTTTTCCGAAATATAAAAAGGGAATGCTGTTTCTGTTTAATATTAGAAGGCACAACCTTATATGACATGAAATGGCTTCTTTTCTGGAAAAAAGTGGACTCTTTCTGTAAAATAATACCCATTCCCCTATAAAAAAGGCTTCCTAGTTCCTCCATGATTCTGTTCCATAATCTGGAGTTCATTTTCTCTTAAACAGATTCTGAATTATTGTAACCATTACCTTCATAAATAGAATGAAGCTTTAAAATTTTCAAAATGATTCATCACGTGCCAAGAGTTGCTTTCATCTGAAGATGATGATAAAGGGATAAGATGAAGTATTTCAGTATGACAAGCATCAACATTGACACGAAACAGCAACAACCCATGTCTCCTCTTGGCCTTTTTCTATGGATCAAATCTGCAAATGGCCTTGATCTTCATGTCACCATCACTTTTCGTGTTGTGCTCTGCACCAGAGGTTTTATAGATATATGCATAACCCAGATGAAGACCTTTCCAAGTGAAAAAAAAAATAATTTGTTAGGACTTAGTCCTTATCACCATCGTCATATTTGTCGCTTCGCTTAAATAAGCTCATCCAGAGCATTCATGGAGTCAGTGGCAATCTGAGGTACACGTCAAGGGTGCACCTACATTTTATCATGGTTTAACGGCAACTGAAAAGGAAAGAACTGACTTCCTTCAACATCAACAACTAAAACATGTCCCTGTCCATGAGAGCTACCTACCCAATATGCTGTTTTATATGGAAACTGAACAGAGATCCATCACCACACCTTTGTGCTGATGGTAGGTTGGAAGATTCAAGTCCCTGAAGCATGTTTTTGGAAATCCACCATTTACTGTGTATGTGCAATGCTTGGAAGAGAGCTTAAACATATCCAGAAAGTTTCCATTTTGGAACACTTGCACTGTAAATCTTCTTTGCCGACGAACAATAATAGGTTTTCAATAATCAGAGACTCTTACCTGCATTTCAGCCACACCCACAAGAGTGTCTCACATAAAAAAGGAAAAGCAATTGGAGGGAAAAAAGGGGCTTGAAATTTTTGTAGAAATAGTTAGTAATATCCCATCCTTTCTTTTATTTATCAGAGAATAAAAGGGAAAAATGAGCGGATTCTCAACATTTGAAGGGAATAAATTACTGATGTAATCTTATGACTAACATCCAGTGAATCTATTAGTAAGAAAAACAGAATCAGGCAAAGAACAAAGCCTTCCCATTAATAACAAGAGTAGTTCCATAACTTTTCTTTTTTAACCCCTAATACAATACAGTGTAAACAATACAACAGCTCCACAAGCATCACAAACCTCATTTGGGAATTCAATGTGACAATATATACAGATTGAGCCCTTTCATCTTTAATCGCGTGGCTGATATTTCTCATAGACTATACATATATACAGGGGGATGAAACTGTGATTTACATTTAGCTTTCAGATGGAGTGAATGTGTGACTGTATCGGAAAAACTAACTGAATTGCAACTGAAAATTATCCACCCAAAGAAGGATCCCTTGCTGAATTCTTCTCCAAGTGGACGAATGATGGCTTTTTGTCACAAGAAATCAGGTGTGAATCATTGAGTGATAGAAACTCCTGTTTTCAATCATCTAATTCACTTCTCATCCCATATTTGATTGTGGCTGATGATGATCGCCTTCTCTCAGCTAGTGATTAGTGCATTCTTTACATCACATTGCTTGGAATCAAACAACTAACCTTCATTAAGCACTTCTTTCTTTTGTCCTTTAACCTTCATTAAACATTTCTTTCCTTTTTTCCTTTTTTAAATCAACTTGTTTTGCATGGCAGTGGTATAGTGGCTTAGTGAACATGGATGAAGTGTGGCTGCAACTGCAGATTAGGCTGCTGCTCATTTTCTCAATCAGACTCTGTGATAGACATGTGAAGCTCCTACATCAAAAAGTTGAAAAACAATGAACTTTTATAAGTGATTAAATGGTGTTGGAGGTAAAAAATGTCCAAGAGAACAAGTGATTGACAATACCTGTTGCTGTCGCCGACGATGTATGGCCATTACTACTCTCACCATTATATAGATTGGAAGAAGAATCCCAGCAGTTCTCAATACCAGCAACTGTCAGATAAAGTAATTAAAGAATGAAGCAATTGAGAAATTCAAATACGGAAAGTATTTTTCAGTTTATTGAAAGAAAAGTTAAACCAGCCTGACTTACTATTAATAGTGGAATGGAATATTCTTCAGCCCCACTAACCACGATTGGAAGAGTATGTCTTAGAACCAGGACAACCATGAACTGGATGAAGAAAAGGGGAAAATGAAACTTAAAAATGATAAAATAAAAGAGCTGATGTACTAAATAATAGATAGATTGAAAAAAAAAAAAAAAAAAAAAGGCTAAGCATAATAATCTGAATTCATATAAAGAGCACAATATAGCTGGTGACCAGCAAGTAACTCAATATGTGTTCCCAGTTGAGTATATCTCCAAATATGTGCACATACAACTGTGCGTGCGCACGCACATGCAAGAGAGAGAGAGAGAGAGAGAGAGAGAGAGAGAAGAGAAGAGTACAATTATAGCCACTATGCGGCCGCACAGAAGGCTTCTTGAAGTGGCAGCTGAATACTCATTATAGTCAGGATCCAAGAAATTACGGTCAGTTGCAACCATTGCTATAAATCGAGGATTATGCAGGTCCCTTCTGGAAATCTCCCAATTACCCCTGACAGACACATATAAGCATATAAGATGTCATGGTAACAGGAGAAACCAGAAGGTCCCTGGCCAGTGGTAGTGGCAATGTAGGCTAAAGAAATATTAGATCAAATGTTACCTAAAGTTCATAGGAATAGCCCCATAACGTAACAACTTAGGTGGTGCAGTGTAGCCTGGCTTAAATTGCTGAAATCTCACACATTCAACAGAAAAAATTTTAGACATGATCAGTGTTCAGATAAACTCCGAGCATAAGTTCCTAAGTCAAATATATTAGACAAGCAGCTGAAAATGGATCACCCACCTGGTGGCATATCTCACATATGGTGTCACCCTTCTCATTGCACCACCTTTGGATGCATCTGCGATGAGCATACTGCAGCAACAAGCAAGAATTAGACGTAACCAAGTCAGGTAATCAGATAAATCTCCATTAAATAAATTAGAATATGGTAACGGAACACCATTTAAACCAGCTAGAAAGTAATACTTGGAAAAACAAAGAACTTATGACAGTGAACTTCTCAGATGACAAACTGTTGGATCTGAGACAGGAAGCACAGGATATAGGAAACCCTAAAATTTAGACTTGGCAAAATATACAAAATGTATAGCATAGAATAATTATTTTCTTACAACAATATCTCTCACTGTGTATAAATCTGTACATAAGGGAAAAGATAAATGTCAAATAAACTTTCTATGGAAAACACGGAACTCATAACGAAAGCTAGGTCCAAGGGGGAAATATCAGTTCTTAACTTAGTCCCAAAAAACAGATATATTCAGTACATATTAAGCCTGAAACTTAAGACACCTGAACTCAAATTCAAACATAGAATAAGGCCTAGCTCATTTAGACATGGAATTTAGTGTCGCCAAACATTTTCAGGAAAATAATTACCCAGCAAACTTTCAGAGTAAGGTACACTCCTTTTTTCCCCCTACGACTATTTATATCATTATATATGATATCATGACGAAAGTCAAATGCTTCAATCAAGATGAGACTTGGATTTCCCCAGTATTTATCAAAATTAAAATGATCCTCAATCCAGAAGACTTGAAGCCAGCGGCTTGGACTTGAGCCAGAGTTGTTCAATGACATATCTACCATTCAAAACTTCTAAACGGAGACTGAATTACTACAGTTGAAATATTTGATTCTGACATGACATTTGAAACTTATTGACAAAAGGTCCTCATTGAGATTATGACAGAGATTAGACTTTCCCAACAAAGGTCTCTGTCCCATCCTCCATTGACTTAGTAAAACTTGCAAAAGGAAACTTTATAAGCCCTAAACAGAAACTTAATCCCCCATCCCAAGAAAAATAAAAAAGGGTCTTGAACAGATCTCTAATGGGTGAGGAAGAGAAGATCCAGGACATGGAAAATGGTAATGTTTGAAGCTCATTCACCCAAAAAAAAAAAATGTTTGAAGCTCACAGATCAATAGAAAGAAAGAAGTTTACTAGAAGTTGTATAAAGCAGTATTGACACAGAGAAAGCAACAAATCAAACTGTTAAAACATGAACATATAACTCGACATTCTAACCCATTTCAAAGAACCACTAGATTAGTGATGCAGAACTATTTCAATTATAGAGCAATTACAGAAATCAAACACTAACCATCAAGCTACCACAGCAAGAGCAGGGTGTCTCCATGTTTGAATCTTCGTCCTCATCATGGCAAATTCTGCACTCCACCAATTTCCTTGGGGATGACCCATGATTGAAATCCATACTAGGCGAAGAAATTTCTTTGCTTGTCGCTTCAACAACCGAGGGACTGGCTGGTGAAGACCTGTTTCTACTCTCAATTGCAGCTTCCAGGGTCGATTCAGTGAGTAACCGATCCACCAGCAAAACGAAGTGATCCCCCATCTTCAGATAACACTAAAGAAATAAGTGAAGAAGAAAGATATATAAAAACCAGGAAGAGACCCTGGTGGGCAAATATGAAAATCCATGTCCCAAAAGGAAAGGCGTTACATCACCAGCATAAAAGGAAGAAATGAAACTTGACCAGTTTTCAGAAAATCATTTAATAAAGCTTTAAAAAGCAAAAAATTCATAAAAGAAAACAAAAGGACGAGAGTTGATGTAGGTGTATTTACCAGTCAAAAGCGCAGCTGAAGCTGCGCCCAGAACCAAAGCCGAACCATCAAAACAGAACAAAATAAGAACAATAAAAAGTGGGGAAAGGAAAAGAAAGAAGGGAAACACCTATATCAGGAATCAACTATGACAGAACCAAAAGAAAATCTTAAGACCCAGAAAAACTTAGTACCCAAAACTAGAAACAAAGGAAAAGGCAAATTTAAAACAGACCCAGATGAGTAAGAAGCCAAAAAAGAGGTAGCTTGATCAATCAAAATCCCCTGAACCATGGAAGAAAGTCGAGAAACAACAAAACATTAACAATAGCAGCAGATAACGAAGCAGAAGAAGAGACTCACAAGGAAGGGTTCGTATTCCTTCACGGAAAGAAAGCTCTTCTCGGGGTTTCTTCAAAATCTCTGTTTTATATTACGAAGCAAGAGATTGAGTGTCGTCGTTATTGAAATGCAATCATAACCCAAAAACTAATCTCTCTCTCTCTCTCTCTCTCTCTCTCTCTCTCTCCCACCGGTTTTGCCGTTAAAATCCTCTGTACTTGGTGCTTCTGTGGCCAGAGCTCCCAAACTATACCAATTTATATAGTTACAGAGGGAGCATTTTGGGCTGGGCCACCATACCAGCCCAATACCAGATTTTGAGTCCCATTTAGTTGTGGGGTCCATAGTAGCTAGCGTCCAATGTAAGCTGGGCCCATGCTGACTGGATGGAAGTCACAAGCCCATCAGAACCTATAATTCATCATTTCTATTAGTTTATCTAATTTTGGGAGAAACATAATTGGGGCTTATCCATTATTAAATGTTGGGAAGAAGTAACTCTAGAATTGTGAGTGCTAATTGCATTGATTTCCATCAATTAATGGAATTGTGGGATGTCAATGTCGATGTTTGGTTGGTTGGGAATTTGGACAAATATTACCAGAAATATCAGCCCAATCGTCTAGAATTCGGGTCGGATCAGGGTTTCAAGAATTGGAATCATATCGATCGAATCAACTGAGGCCGATTCCATTTTCGGCCAATCTAGATAGTCGATCAATGTTGGAGTTTCTAGGGCATTGTGACTGAAAATATTCTCTCTTCACAATGGGGTAGAACAATGAGTCTCATGATTAACTCTCACCTGTCATAGATTCTTTTACGAATTGATGTTTCTATTAGTGTTTCCATTGGCCCTTGTACTAATGTAGGAGCGACAGTCCCTTTAGAGAACCTCTCTCATTTATTATATTAATAAAATCTTCTAATATAATGTTCGGGACAAATTGGAGAAGCTATAAATCCTTGTTGAAGGTGTATAAGGCATTTGTACTAATACCAATATCCATATGAATCAGCTATGCATATCAAATCAAATTGAACAGTTTCACCTTCGATTATAAATCAAAAAAATATATATATATATATATTTTTTATTTTTTTTTCTGGACCATTTTACCCTCAATACCTATCATTCGACCGATCTCATATTGGTCAAAACACAATATTTGCATCGGGCGATATTGATACGGGCCGGGCCCATACCATTTTTTGAAACGGATTAATATACTCTTGGACTGCAAGTTTGTTAAGAGGGGATGTAGATTTTGGTAGCTTTTTGGAACTCATCTCTTGGATTGCAAGTTGGAGAAAAAGGATTATTAATTAGATTAAGAGTATTAATTCTCTCTAACAAGACCAAATACTCATGTACGTAAAAAATTGTATAGGAGTAGGATAGAGGGTTTTGGTAATCCAACCCATTTTAGTGTTGCATGCAACATGCATATGTCCCACTTATAACTCATATGAGGCCTAACATTTGTGTAACAATATGAACATTTACCTTACAAGAGAGGGAAATATAATAGTTTAAGAACTCTAATACTCTGTCTAATGTAATTCAATATATATACGTTGCTTCATGGAAGGAACAGAAAGAAAATTTATATATATTTTTGGAGTTAATAAATAATACCTGTCAATGCAAGCATCTCATGCGTGAAGTCAGATGATCATCAACCCCAACAATTGATTATCTACTTGTTTAATTATTTTTAATCTTATGAAAAGGGAGGATTAATGGATTACCTACTTCTTAGGACCAATCTGGTTATTATTATTATTATTATTATTATTATTATTATTATTATTATTATTATTATTATTATTATTATTATTATTATTATTATTATTATTATTATTATTATTATTATTATTATTATTATTATTATTATTATTAT
>NC_056557.1:3108869-3124986 GCF_013358625.1 Macadamia integrifolia
TTTAATTGTTATCCATGTAATAATGGAAGGTGATGCTTTCGAACATCACAAGACAAATCTAATCTATCCATGTTTATATATATATATTTTTCCTAATCCAACTTATCTATTTCCATTGAGTTGAGAGAGTGTACAGTAATGTCTAGAGTACTAATATATATGTGTGGACATATGGGGGATATATGACCATGCAAAAGGGTTATTTGATTGAATTAGACTTTGAAATTTTACATGTGTCTAATCTAGACCATGTCTTCTTTATCCAACGGTTCGAATGGACATATCGTTTGTCCATGTGGCAGAATAGATGTTTTCTAATATTTAAAAAAAAAAAAATAGTGACCTTTGCAATAATGATAATAATAATAATTCTCATGTTTATTATTATTTATCACTTTTTTGATATTTTTGTCCCTGAAACCAAGTAGAGAGAAATTTAGAGGAAAATATTTCATGACGTTAGTGTACTATCGCCTACTCAAATAGATTTTTTATTTTTTTTACTCCTACTTTGACCATGTGGGTTTCATGTGAATTGTATTGTTCTCCACACCATCATTGGTGTGGCATGGACGGTTTTCCCACATTGGCATTGTATGAAACTCTCTCCTAAAAATTTAGTAAGCCTCTCATAATTAAATTGTTAGCATTAATCATGAGGTGAACTAGGTTCTCATATAAGGATCTTCAAAGTCATTGTGAACATAATTTTGTTGTACCCAAAGGTGGTTGGTGAGTTGACCATGGGTCAATGATTCAAAACATGTATGTTAAACCATAATAAAGTTATCTACTTTTCACAAAAGCCAAGAAATAGGATTTGAATGCAATTGGTTTATGATACAAATTTTAGAAGCATCATATTTCATGCATTCTAGTTCCAAACAAATTGATGATGTGTGTGTGTATTCTAAATTTCTATCTCCCTCTCTGTGTCGTCACTTTCTTCCTGATAAGTGTGATGATCATGAAAAAGGCTTTACATAGAGAATGAATTCCAGGGACCAGGGACCAGGGACCAGGGACCAGGGACCAGTGACCAGAGCTTTACCAAAAAAATAAAAGAGTAGTGACTAGTGATATTTTCAACATCTCTTTTGGGTTTCTTTATTTTCTATTTTTCATATTGGATCCATATAGTCGACCCCATTTAGTTGGGATAAGGTTATGAAAGTTGTTATTATTGTTGTCGTAGTAGCAGTGACTAGTGAATAAAAGTGCAATCCAACGTGGGAGAGCATAACCGTGACTGATCACGATCTCAAACCACACCATTCCCTTAATGGTTATGTCTCTAGGCCGGGGCTAGGGTTGACGCTGGAACTGAGCCGGGTTGGGCCACAAGACAAGATCATGGAAGAATGATCCTTAGGGTTGTTGGGTGGTGTTTTGGGGTGGGGTGAGGTGGGGTGGGGTGAGGTGGGGTTGGAGGGGGGGGGGACATGATCACAGTGAGCAGCATCACTATTTCAAAATGCATATCAAATGCAACCTAAATTTGCTTCTATAATAGAAATTAAAGGGAAACAAAAATAAAGAAGAGATGATCACAATCCAAATCCGAAATCTTTTTCCCTAGAGATGACGAAGACAAGGAAGGGTATTTTAGATTTGTTGAGCTCATCTTCGGTCTTCTGTTGGAACAGGGGGGATAAAGGAGGTTGCTCTAGGAAGCTATGCATTGCTTTTCTCCCGGAATTATTTTGGGGTTTTTAGTTTTTGAAGGGTTTTTCACTATAATGGGAAGGAAAAGAGGAATATCTCACGCCACACCAATTATGGCACAAGAAATAGTTTCATCAATGGGGGGCCACATGGTCAGAATATGGGAAAGCATGGAAAGCATTCCCACACCATCCATGTTGGGACTTTTTCCTCATTTTCAAACAGCCATGTTGATAACTTTTTAAGGGGTTTAATAGTTCCTAATCTTCTACTAAAAATGAATCGTTCATAATCTTTTATATTTTTATTAATTATTGTTAAGAACTTATTATTAGTAGTTATATATTACTCAAGATTTGTTTATGTTATTAGTAGAATTATAGAGTGGTAGTATGATTAATATGTAAATATAGCATATACATAATAAATAAATTTATATTAGAGTGTATCTTATTTAGGAGGCTCTCACCACTGTGGGGTTTGGGAGTATCATAATATATGCAGTGTTAACTCTGCTTCGAGGAGAGGTTGTTTCTTAACTCTCACATAAATTTATATTAGAGTGTATCTTGTTTAGGAGGCTCTCACCACTGTGGGGTTTGGGAGTATCATAATATATGCAGTGTTAACTCTGCTTCGAGGAGAGGTTGCTTCTTAACTCTCACATAAATTTATATATACTGGTTAATATATATTTATTATGTTTATATGTACAAATTGCTTGTTAAGTTTGGACCTATACCACACTTATTAGCATTTTTTTGTATTATATTTTTCATTAAATATTTGAATCAATTAGCTGTCATCAACACATAAACTACTTGACGTTTATTGGGTATCATTATTTATTTCTTATATATAATATATTTTACATATACATCATAAGTATAATACATGCATATTCAGCATCTCTGATACATCACTGAGACATCTCTTACAATTGTTTACAAAAAATAAAAGGAGAAGGATCTACACATTACCCACTTATAATAGCATCCTCCACACCAAGTCAATAACAAAGAAGAAAACAGTATATTTAACAAGAGAGAATGGGATCATATTTTTACTGTGAGAGAGAGAAAAATTACCACAATTTATCTCAATTATCATGTATCAGAGTTACTCAAAGTTTTCATTAGAAAAAAAAAAATGTGTTACTAATAAATTACTTTGTTCATATTTATTTCTTATTTGTATTTTCTAATGTCAATCTTAATATTCTCATGTCAGTTACATAATTTTTACCACATTAAAAAAAATTTACAAGGAAAGGAACGCCATTTTCCTTTTCACCTTAACCAGGAGTACAGATTTGGAGTTCATCAGCGAATATTGATTATCCAATCTTATTTTTTACCTCTAAATTTTTTTTGGTAGGGTGAGTTAGTTGAGGTTGATCGAACAACTGGAGCATAAAAGGATAACCAAATACAAAGATGATTTGCTTTTACTATGAAGTTAAAAGAAAAAAGAGTACAACGCTGGAGTACAGATTCCCATGTGCACCCCCCTCACATATTGAGATGTGGAGCCCACACTAAATACTCACTCCTTCAGCTATATGCATGATACTATTCTCTACGCTATCGGTGTGAGGTGCATCTTCCTTCCCACACTGGGTCACGAGTCATGAGTCATGACACCCTCTCCTACTATATTTTGAAGATAGAAACTTCATTTTGACAATTTGTATACAAATTTACATTAAAAATCCACTAACACCAATATTACCCCCGAAACCCAAAATGTGGGGCTTCGCCCCACCAGGGTATCACTAGCTATGGGGGGGTTTAATTTCGGAGAAAATTGCTACCGTAACAATTATGGGATCTGTACAAGGGTTCCACCAGATGAAGATTTGGTGTTATTACTATTACTATAGTCTCTGTTGCCACTGCTCTTCTTGCCACTGCAACCTAGAGCTTTTATGGGCATAGAAAACCTCACAAACACTTCCTCCCTTTGGGGGCGGTTTGCGTAGAGGATCCAAAGAACAAGGCAGAGCATGACTCCCACTGCAATGAGCCCCAAACCTGCATTCATAATCTTAAGGTAATGCTCCACTGGGGGACAGTAGTCCGAAGTGATGTGCCTGAACGTGTCCCGAACAAAATTGCAATCCTGGAAGTTGAGCAATGGGGGTGCATAGTGATCAAGGGCATAGCTAATATTCACAGCCATCATCAACTGTGTGTATAAGTCCGGTGTCATCCTCCCAACACTTGTGCAGATTCCAGATGCAGATATTTTGCATATGTACTTATGCCACTCCTGAAAATTTTGCAGATATAAGCAAAATAAAATCAATTACAACTCTGTTTCAGAAGCTCAGGTAACAATATTTTGTTGGATGAGCATACAGAAAATGCAGCATCTAAGATTAAGAGAGTCCCCAACAGGATCTGACCCCCTATGCTTAGGTCTCCCAATGCCTCAAAAGCAACATGGATTCTGATCCAGGATATTGTAATAATAAGAATCATTTATATGGTTGCCTCCAAATCAAAAAATCATTTTCTTAGTTGCATTTGCGCAAAAAAAGAAAACTACCTTAAGTGGACTTCAAACTCATCATCCAAAGGATGATGTTATTATGCAACATGGATGACAATATTCTAGGTCCTGGATTGCTCTTCAACGAAGTACTCTATTTTAATGGTTGAGAAAGTTGCAAAAGTATATGATATTATAAACTTACCACAGAAGCATTTATTATGGACACTTCTATTGACCCACACGGACGATCATGCAGCTCGGAGTCAAAAGGGGAACAAAGAGGTGGCATCATAGGTCCAGACTGATTGAAGTAATAAGGAGCGAATTGAGGAGGAGAGTTTGTGTTGACAAAGGTGTATATCACTGTATTCACTACATTCACGAGCTGGCGAATAACTTCTTTACTTTGGAAGAGGGTCTTGTTTGCAGTTTCTTGATCAACACAAGGAAGGATACTGCTCAGAGCAGTCTCTGCTTTGGGATTTTCCACCCACTCTCCCATAGCCACGCAAGTATCTGAAATTGCACTGAGGAAGACAAAAAAGAAATTAATATTTTGTTAGGAAAAGGTCAAAAGTTGGATTCAATGTACATTAATTATGCAATCAGTTTTGTTATGAAGATCAGAATGAAGAGATAGTGACTCAAAACACGCAGCACTAAACGCTAAACAACACAATCAACATAAATCAAGCAAAGATGCAACAGTTCCCCCAGAGATGGCTGTGTGGAGAACTCCTCAACTAAAGAGATACAAATATGGAGCTGAAATTTCTGGATTAAAGTAGCAACAAGATCAGCAGAAGGGGACACTTATAACACAATTTAGCTGATCACTTTCTCTGCAACAAGTGAGAATAACTCTATACAGAAGGCTGTGGAACGGAACTCTATACAGAAGACTGTAGAAGAGAAGAAACATGTTTAAAAAAATAATTAGTACATTAATTTGTACACAGAAACTATCCCACAAGAAACCATCACTGAATTGCCTGCAGCTTCTCACTGAATTTAATTGAATGACAATGTTTCTAAAAATAGCTTGCGTTCCAAATACCCACAGAGAGTCGTAGAGAAACAATATGAATTATATAACAGAACAGTATCTGAATTCCAAGTTCTTACTTGTTGAGGATTACAAAAACTCCACAAAGAATGAAAGTAATCGCCACAAGAAACCATCCACTCAAGATGAATCTGAAATAATAATATCGAAGCATTAAGCAGCATCCTGCAATAATCTAGCAGTTTACATAGTAAATAAAACTGACAACTTCAAACCAAGGAAAAAAAAAAAGGAACTCACATATAAATAGCATGTTGGTGACCAAGTACAGAAAGCACTGCAGAAGATTTTAATAATAATTTAGACAATTTAAAATGTGGTAGCAAATCCAAAAATAAACTATCAGTACAACACAAATGAAGTTGCCCAAAACTTATGGCTACATACAAAGACCAAGAAGAGCCAGGACAAGCATCACTGCTGCCACGGTGATTAATGATAATCGCCTGTAACATATTAAAAAAGACTGCAATTAGTAACTCTGTGATGATTGAAGTGCTAAACTAATTAATTTCACCAAAGCTATTAACTCATACACAGCATTGAAGACTTTTCTTATTTTTCCAGAATTTTCACTTGTTTTCTCTGTCAGAGTATTCGCTGCAGTATTCAGATCCACATTCAACTTGTCAATTTCATCCTTGACATCTGATGCAAGGAACACTTGATTCACATTTATAGTCTTGGCAAGAGACAGAAAATCAGTGACATTTCTGAGAGTTCGCACTGTGTAATCGGACTGATTCACAACATATTTCAGTGTGTCAAACACCTCATCATGAAATTCATCCTGCCCAACAGAAAGAAGAACACATCCAACCCTGGCAACAACAAAAGTACAGAGAATATAAGCACAAAAATTAGGAAAGCAGATAACCTTAACCCCAACCCACACCCCTCAAGGGAAGTTAAAAGAAAATCCATAACAAGCTGGAAACAGTGCAGCATTGACAATTGAAAGTAGGTAAGTCATTCCCAAGGAAATAACAGCCAATAAATAGTTAATCAAGTACTATGAAAACTTCATTACCAAATAACTTGCAACATTCGTAAGAACTAAATACCAATAGTGAGCATGCCAAGCAAAAAACCATAATAAAATGTTAAAGGGCTCGTGTAATTACTTGCAGGCTCAGTTAATCCACTTCTGATAACCCAAATCCTTCCCAAAACTAGCAGTCTATCCATGACAAAATCGTGAGACAGGAAGAAGGACCAGATAGAATTTTCTTCAAAACCACTCCACATTTTTATCAAATGAATAATCCAAAACCTAGAATGACACTGTAAAAATTCCATGCAAAAGAAATTCTAAAACAAAAGACAGAATTTTCTACATTTTGACTGTACACGTCAACCCTCCCTTCCCCCCTCCCCCCCAAAATACTCAGTGATTTCTTAATGAACTTTCTTTTTCCCTCACCATCAATCAATCGATCATCATTCCAACTACCAAGGACCAATTAATGGGGGAAAAAAAAAAAGATAACTTCTCAAACGAGAAGCCCACCAAAGTACTATAGTGCCAACAGATAGCATAATTTTTAAGAAGAGATGGAAAACATGAAGCAATAAGAAATACTCAGGCAAAGCAATATCAACCATCAAAACGTATCAGAGGTGTAGAGTTAGATTAGTACGCCGCAGTGCACGTAAAGACAAGCAGCAGTGCAAGACAGATCTTATGTGGAAGGTGGGTTCCTTTGTCTTTGAGGCTTATCTTCCATCTGCAACAATGTTGCACCACAAGAACCAAGCCAAAAGAGACAAACCACAGGAGAGAAAAAATAAATCCAGCAGAACCTGTAAATCCGACAGACTGCAAAAATACAATGGTCAGAACACTGAAGAAAGGTATCCGAGGCAAATTCACATTCATCTGCAAACCTAAATTACTTGTTTACACAATGACAATAGAAACAGAGAATAAGCAACAAACTAAAAGCCATATATAATTCCTAATAAAACATGTAAAATGAAACAATACACTATCAAATACAAGAAACGCTTAAAATACAAAACAGAATGAAATCCAGAATGGCAGCACAAGAAAAACTTCTTGTCCTATAAAATCTATTTCAGACAGATGGTATAATTCAGGGAATTCCCAATTGAATTGAGTCAGCCAATTTAATGTTAACTTTTATCCGATATGCCACCAGAAATTTGACTTTTATTTAGTAGTTTTTTTAATTGAGAGGTACCAGCAAATGCTCCCCTCAGTGCAGGACAAAATCATGTCTCTTTTTTTTTTTATCCTGGAAGTTATTTTATGCTTAAAGTTTCCACATGAATGGCTTTCATGATTTTACCAAAAAAAAACCAGCTGAGAATTGGACCACCATGTTGTTCAATTAGAAATTTAACATGGAAGCATTTATCGTAACAATGGGTACTGCCTCGATCTTTGATCTGGTTCCAGAGTTTATTGATAAGAAAATTCTCCTATTGAGGGTATCCATTGTTTAGAACTATGTCAGTCTAGCATCGTACTCCAGATAGAGTTGAGGAACAAGGATTACAAAAAGATCTTTGCTGTCGCAGACTTTCTAACGCGTAAGAGCGCACACGCCAGGGGTAGAGGGAACGGAGAAGAAGGCAACCTGTATTCAAATTTCATAACTAAATGGAAGTCTGACAAACTGAATTCAACATACATCTCGATAAGCAATATGGACCTGAAACTAAAAAAGAGAAATATCTCTACCGCAATCACGCATAAACAGATCAACCACATTAACACCAAATAAGAATGGAAAGAGGAAAAATGGAAGAACTTGTAAAGAGATCAAAGGACTTACAGCCCAATAATGCCTATTCGTAATGTCCCAGCCGCCTCGATAATGCTTAAAGCCATCAAGAATATCCGGTCTGTTCGTCCTCTTCGCTGCCAAAACAAGTGTGCCAGCAGACCTTCCATTCGAAGGTCCTGGCGCTTCCGCAAACTGAAAAAAACCTTTCGTCCATGGTCCTAAATTCTCATCTCCTACAGTAAGAAGGCAAAAAGAAAACACAGAAAACAGGAAAACAGAAGAGAATTCCTTAGTCATTAAGAAATGAAAAGCTCGTGAATTCACGAGCAACATTACATCTTCCAGGATTTTTTAATTAAACTGAAAGTGACAGAATGAGAAAGTAGTAATTATAAACGGAAATCATGGAAAAGTAATGACTAAGAACGAGTAGTCACTAATCCTATCACATTCAAGAACTCGTAAACGAACCTAAGATTAGCTTCCCAAAACCTTCGCTGTTTCCCTGAAAGCTGGAAGAAACAGCTGAAATTACGTTGAGAGAAGTTAGAACGACAAGAACTAAAGCGATCTGAGCACTGAAGAGCTTCATTTGCAGTACATTTGTGGCTAAAAGCTCTGCGAGTCTCAGAACACACAATGCAAACGAAGAGAATCCATATACAGCTCTCTCTTTCTCTCTCTCTCTCTCTGGAAGAAGACTTGCAGAGAGATAAGAGATTTCTCTGCTAGTTCTCTTACATTCTGGAATGTTAGGGCTTTTATAGATAGATCGAGAGAGAGATTATAGAGAGAAAGCGCGACGAGAGACACAGAGAAAGATCACATGGAGGAAGTGATGGGCAGCAGAGGTGAGGCAATGGGAACAAAAGGCGGGGGGGGTGGTCTGCGGAAAAAAGGCGGGGGGGGTGGTCTGCGGAAAAGGATAAAAGAATAATAAGGAAAACAACCAGCAGCAGATCATTTGTCGTTTCCGCTTTTTCTCTCCTTAATTTTCCACTTCATTTAGCTGTTAGTTAATTTTACGAAAATAGCCTTACCTTTTGAATATATTGACTCCACGTTGGTCCTGCTAAATTTTCTTTTAGTTGACGTAAATACCCTTAAAGGTGCAGGGTTTTCTATGTGGGGTGTTAATTTCCGGACCGACCACTTCATCCCAAATCAAATCAAATCACATCGTATCTTTATTGGTTTGTTTTCGGTTTGGGTTGGGGTTTGAATGTTTTATAAATTGCATTGCCATCCCCTGAACTTTGCCCTTTAATCAATGTCCTCTCCTATACTTTTCAAAATGACATAGACACCTTCTATAGATTTAGAAAATGATAAATCCATCCCTATCGTTAGCCATCCCTGTTAAGTGATGAAAAAACTATTAGTTTTTTTGTTAAATGGCTAAAATACCTCCACTTAATATGACATTACTAACTTACCCTTGACATATATTCTACAATCAACTTGTGAAGAAGGGGCTCTGACGATCTGCATCTATCGGTTGCTACTGCTGCCGCCCTCCGGTGATGGAGGACATCTTTGACAGCAAGGAGGAAGGGGAGTTCAGTCTGACACTGGGCGATGGGAATGTAGTTGTCTACGGAATCCATGAGCTCATAGATTTTGTTGACCCACTGGTTATCCCCTCTCTTGATGGCAGGATTGGCCATGAGGGCTTTTAGGGCTAGAAGTGTTGAACCTGAGATAATGAGAACATCGTCACCGGGAACTCATAGGAGGAGAGTAGCTCACGAACCTCCAATTCGATGAGCTAGAGAAGCTCCTCATCGTCGACCTGGTCCTACTTGTTGAGGAAAACAACCATATTGGGGACGCCAACCTACTTGGCGAGAAGGATGTGCTCCTTGGTCTAGGGCATAGGGCCATCGGTGCCAGAAACAATAAGAATGGCACCGTCCATTTAAGCGGCACCGGTAATCATATTCTTGACGTAATCAACATGTCCAGCGCAGTCGACGTGAGCATAGTGGCGATTCTCAATCTCATACTTGATGTGGGTGGTGTTGATGGTAATTCCTCTAGTGCACGCCTCAGGGGCGGCATCGATCTCATCGTACTTCTTGGGGGCACTGTTACCGACTGCAGCCAATGCCATAGTGAGGGCAGCAATGAGGGTGGTCTTGTCGTGGTCGACGTGCCCTATGGTATTAATATTGATATGGGTTTCTTGAGCTTGAACTTACCCCTAGCGGCGCAAACAGCAAAGGAGCGGTGGCTCCTTCTAGTCTTAGTTGCTACTGTGGAAGTCAACCAAAAGATGCTGGAGGGATTGGTGAAGGAGGAGGTGAGGAGAGGTGCTGCTTTATTTGCAAGGGTTCTACTATTAGGGCGAGCTCTTCCATTAGAGACAAGAATATAATTAGCCATACAAGCAGAATTAGATGAAGAAGTGGTGGAGAAGGCGGTGGTAAAAAGAAGCCTTGATGAAGCTGGGGATGCAGTAGCGGCCGTAGCAGCAGAAGAAATAGCCATGGAAGCTAATTAGATTTTCTTCTACAACTATAGGGTTCAAGCTCCTTTCGCTTGTGAATGCCAGCGAGAGATGCAAGAAACAGGGGAGAGCAGAGAAGCAGAGAAGTAGAGAAGTAGAAGAAGAAGAAGAAGCTTAGTTTATCTATCGATTAGCAACTTCCACAGCTTCGTATTGTCTTTCATGGCCATCAATTCAAGATCATAGATGTTGTAATCCAAGAGATTAGCCATGGCGGCTCTCATAGAAGTCTTACCCATTCCTGGAGGCCCGTACAGCAAGGTCATACACATGAACCTTCATCGGAGGGCGGCAATAGCAACCGATAGTTGCAGATCGCTGGAGCCCCTTCTTTCACAAAATCCTAGCGGCTTTCCAAGAAAGAAATTGTTTGAGTTGATTGTAGAAAATGTGTCAAGAGTAGGTTAGTAATGTCACATTAAGTGGGGGTATTTTGGCCATTTAAGAAAAAAAAAATAAACATTTTTTTCATCACTTAACAGGGATGGCTAAAGGTAGGGATGGATTTGTCATTTTTTAAATCTATAAGGGGTGTCTGTGTCATTTCAAAAAGTATAGGGGAGGGCGTTGATTAAAAGGCAAAATTCAGGGGGTGGCAATGCAATTTTCTCTTATGAATATGATAGAAACTGAAATGGTAAGCGATTGATCAAAATTATAAATCGAACCAAATCCCAAAAATGATAAAAAAAAAAAAAATAAGGCAAGAGATCGATGGCTGGTGATAATTTTACACGCCATTGTGTTTAGATATATAATAGGCCATGCAACCAAGCAACTTTATTTTTCTAAAAGAAATTTATTTTTAATATTTTTCATATGGGAGAAGAATGTTGTCATGCTGCATAGTGTATCCTAGTTCCTCCATGTTTCTATCTCTGTCTCTCTTTCCTCCTATAAAATGATATATCAACCCTCTAGTATTTTTTTTAGAAATATCAGCCCTCTATTATGGAAGGGTGGAGCGAGAGACAGAAATTCAATGGTATATGTTACGCCATCGAAGAAGAAAATTAATCCTTAATATACAAATATTGAGAAAAAGGCTAGGGACGACGCAATTGCGTCTGTCTCTCTTTCCCCTTTGAAATGACCTCTTGCCCCTGCTTCGTGGTATGCCCCCATTAGTGTTGCCAGTTAGAATGCAACACTAAGTTGGCAAGTGCTATCCTTTTCCCATAAATATTTATATGGAAAAAGATTCTCTAAGTCGATATCTCTATCTCTCTCCTCCTCATGTGAAATGACATCGCTACCCTCTCATATAAGAAACCATATTGTTGCACTTCATTGGTGCGCTCCTCTATACCATCTGCTCAGAACCCTCTCTCTGATCAACACATATAACAATTCAACAAAGACCAAACTGAACCAAAGTTTGGCTAACAGCTACGGTCTGATATGAACCCATTAAACCAATCCAATGAAGACCAAATTGAACCAAGCTTGGGCTAATAATTTGGTCATTACCAACCCAAATCCGGTTCAACCTGACAGAAACCAAAGCGAACCGGCCTATTGACACCCTTTGAGTTTTACGTGTACTTTTGAGGTTATTATGGGCATTTTCCAACCATACAGCATGCGTGTCCCGTATAGGTTGTGTTGGTCGTAGAACAAGTTGCGCTAGAAATCCCGAATCCGAGTGAATGAGAACAGAAACAGAAGAATCTCTGCGAAAAGGAGCCAAACACATTCTTTGTTGGATTGATATGCTTATTAATCCCTTTTTTGTGATTAATTTCTTTTAAGGGATAGATTTTGGGTCTCTTTTTGTCTTTTTATCTTATCCATCATAAGGCACCACTTTTGAGATCTCCCTTGGATACTCAATCAGATGCAATTAAGTATATGGGGTCCACAAGATCTCTGATCTCCTGGACACGGATTATACGTCTGATCTATCTCTGGTGTTAATTGAATTGGGTTTTACCTTTTATTACCCACATAATTAGGCATAAGGTAAGATCATAAGATCATTATATGGTTATAAATGGACCGGTTCAACCCATTAGTGTTTTGAACCAGCCTCAACCATGACTACTATATGGGAGAAGTCGTGTTCCCTAATGAGGAAGTGTACATGGGTATCCATTAGAGAGCACATAGGGAACAAGGGGTCATTTACAGGACTTGTGAGAAGGCATAGGGAACAAGACCATTTTACTGTTTTTTTTCTCTACTTTATTTTCTTATATTTTTTGAGAAAAAGTTCCCCAAGATGCCAAAGGGTGTCAGTCAACTGGTTCAGTTCAGGTTTGATCGGACTGAAATGAGTTATGTCTAGTACTAAGTTAAACCAAAACCAAACTATTAAGTTTGAGTTCAATTTCAGTCTAATTTGGTCTAGTTTTTAACTGTTTTACTCGTTCGATGCCAATTTTAGTCTGTTTGGTTTTGATGTTTCATACAAGTATTAAAAGACTGATAATACAACCATTTTCCCTTTTTTTTTTATGAAAATCCAATCGGATATTATTTTGTTTGATTGGTCCAACCGGTTCGGACTAGATTTTGCAACCCTAAAGCTAGTGTCCTATTTTCCTCTCACATGGGATTTTTTATTTTTTCTCTCTCCTATTCTGACTATGTGGACCTATATGGATGATGACATTCTCTACACCGCCATTGTGTGGTTTATAGAGTCCTCTACAATGGTGTCTAGGAATCCCTCTCTCTCTCTCTCTTCTCTCTCTCATTTCCTTGATTGAAAAACTCTCTCATTGGGCCAGCCCAAAATAGATTGAGCAATTAAGAACTAAATTATTATTAAGCCAACTCAATTCATTATAACTACTCCACCTGATGTGGTTAGGTTAATCAAAAAAACTGGTTGGACCGAACCCATCTCAAAATAAATTGAATCATATGGGTAGGTCATTAATCAATCAATCCACGTTGTTGATCTAACTAACCCATAGCAAAAAATCTTCTTGATAGTAATGTCATATAGTTTAAGGATTTATGGCTAACTGAACCAAAATAGTAGAAGGGTCCCTCTCCTAAAGACCCACCAAACTAATTCTGTTATAGCATGGTTTATCCGTCTGTTGATGGAGTGGTTTAAGGTCTACATCATAGGAACCTTTTATTCTCACAAGTAATCTTTCTTTTAAGAAAAAGGCCAAAAAATAAATAAATAAATAAGAGTATGAGAAGAGAATTACTCATCACACAATTTTCTCTCTCTTAGGCAATTGTGCTTCATAAGACAAGGTATGGACATGTTTCTGTTTGATTGGTTAGTTACAGGTCTATAATTCACCACACAGTAACAAGGTTTTTAATAGGCCAACTGCCTAATCGGATTATAAATGAGCTATCATCGAGCTAAATGGGCTTATTTGGATTAATTACACTATAAAAGTCAAACACAATAATTGGTTGGTCTTGAACTCTTGATCGGATGACCATCAAACCACTATCTTGCATATGAGACATTCAATTATTAATCAAATGGTGCTTAAACCCGACACCTTTACTAATCAATCAAACTGATTTTGAGCTTTAACCGATTGATTGATGTCGGCCTACAAGTGTGGGCTAACTTTTGAAATCCTTAGTTGTTGATCAGGCAACAAGAATCACCACCACCTTTAAGACTTAAGGATACCTTAAGCTTTTAATCCTTAAGTCTTAAGCTTTTAGCCTTAACCCTTAAGTCTTTACCCCTTAAGGCCTTTTTTTTACTAACAAATAGTATAAAGAGGTCAACTTTACTTGATGATGGGAAAGGCTTTTAGTCTTTTCTTGTTCAGAGAGTAACCTGGGAACACAATTGTTCACACGTAAGGATTGAAGTGGGTTATGGTCCAAGTATATATGCTATGGTTCATTTCTTGTTTGCTACTTAAAGGGTGACTTGTGAAGGTTGTTATGAGGTTTTATGCATGGCCTAACAAACACGACGTTGGTGGGAGTGTCATGGTCCACTCCTTAAGGTTATCTTGGACTTTGACCAATCATAAGTAGTAATATTAGCATGACCCAAAATTAAACAGCTAAACAAATAAAAGGATTTTTTTTGGTGGGGGGCGGGGGGGGGGAATGTACGGGACCTCAATGGTACTATGAAGTGCGGTATCATCGACATAAGGCCCAGATGGTCAGAAAAGCAAAGAAAATAATAAAGAACCCCATGTTCGAAAGAGGTAGTTCCTTTGTGCCAAGAGAAACTTTTTCTTAGTAGATTGAGTCCCCAAATAAGATCATATCATTAAGAATACTCATGTAACCCTCCAAAGGTTGAAGTCCACCTTAGGGATCTGACTAGATATTGGCCGGTTTGACTAAACCTGTGGGTCAAACCGTGGATTAGGACCTCATTTTTTCTATTTTGTGTAATGTGTTAGAAGATATCACTAAGATACTAACCAAAATGTAGTCTCGTAGATATTTGGTGTTCAAATCCTTTATATCAACCTAATTCTTATATAAATTTCACTTGGTGAGTTAGGTGAGTTAGGTGAGTTAGGTGGAGCTCAAAATTTTCCTGCAAGTAGGTCTTAGCCTCCCCTACTAACAGCTCAAATCAGGTTCGAAACTTCATTTAAAAAAAAAAATCAATTTTATTCCATTGAAATGCAGAGGAAAAAAATACAATAAAAGGTGGACCAAATGACATAACAGAGCCCTAAAATTTGACATGTTACAAAGGTAAAAATGAAAGCTTGATAATGGGTGATAGAGAGCATGGTTGTATAGATTTAAGATGATGCCTAGGCATCTAGATGTCCTTTGTTGGAAAAGCACTTTGGTTGCCTAAGCATCATCTAGGCGCCTTGTTAGTGTCATCTAATCGGCTCAGTGCCCTTTGTTGAAAGGACATCTTAGTTGCCTTGGTGTCACCCACACATGCAAGTCCCTTCCAAAGCTTTGGATTGCCTAGATGCCGTGACAATTATGATAAAGAGGATCCTAACACTATACTTAGTCTGGTAGACAAGTTGCTTGGTAAAGAAGATTCATGTGGAATATTGTGGTTGGCTGTTTGGTGGCAGTCAAAGCAAACCTAATTTATAGTCTCAAGTTCCAAGTTCTTAAGGAAGTAGTATAATGTGGACTGTGTTAAGTGTATGATCAGATAGTGTGAATGAACTATGGACATGACCACTAAATAGTGGATAAATTACTAGGCTTCTATAATCTAATCTATAGATGGTCTAAAAAGAATAGAATTAAAGTGCTTGAAATAAGGGAGTGTGGTCATATTCACCTTTAGTTAGTCATCAATCATCACTCATAGCTAAAGAAAAAATGTCCTAAGAAAAGAAGAGAAAGGCAAAGTATTTGGGGTTACTTTATTGACTTGGGATTAGCTAGCTATACTGTGAAGCAGTTTTTGGATGGATAGTACTTCAGAATTAAGGAATGTAAATGGATGATGAGCTACTAATTTTCTTAATAAGATAAGGCAATAAGTTTGAATTCAAGGAATTACTCTAAGTAGGTTTGGTAGGGTTGCATATGATACTTGTAGGTAATCAAATTGTACACTACTTCAAGATCTAGTATTAATTTCCCCAAAAGTGGCTAGACCATGCCAAATAACTCAAACCTAAGACTTAACGGGAGATGTCCTCACTTTCAACTCTCACTAATTCAAATTCAACCCCTCCAATCCCCTCC
>NC_056557.1:3125006-3172992 GCF_013358625.1 Macadamia integrifolia
CCCCCCCCCCCCCCCAAAAGCAAAGGGTAACCTAATATCCTTCCAAATGTGTAAAGCTCCCTCTCAGTTCTTGAATTCAATCATGGTCTTTAAGTATGAAGCATCCACATTCTGTGAAGTCTGCACTAACATGGTCTGCATTCCTTTACTATTACATGGGAAGTAAGATGAGGCTGAAATTTTATCGACACATAGACTTAAGGTCCCTCACTCACATGTAAAGTTTTAGTCCTAATTGTGTTATTGTCAAATGACAAAAAAAAAAACTATTCCATTGACTTACATTGAATGAAATATGATTAAATTTTATGTTAAGATTTTGGATGTGGCTGATGGAGACCATGTCATAGATATCCAACTATCAAGATTGTCATATTATCCTTCCATGTGACAAAATTAAGTGTGGAGGAGAGGTAAAATGGTGATTTAGTAGTTTCACAATAGAGAAATAGATAAATTATGGCTGACACACATGGACTTAGTATGCTAAATTGCAATAAATTTTTTTGGAGAGGGTTTTCTGCTTGGGAGCACGGTCCTTGGTCAATACAAGGCAATGGGAGTGCATCCAGAAGCATCAACAAGGGAGAGACTTTGGGTAATCTTGAGGCTAGGAGAGGCTCCACACTCTTGGAAAAAGTCATTTTTTTTCCTTTTCATTTTTTTTTTTTTTTTTTTTTTAAATTATTATTTGACATGTATAACACATCAAATTAATCAATTGCCTGATCAAATTGATCCAAAATAAATAAATGGAGGCATTTTTCCTTCACTCATGGTCAAGAGAGAAAGGAAAAAGGGTTTGAATGGTGTACAAAAGGTATTAAGGAATAGTATGGGTGTTAACGGGCTTTGTACAATAGGGGTAGAGCGTTTATAACCTTAGAACATTGTACTTTTTCTTTTGCTTACTATTTTCTTTTCCCACACTGCAAGAGAACTTTTGAAAAAATTACATGGTTACCGACTTTTAGATTTATCTTTACAAGATAATCCACTTAAAGTTTCAGTTAATTAAAATACTCAAAATCAAGTTTAGGTTTACAAAACTATCCAATCAGAATTTCAATTAATATGTTGACTACCTCGTCAAATAGGGGGTGCGTCTGATTATTTTGCTATAAAAGAACTAAGAAAAAAAAATCATAAACAATGGAAGCAATCAAGCATGCATCCACTTTTGTGCAAGTGATCTGGAAACATATCCCAATGTAGATAATTACCTATAAAAAAGAGAGAAATAATTAAAAGTAGGGTGGAGCAAAAGCAAATGTCTTGGGATTGTGTCTTTGCCTTTTATTACTCCTCTCTAACATTTTTATCATTCTATAAAAACATCTATTTTAATGAAACATTTTTCTTAACTGTTTTTCGTAAATATATATTTTTCTTATTCTTATTTACCATTATTACAGCATGGTCTTACAAGGTTAACAGAATATTAGAAATTAAACACATTTTAAAACACTTTCTTTGTCACTCTCTTTTCACATGAAATAACCTCTTTATCTTTGATATACGAAATCAATTTGTCGTTTCTCATTGGTACATTCACCTATGTCTTTACCTGCAAGCACTCTACGCTAACTCATGATTTTTTTTATTCATTTTTTTTAGGGATAAATAATAAAATATAAGTAATTTCATATGAGTTATAAGGTACCCTGCAGCTCAGAGAACTAAAAAGTTATAAAACTAAAATGTGATATCCAAGAAATTTTTATTTCTTTCGAAGTAGATAGGGCGTGATAAACTCTTTTGATAGTTCCTAAATAAAAAATTGGGATCTATCAAAAGGCCCAATTTTTATTTCTTTTAGGGGGTGCAACAAAAGGCCCAAAATTAAAACCTTTGTTTCTAGCTATTCAGCACATCATAGGACATGGAAGGCTCAAGTCAATATGAGATATGATATGGGCTTGAAATATAATGCCTTGTTGGGCTCATGCTGAGCACAGCACCCACAGTGTGGGTTTTATCAGGGCTTGGGCTCACCCTCATGAACCTTGAATTGGGTACTACTTGGCCTTTTTCTACAGCCCAGCCCACCCAACGCCCACTTCTAGTCTATTTGTAATCATATTATTATTACAAATGAATCAGTTTTAAGATCACAGAGAACTTGAAACCATCCTTCTCTTGTTTGTGTAGTTGCAAATCAAAGTCTAAGGTGTGGCAAAAAGAAAAAGAAATTATGTTAGGCTTAATAGAAACTGTTAGAAATTGTTAAGCCTAAGGCAAATGATAAGATAGTTAATTCTTTTAAATAGCAAAAGGAAAGCGAAGTCTTCCATAATTTTCTATAAAAATTGAAGGAATTCAGGTTATTTTTTTTAAGTGTTTTTGTTTAGGTTTCATTTTTCAACTTTTTCAATAAACCATATAGAGCTGAAGTCTTTGTATTGGAAGATTTATCTAATCATATGGAGGTCCACAGCAATAAATCTGCTAAACTTTAGGTTCACAATAGCAATCCCCACAGTCTAAAGTTGAATCAGACTCACCAGAAGTAATATGGAGCATGGCCTGCAATTCCTTAACATGCCTAGAATGATTCCAATTCTTGATTTTCAGATATAATATGCTTTGTCAAAAGGGCTAAAAATTTCAATCCAGTCAATGTTTGGATCCCAATAGAGGCATGGGCAAGTCCATAAGGACTCATGGAATAAGTTTCCATCAGCATACATCATATGCCATAGCCCATAAGCCAAGAAAAAGATCCTAAACGAAATACATACTTAAAGACCCTTAAATTCTTTTCTTAAGAAAACTAAAGAGATAACAAGAAGGAAAAAAATGAGTTGATCTGTAGCCATAAACATCATGAACAAAAAAATATGATTCACATTACCATTAGCAAAGCAAACCCCAAGAGTTGAAGAGAGGGATACCACCATTTTACTGCCATAATATCCATAACATTAACCTGCTGATCTATTGTATCTTGGCTATAACGACTATAAGGATTTCAGCTATTGCATTGGGAATGCCTATGTTTTCTTGCTATGGTAAGAAGGAAAATTAGATTAAGTGATATGAAGTAGTCGACAAAATTCAGGATAGTTCAAACTAGCTATGTTTTTTCATGTTTTTGCCTTCACATATAAACATAACAGACTTAAAGAATTTAACAAGTATACCAATATCAAGTTAGAAACAGAACAGCTCCCATAGCCATGGATTGCACTCCTCCAGGTTAAGCCATTGGATAACTTATATGACATCAGACAAAATATATAGATTCCCAAAGGCAACTCCCAACTGATTCCTTACTTGATGACCCTTGCTTTGACCACTTGTGCTGATCCTAAGAATCCACAATCCATATAAGCAGAAGAAACATATTAAATTTCAATGTTTCTATGTTAAAGCTACCACCATTTATGATAATTGAATGATCATGCTCTCTATCTTTTGCCATGTTGTCAAAATATTATTTAGCATTCCAATTCTTGTACACAAATTGCATGTCAAGACTGGTGCTCCATCTCAATTTATGGGGTTGTTTCCCTTGATTTTTCCAATTGTCCCTATTATTCAAATAGCTCTACTTTTTCAAATAAATTCTAAAGTATTATAATGCTATGCAGAGGATAATCATATTGTTCTAGACTTCAACTCATGACTAGCTGATATTGTCCACCAAATTTGGGAGCCAAAGGCAATTCTACCAAGTGTGTGGAAAATACCATGGACATGTAGGAACTCTGTCCCAGTATATGATTTAAGTAATACTGTTTTCTCTTTGGTAAGGAAATACACATAGAGAAAATTTTCCAACACAACTATTAGTTAGAGACAACAACAATGACAACAAAGCTTTATCCCAACTTAATGGGGCTACATGGATCCGAGCAAGGACAAAAAAGTAAAAGTAAAAAAAAAATAATAATAACACAATAACAGTAACTAAGTATAAACGCAGCTACATGGATCCTTACCCTCCACTTGGCTCTATTCGAGGTGATACCTTTACATATGTGTATAATACTGATAACACTTGTACCCCACTCACATTATAATTTAACAATGGTTGGTAGTGTTTTCACGGGATGCAAGATCTATTCTTGTACACTTTTCTATGTTGCTACTGTTTTTTTTTCCATTTTGTTTTTACTTTCTTGTTTCAGGGTTCTTCCATTGACGACTAAAGAAAAAAAGCCACACGTATTGATTGTGATTTTTTTTTTTTTTAAATTTAACGAATTGTCTATAGATGGAAGTGTAATGATTACTCACCCATAATGTCAATGGAGAAGACTACAGTTTGAAAGAAGGGAAAAGATTTAAACCAACTTGGTTACAGAATTTACTTTTCTATAAAATATGAAACAAATTTATTTAATCAGAATATTATCATTGATGACAAAGGGCCCACTGGCATTCTAGATATGAGAAATATGCTTATCAAAGAAGTAATTTTTAACAGTTTGGTTGTTTGGATAACTAATCTGGATTTATTCACTTTGAAATCATCCAAGCAATGACTATCCATTTATTTGAGATAGTAAGCTAGATATTAGACTACATATGTCAAGTAGGATACAAAGTTGAAGCTTTTTCAAATCAAATGTTCAATTTAAGCATAGAAAAAAGAATACCAAATCTTATCAAGGGAGAGCTTTTGCATTAAGTTCTCAAAATCCAAAAGGAAGTTTGAAACATAAAAGGAGAATCAAATTAATAAAAAAGGTAAAAAAAATTTATTTGAAAAACAAATTAGGAAAGAAGTTTCATATCTAGAGTTAATTCTTAGGGATTGATGAGAAAATGAGGTAGTGGCAACAACAATATCAGTTTATTCATGTTTTCTTCCTTTGTTTTCCCTCTGTCAATTCATTTTTTTTTTTTTTCCCTACTCCAATGGTATTTTTATCTTAAGCTTAGAAACCAGTTTTAGTCAATTTTTTTGTTGGTTAATAATATTTAGTACTTCTTCGAACTTCTCACACATCTTCATTTTTAGGA
The DNA here is from genome assembly GCF_013358625.1 of Macadamia integrifolia. Lineage (NCBI taxonomy): Eukaryota > Viridiplantae > Streptophyta > Magnoliopsida > Proteales > Proteaceae > Macadamia > Macadamia integrifolia. Next base: position 3,129,978 of record NC_056557.1, read on the forward strand.
TACGCTCATCCAACTTTTCTCTTAAAAATGTGTCTTTTGCATATATATATATATATATATATTTTTGTCTTTTTTTGACTTTTTCTTTTTTTAAGTGTAGTGGATGAAATGAAAAAAAAGGCAATAGAACGCTACCTCACTAGCGCAAGTACATGCCAACATGAGGGCCAATGGAAGGGCGTGTGCATCTTCAGCATGGAGCAGCATGGTCTTTTCGCACAAACTGTGTCTAAGCATAGACACACTAGTGGGTAGCATTCTTTCTTCCTTAAGAAAATACTTTTTAAGGGTATTATAGTACTGGTTTTGTATTTCATGTGGCCATTAATATTGTCCATGAACTATAATGAAACATATGCAATCACTCGCAAAAGAACCAAACAACAACATAGAGAAAATTAGTTGGAACATTTTTTATGCTTTTTAGAAATTTTTTGGCCTTTGATTCTTTAGAAGATGCTTTCTCTTAGATTTAGTTACTAAAACAAATTCGAGAAACAGGTTTCTATTTTTAAAAATACAAATTCATGCCTAAAACCACTTTAAATTGTTGTGCCAAATACAACATTAGAAGTTTAGGTCTCTTGTTGTTTATTTTCTTTTCTATTTAGAAAAAAAATTTATGCATTATTAGAAAGATATTTATATGCAACATGGATTTTAATAGCAGCTGCCTTATTAGTATATGTAGCCATGGTTTAGAATTTTTTTTCTTCAGAAAGCAAAATACCCAAGATTCATGTCTAAAACCACTTCAGATTGTTGCATCAAACACAACATCAGAACTTTATGTTTTCTGTTCTTTATTTATTTTTTGTTTCAAAAATTTTAATTTTGCATTACTAGGAAGACATTTATATGCAACTTAGTAGTGCATGTGCCATGGTTTAGAAATTCTTTTTTATTATTAGTTTTTTCTTCATAACACAAAATACCCAACCATTAACACCCCAGACAAAGGGGGGATTCAACCTTTGGACAAGGCAAGAACATGCCATAGCACTTACAAACTGCACTATCTAGCACCTATTATAGATTTGTTTTTTTTTTTTTTTTGATGAACTAGCTTTACTTAACCTTTATCTATTAAAAAGAAAATGAGAGAGACCTTAACAGCCTATCATTTTGTTCTTTTGCATTTTTGCTACATTATTCAGTGATTTGCGGAGGATATAAAAGCAGACAAGAAAGTTACCTATATTGACTTCGGTTCGAACAACTATCTAATTTGTAGAATCCGGGCTCCGATCAGCTTTGTCTGAACCATATACCCTTATAATGTATACCTGGGAATAGAGAAAACGAAAAAACCGGCCTATGAAGTTCATGGGCAATATTCTAATTACAGGTTAGATACAACTATTCGAAAACAACTTTGAAAGAATAGATACATCATAAAACAAATATATGGAACAATCAAAACAACTTAGTTCACTAGTTTCTCTTATAAAGTTTTCATATAACCAAAGCACGGAAATCACATCATCATCTAATAAAGACCCATATATCACATAGTTTCAACTATTACTGCATTGGAAAGTTACTGCATAAAGGAATTCAAAAAAATCAATTTGAGTTTACATAATCATTCACAACCACTTCTCTTATAAAGTTTTCATATAACCAAAACATGGAAATCACATTATCATCTAATAAAGACCCATATATCACATAGTTTCAACTATTACTGCATTGGAAAGTTACTGCATAAAGGAATTCAAAAAAATCAATTTGAGTTTACATAATCATTCACAACCCACTATGATTTTATACAAAAAATATATTTTGAAAGATATAATAATTAATAAAACAAACTGATGGAAAGGTACAATACTCATAGTTTTTAAGGCACTGCTAAGGCGCCTTGGCGCTGATGCGGTCTAGAGATGGTAAGGCAGTGCTCCGTCTTACGTGAAGTGGCGCCTTATGGATTTTTTTTTTTTAAACACATTTTAAAATTACTTGATGAAGATTTCAAATATAGATTTTTTATTCGTAGGTGTATGGTTTTGTTAACACTTGAGATGTATGGGATCAGCTTTACTCCACCAAAAATAACCAAAACAAACAAAACAAAAACACGATTCACAAACAGGGTTTGGATTTTGTCAAGGGTTTTAAGAAAGGGCTTTGAGAATGAATCAATGAACAAGGAAAAACCACTGATCCAGGCGACCATTTTGCTCAGGCAGCGGTGAGCTTCATTCTTCTTTGACAGGAGTAGAAATATAGTGGATGACCTTAGGGCTTAGGCACTCATTTTGGCATCATAGAGGTAAGTCTAATAAATACTTGTATTTTTTGTCTTCTTTTCTATATATTTATAATTTTGTTTCATAATTATGTATTTATATTATATGTTAATATGATTGATGATTGATGATTGATGATTGATGATTGATAAAGATGAACTTAGTTTATTCACTTTATTGATTTGTTTTCTTGATGAATATCTTATATTGGTATGAATATGAACCTTTAATATTTATTTAACATATGAGTAATAGGATTCAACTAGAATTTGAGCCAAATATATTGGTTTTATAAAAAAATTACACAGGAACGCTTTAGTCGATAAGGCGACGCTTTATGCCCGCATTATCGCTAAGGCGCTCCGAAAGACCCTCAAACGCCTCCGTCGCTTTACTGCCTTAAAAACTATGTCCTTGCCACACTAACACAAGAGAATGAAACAAAATAATTTTGTTGAAAGCCACATTGCCCAGACAAAAAGTAAGGATAAATAATCAAAAGAGAGAGAGCATCTAAAAAGAAAAATAGAAAGCATCACCCTAACATCTGCACTCTAAGATTTGAACTGTTGTTCCTTGAAAAAGATCCAATAAATCAACTTGCTGGAGGGTTCAGAGAATGATTTTTAGAAAGTGTTAATGGGTTTCTTCAGAGAGAGCACAGCCAACAACCGAGGTGGTCCTGTCATACAACATGAGCGATGTTGTACAGGTTTATAATGTACCTATGCATGCCAAATATGACACCTAAAATCAGTAATTTGGAGTAAGAAAGAATCTCACCTTATATTTCACTTTCTTGAAATCAAGCAGCCGTAGCAATTTCAGTTTGTGGATCACATATAACCGATAATTTGGTTTCTTTGTAATGTTATTATCGAGCAGACTAAGGAACTGCAGTTTCGGAAGGGATGCAAGTGGATCAATCTCCACCAAGTTAACAAGTCGGTTGTTTGTAAGAACCAGAGAATGTAGTTTTGGCAAGTATTCTGCAAATTTGAAGAAAACCAACAAATAACTGTACAAATTTCTAGGAGAAAAGGAATGAGAGATGATAACAAATCAATGGTGGCATTCAACTAACCTCCAATATTAGGATTGATACGAGTAATTCTATTATTGTTTATAAGCAAGGTACCTATCCGACTCAGATAAGGGAAATTTTCAAGCTTAACAATCTCATTGTCTGACAAATCAACGGTGTCAAATTGGTCCTGTCAAACAGATACAGAAATAAAAATCAAATTAGAAATAAAAAAATAAAAAAGGTCAAATAAGCAAGGCTTTAATTTCTAGGTTGTGCCATACATACATCTACTTGAATTATTAAGGTGAAAAAAAAAAAAAAAACATACATAAGATAGGACTGATCTCACAATTTTAGATGAAGAGCATTATGATGGAAACAAAGATTTGTTCAAAAAGTGCTACCATTAAGAATTGAAAGTTGAAACTTCAATGTCAAATTACATTACATTTTACCAAAAATAATAATAGAAGAATATTAACAGACAGGGGAAGGCCCAAACTGGGAACATGGCAGTTGTGGATGGAATGGCCATATTCAGAAGAGAAGTGTGAGAACTCAAATGAATGGCTCTTTCAGCAGAAGATTAATCAGGGATTGATGAAATTATGAGAGGGACACTGATTTAGATGGAGCATCATTAGTTATTTGGCACCAGAAATCTCAACATAAATGGATAAGATGGAGATGGAAATAAAAAGATCTACAAAAGATTGCAAATGAAAAACAAGGAAGAAAAAATATAAATAAATAAGGAAATCAATGAAATGAAATGATAGAGTATTTTTAAGGGCATACACTTTGGCAGTACAAAGTGAGAGCCAAAAGGTGTGAATGGGACTCAATATCCTTGCAACAATCTGCATGGTTGGTAAGAAAATTGGAGGAACATGGAGATCGAAATGGCATTTTTTGCATTTGAGGTAGCTTGGAATGTGGTCTAGGAAGACTCAGTGAGAGTGTTCAGGAAATCCCATAGAAGTGGGGCTATCCAAAAATGGCATCACTGCCACATTTATCACATTAATTCCAAATGAAGTTATATCCTACCCAAAGGAGTACAACACCATTAGCTTAACAACCACTATATACAACATTTTGCACTAAGTTTTGTCTAGAAGGATTATGAAGGTTCTAGAAACAATTACCTTCCCAACTGGAGGAGCACTTTTGAAGACCAGGCAATCTCAGACGAAAAGTTAATGATTAATGTGTATTAGAGGTTATTCAATCTATAGGGAAAACAAATTGGTAGATGCTCAAAAGGAATATATGTTGCTTCATGGGATAGCTTGGACTACACAATGGAGAAAAAAATAGTTTCGGAACAAGGTGGTTAAATGGATTCATGGGTGCAGCTTAAATATTCATTTCTCAGCCCTTACTACTGGTGCCTCAAAGGCCATCTTTCTATGAAAAATTTAAATCTTTTGGGGTAAGGAGGAACGTGATTTCCATTTTCTTTCCACTACAATAGGAGATGTTCTAAGTAGGTCACTGAACAGAGATAGTAGGAGTTGTGAGCGGACTAAAAGTAAGGGTCTTGGGGGGAATTAATCAGAAAATGGGATGAAGAGATTAAAAAAAAAAGTATTGACTGTTAATGTTGCAATTCCTTATTCAAATAAATAATTAGGAGCCAATTTATAACTCATATTAAGAATTGCCAAAAGTATTACTCGTAATTTGGATTAATATCCATCGTTCCAGTCTTTCAAAAAGAGTTATTTCAAAATTTTAAGCATCTTGGGTATTTTCTGTTCATTTAATGCACGTTTCACACATTCCATAATTCGTTGTGTTGTCAATCAGAGATTGGATGCTAATAGGGGAAGGAATTCCTACAGCATGGCAGTATGGAAAAACATTATCAAGTTCCACAAGGAATTCCTGTCCAAATGTGCCGTAAGGGCTAGGAGGGGCTGTAGAATTGTTTCTGGGAGGATCAGAGGTTCCTTGAAGAGTTGAAGGTGAGCAATGTTATACAATCCCCCAATTTTACATATGATTCAGCAGATTCCCATATCAGTAATGATTCTATTGCATGGTCCCCAACTTTCACAAGCCCCCCAAGGACATTGAAGTAGATCATTGGGCTGCTCTCCCTCAGTTATATGCAAAGTACTTTAAGGTAACCTTTCAGCCAAAGACAAGGAGATGAAAGGTGGCGCTGAGATTCCTGGGGTCAAAAAACCCTGTTTGGTTTCACTAAGGGCCACCAAACAGTACAATAGCAAAAGCAGGAAGAAAATGGAAATCCTCTAAATAGACTGAGGATTTCAAAGGAGGATGGAAATTTGGTAATCAGACAGAATCTTAAGGGGTTAATAAGACAAAGAAGAAAGTATATGATAGGAATTACCATTATAAGATTAGGATAATCCAAACATTAGAATGAAATAAGGATAGAACAAGAGTTAAGACTAAATTGAGGATTTATTGGGAAATATCAAAGATGAGGAATAAAGCAACAAGTAGAAGTCATCTTCTTCCTTTTTTGAAGGTAGAACCCAGAGGTAACCTCCACAACTTACGAAAGTGGTAGCTCACTCAACTGCTACTTGATGGGCCTGAAATTTCATGTGAAGAGTTGCCATCCAAGGCCCTATCGACTCCATTTGGGAACGACCAGAAACAACAAGCAAGAAAACTCTGATCACAGGAACTGCAACTGACTTTGACGGAGGACTGTAGAACCAGCAATAACCACTAGTTCAATCTCACAACAGGGAAGGGGTTTGGGTCTGAGCTCCTAGGATATGAGTTGCCACCCAGGCAAACGACTTGGCCCCCATAATCGCAGATCGTTTGGATCAGAAACCAGGGGTCCCAACAACAAAACTTCCAGGCCGATAGTAACTTCATAGCAAGGAAAAAATGAATAAAACTAACAGAAAAGAAGGGACGGGAAAGAGAAGAATTATGGGAGATTAACGCAGGAAATGGAGGGAAAGAAGAATGTACCTGCAATGATGAAGGGAGAAGAAACAGTCAATCAACTCGACCAACAGAACACACAAGCACTCACCAGCATATTAAACCAACCAAACTTTAAATCTTTCAATTCTATAACTTCATTGGTTACAAAGAGAGAAATAAAAGAAACAAATACTCCTATTCAAACTCTAAGACTAAGATGGAATTAAACTCTACCTCCTCTGTAACCTACCTAAAGTAAAATATAGCAAAATAAAAAAATAAGATCAATCCAAATAACCCTACCAACCCTTGTTGGTCCAAAAACCCGTGTTGGGCCAGTTTCATATGGTATTGGGTTTCCAAATCCGGTCATATTGCCCCAAACACTTTAGAGCCACTATATCAACTCTCCTCCTCTGGAACGAATTAGACTCCATCGCGTTTGGATAAAGAAGATCAAGGACGCCATCTGAGTCAACTCATCGGAGAACGAACGACCTTGCTACCTTCTTGAGCTTAATTTCAAGGGCGTCCTTGGTAGGAAGAAGCTTCATTTCTTTGCTGTCGTGCTTGAAAAATAGGTTTCGCATATCCCACAATGTTTTTCCTTTTCAAATAGCCAAGTTCATTCAGAAAAATGTCACACACCTTCAGAGGGAGAACATCAATTCATATTGTATGTCCACATACCCACCAATAGAGTATGTGAGCAAACACCTATAAATAATCTTAAGATTGATGTTGTTCACCCATGCAACTTTGTAGGGATTAGGATGTGGTTTTTTGTTCAATCCCAGCTGCAAACAGCATCTTCATAGACAACAAGATCAAGTTGGTAAGGTTTCTGTTGGTCTCTATGATCATCGATCATAGGGGCTCCCTTTACTAGTCTGTATAAATGGGCTATTCTATTTCTATAGTATGGTAAAGGATCCCATCCAATTCTCGTTTGTCCATTCCTTCCTAATTCTTCTCTTCAACACGGGATAGAGCAGTTTGGTAGCTCGCAAGGCCCGTGACCACATTAGTGTAATTGCCTCCATCAATCACCATGCTACATAATTGGTAGTTGCACTTCACTCAAGTCTCAAAAACATTGATGCAGCGCCAATATTCCTCGTTAGAAACCTTATGAGTGGTCAAAACAGTACAAAGAACATAACAAGGTTGTTGCTCCCATTATTATTATTGTTATTGTAGTTGCCTTCACCAAGCTCCCGCTCTACCTCCAAACAAACTATCTTGAGATTCAGCTGCCCTTCTGGCAAGAGGAATAAAAGAATCATCATCAATATTGATGGAGGGCCGGTAGGGAAGGAAAGAAATCCCTGAGATGCTCAAAGTTGCAGGGTAGAGGAAGGAAACGCACAGAGAAAGGGGGAGAAGAGGGTCGCACACAATGCCCGCAGGCTCTTCACCAAAACCAAACTCAATTCATCTTCTCAATCTCCCTTCATCTTAAAGAAAATAAAACTACTAAAACTAGAAACCAACTCTAATAAGAAACTAACTCAATCTAAGAAAACTAAAATAAATTAAGAAACTATTATCTCCTACGTATCCTACTTAAAATAAATATTGCATCTTATTCCCAAATAAGTAAGATTTCCTAAAATCCTAATAAACCAAATAACCCAATATGGATCGGGCTCATCTCCGTCTGGATACCCAGATGGGTATGGATCGCTTCACGGGTGCATACCTGCATCAATTCTCCCAATGTTGAGGAAAACTCGTCAACGAGTATTGTAAAAGGGTAACAATAAAAGCTCACAAGCGGGGGTGGACTGCTCCTTGTTTGCCATGGAAACAAAATCCAAGATATGAAGATTCTAAGGTGCATTCAAGTTCGGAAAATCATGGGGAATAGCTGGCTCTGTACTGATGTCCATCATTATTTGACCCACGATCGTCTCAGTTTCTGTTGTTGTTACTTGCTCTATAACTAAATGATCTTCCTCTCTTGTTGACTCATTCAATTCGCCCCGTGTTTGCATTGTTGCTACCACCTTCTTTGAGTTAGCCAATACATTAAGAATAAATTTTTGAGGCATGTGAAAAGGCTGGACAGTGCACAAATTTTTGTTATGATCAAGGGTGCCATGTTCTTCCAACCAACCTCGACCCAATTTAATAACGTGTTGAGGAGAATCAAATACTTCACAAAAAGCATCGTCAAGATATTAAGACACAGAGAACTCAACGAATACATCATCCTCTGACTCAAAAATAATTTGATTGGTCGTTGATAACATAACCACCATAGATCTCGAGATGAAATTTTCATGTCCAATTTCATTAATCAACAAATTAGCAAGCTTTCCATTAGGTAAATGCACTCAAAATTTGAACACAAAATATTCCATGACGATTCTTGTGTTCAAAATTGCTATGGGCCTCACAACAATAAGACACTAACTCCAATAATCAAGTCGGTGGCAGAATTGTAAATATGGTGGTTCAACTTACTTTTATTTTTAGAGGATGAAAGAATTGTAAATATACTGAATGGAGCACAATGGTAATCTAAAGAGGGATGAGGCAAATTTTAAATGACAAAAAGGCAATGGGCAAAGGGTAAAAAGGATAAGGTGGAATAGTAATTATGAAGATGGGTAAAGGGCATTAATTAAATCAAAGTGGGTAGGGGTATGTTAGGAAATAGGGGAAAAAAAAGGAAGAGGAAAAGGATGGGTGTGATATATCATGGGAATAGGGCCAGGACAAACTTCAGCCTTTGGATATAAAATGTTGGGGAGTCGACCACTACAACAAGAAGGTAACAGCAGTGTTCGAATGTATCCAGGAGAGCTGCGACGCGAGGAAGAAGAGATCCTCCACGATGAATCAAAACAGGGAATCAAAGACGTCGAAGGATTCGTTCCATGCCGAAATTTGACTCATGGTGAGGGTCTCAAGTCTCAAACAGGTATGAATCTTGTTCTACCTGTTTGAGAGTGTCGGTTGGATTCTTTTCTCCCTTCTTCTACTTCGCTCTGCTTCTTTTTTTTTTGCTTGGCTGCAGTCGAAAACCCTAAGAGGGGTTAGGCATGCCATCCTTCACAAGAGCGAGCCCAATCTAGCACATTATGTTGATAGTGGCTTCGAGGGCGTCGGTTCAGCTACAGGAGGGTCCAAAATTGCTATGGTGCATGTGTCAAAACATCGCCTTGATTTTGGACCCTCCCGATGCTTTCAATTGCCTAGATGCCATGACAACAATGTTATAGTGGTGGCCTTTGTGGATCGTCTACAACATTCCCCAACACTGAGCATGGGGGGTCATCTTTCGTCGACTGCATACTTTCGTATCTAGGCCAACCAATGGTGTCTACTCCACCCAGTTTCAATCCCAGCGAGCCGTTCCCTAGATTGGGATACCTCTGATATGTTTATGATGGGGGCTTATAAAGGAGCATCCCAATGCACGAGGTTCCCACTACTGCAAGGTCAGAGAGGGGCTAATGTACACAACCTTACACCATGTTTTGCGGGGAGGCCATTTCCATGTTTCAAACCCACAACCTTATTGTTGCAACAACACAACTTAACCATTTCGCCGAGCCTCACCCACTGATGAGGCTTATAGTTGGGCAATAATGGACTATCATAACAATTGGTCCCAAAAACTACATGTGGTGCATTCCATGGAACGGCTATGATTCATTCAATCATAGACAACTAGTGGAATGGACGCACCAAAAACTACATGTGGAATTGAGCCTGATTGTTTGAATATATTTATATTTTTAAGAACTAAATTATTTGTAGACTCAATGCTTATAATAGGTCTAGTTTACAGCAGAATTCAGCATAACCTAGCAGCTTGGGTCAAAATCAAAAGGACAATTTTACATGGTTCTTTTGTGAAACTAATTCATGGCACATGTGTAAAATGTTAGAGAAATAGGCAGCAGCCAAGACAAAAACACTTTTTGGGCCTCGAAAACCTAGGTTTCAAGTTTTGCCCTAAAAAAGTACCAAGTTTCGATCCAGTTTCAGTCGACACCTGTGAAATCTCAGTTTCAGCCAAGGTCAAAACCGACCTCAAAACCAAGATTTAGAACCTTAGGTTCAGGTTTAGTTTTTTTATCAGAAGCTCACGAAAGGAGAAGAGAAATGTGCATTACTTGAAAATGAGATAAAGAAATCAGTTGATAACACTGATGGTATAGACTAGTCTAAGAGTTGAGAAGAATAAGCCCAAGGCTAGGAAGATTACCTAAAACGAGATTTAAAAGCATGCGTCCGATGAGCTTGGGAGGGTGGACCATGTTTGGGCTACAGTGGAAGCATGGCAACTAGAATATGGTTTTCAATAACTACTGGCCAAATCATGGGCTCACAGTGATGCACAAAAAATGTTGCAGCCACTTTTTGAAGAGCCTCGGCAGTGCTTTTGTCTATCTGGGAGCAGTAGGTGGGGGTTGAGATCAGGCTGAGCCAAATGCCATCACCCTTGAACATGTTAGAATGGTTCACATGGGATGGAAACTTTTTCCGTTTTTCAAAGAAAGTATATTTCAAAATTTTATCCAACAGAACATGATTCTAATCTAAGCTATTAGAATCAAAGATAATCTTCTGAGCTTCCCAAATGCAATTCTAATTCAAAAAATGGCCAGATTCTCAGTATTATGGCCAGATTCCCAGTATTAGAATCTCAATCAGACATAGTGTCATAGTGTCAATACCAAATGAAGTCCCAATACCTAATGAAGTCCCTGATAAGCTTCCTACCATGTGTGATATCCAGCATGTCATTGATATTGTATCAGGTTTAGTGTTTCTAAACTTCTTGCCTATCACGTGAGCCCCAAGAAGCATGTTGAGTTGCATCAACAGTTGGATAGCTGAAGGAGGGTTCATTCAAGAAAACCTGACGTCTTATGAAGTACCAGCTACTGACTCCAAAGGGAGAGGGAAAAAAAGAAGGAACTAGAGAAATGTGTCTTAACTATGACAAAGAAATTACTATTGAGTACAGGTATCCTATTCTGAGTCTAAATGATATTCTCGCTGCATCTAGCAAAGGCCAATCAGGGACAAGTGCATCATATAAAACCCAAAGTGCCAAAGATCAATGTATGATGTGTAAAGTTTTCAGTAATACTCTTGACTTCACCTTTATCTCCTCTTTTTTCTTTTCTTTTTTTTATGGTAAATCACCTTTATCTCCTCTGAACAGCTAGTAACCCCCAATATTGGTAGTAATGAAGCCATGAAGAGCTCAAGTATAACTTAGCATAAACAGCCCAGAAGGCCATAGCTTCTATGTTTCCCAAGCAAAACCCAGATTCAGCAGGATGGCTGCAGTACCGATTCTTTTAGTCCAACCGACCATGACAGCATGCTCTTTGTTCTTGCGCCCTTTCTAGTGATCTAATATTAGTAAGATTCAGAAATGAAGCTATCTTGACAAAACAAAAGGTGAATTGATAGTTTACACCTGAAGCTATCTTAACAAAACAAAAGGTGAATTGATAGTGTACACCGGAAAATGAGGAACCTCTCCCCCTTCCCCACGCCCCCGGCGGAAAATTTATTAACGAACAAGGAAAACGATAAGATGCCATACTGCAATAGCAAAATGTGGGTGGGGAGGGTGATGGAAAACATTGTCGATATCATTGCAGAACGAAACTCTAATAACCTAGATGGAGTTAAGGTAAAGAAAACTTACCTCGGTTCCTCCCAGGTTTTCTATTACAGCAATCTTGTTGCCTGTTGTAGAGGGCATAGAAGGAAAGGATGGAAGTTCGTCAATGCACTTTGTAAGTTTTTATCCAAAACTGGATGCAATTGAAATTATTTATAAAAAAAATATTAAAATAAAATAAAAGCATAGCTACAAATTGAACGGAGGCGACCACCGCGCGATAGATTCAAAGTACGTAAGAAACTAGGGTTTAAAAAAAAAAAAAAAAAAAGAGAGAGCCAGAGAGAGATCTGAAAGCAATGAGTAGGCTGGACAAAGGGAGCTACCTCGGAGATCCAACTCTCGATCCCCCACGGCGTTGAAGAAATGAGGACTTTTCCATATCAAATCCGCTGTTAGCCTCACCATGTCTTCTACTTCGCGGTGGGAGAGTGTTCTGTTCTTTTCTCTCTAGGCCCCTTCACCGCAGCACAGCCACAGATTGATGCAGGGCAAGGACGACCTCAGAAAACGGCTGAAGTGGCAATGCTAGCCTGCTGTGAAGTTCTCTGTGTACAGTTTTATCATTTCTCACCTTCACTCGCGCGACCGCCGCCTCGTTAGCGGTGTCAAAACCTAGCCCAACCGATAAGGCCAACCGAAAATACCCCTTACCAGAAGGGAAGAAAAAACAATGGGACGAGATCGAACCGAACCATTGGGCCCGTTCTGCACGGTATGATGTGACAGACTGAAATCCGGTGGTTCCAGTGATCAAATCGAAACTGATAATAATTGATTAATAATGAGGTTATGGATAGATGTATTGGTTATCCATTGATTTTAATATTAATAAACATATTTTTTGTCGCAACTTGTAAAATGAATTGTTACAAATCAATGAATAAGGAAATTGATTCGTATATAACAATCATGCTTCCATTCATCTCATTATTTTTTTTTTTAACTAAGAATCATCCCATTATTCATTATACAAAATTAATTGGATGGTTAACTAAATGATTTTATGGTTGGGTTATTTTTGTGATTTCAATATTAGCTATTTTCTCATGCTCTCCTTGTTATGGTTTAAATTTATATAAATAAAGGTGTTTGGTATGATTTATGACCCTTATTTCTCATTAAAATAAATCAATATGCCAATAAATTCATAAACAATCAAAGAAGTATTTATGATTTATTGGGATTAAGCGATTATTATTGTTCACGCACTGAACCATTAATGTGCACATGTTTTAATAACTCAAAACTAAGGGTAAAATGAAAATTTCTCATAATATAATACAATCATTTGATGAAACCCAATAAGAACATCCAACCTTTACAACAAGAGGAATATCATTCCCTCCCGTCAACTATGACGAAATATCAAGTTTCCCCACACTTTTTCAAAAATATCACTCATTTTCCACCTAAACTCAAAGATTCTTTCTATCATCCCTCACCGTGAGGAATGATTGTTAAGTCGTCAATTTATTTTTCCTAATACCAAAACTACCCCATCACATGTTGAATACCCAATATAGCCTTAAACAAATTAAAAATTGAGGAAATGGGGTGTTCAGCTCATCTTCTCCTTCAACCGAAACCCTCTCCTCTCTCTCTCTCTCTCTCTCTCTCTCTCTCTCTGCTGCCATCGATGATGACATCGACAAGCCGAGGCAAGAAAATCGCTTGCTCTATTAGCTGGTACCTCTACTGCAAACCTTCAAGGCAGGCAAGTACAAATATGAGAGAGATGTATAGGAAGACGAAGATGAAGAAGGCGAACTAGACATCGACATGAATAGGTGATTTCATCTGGGATATTAAATAATAGAAAATGATAAGGGAAAGGTTACACTAACCCACCTACATAAACCCTAGGAGTTCACAAAGGCACCCTCTCTTGGGTTATTACGATTACCAATATCAATGGCCCCTTGAATAGAATCTCGGAATGTTAAGATACTAAAGAAAAGGTAGATCAGTCTCAAGAGGAAGCACGTCGGAGAAATCATTATAGCTCAAGTCTAGGAATTTCAAGTTCTGCAAATGACATAGATTGGAAGAAACATTACATTTGAAGAAATCGTGAGAGTGATTCAAGAATTTCAGCTAATCCAAACCAGCCAAGGATTTGGATAAATACTCTTTCAATTTATTTTTTGTAATGTCCAAACTAACAACCCTTTTGCTATAATTTGAAGATTTTTGCACTCCCAGAGCTAAAGAGGAGCAATTGACACCAACCAAATGACAGCAATCAGAAGAACAATTACTGCCCCATGAAGCAATTCTTGATTCCAAGCCCTTCAAGAAATCCTCCAATGTTCTGAGGTCCTCAGAGTTGCTGATCGCATTTTGAGAATTCAATGCCCGAATTTGAAAGCAGAATCCAAGGAAACTAATAAAAAAACTCATAAATCTTCCTATAACCCATATTGAAAAATAATGCTACAAGGAACTAACAAATGAGGCACTTGTTTCATAATGAGAACCGGTTCTCGTAAAACCCATTTCAACTACTGGAATTTATGGTATGAGTTTTTTGATCTTCTATAATCTTCAATATCAAAAGAACAAACAACCAATAACAAGGACAATAGCAATTCAATGAAACTAATGATTAGAAGAATAATGTAATAACAGATACGAAGTAGATTGAATGGCAAGGGAAAGACAAATTTGTTAGAAAGATTGAGAAAAATTAAAGTAATTAAGAAAAAGCGATTAGCTTTTGATTTCATGTGTAGGGGTAGTTTTGGTATTAGGAAAAATTATTTGATGACTTAACATGAGGAGAGTGATATTAAAATAAAATAAAAAAAGATGAGAAACTTGATATTTCGCCATAGAGTTCAGAAGAGGGGAGTGATATCTCCTAATCAAATAATTAAAAATTAAAGAAAATTACATCGCCACCCCTGAACTTTGCTTTACAATCAATGTCATCTCATGTACTTTTTTAAATAATACAAACACCCCTTAGATTTAAAAAATAACAAATCCATCCCTATCATTAGTTTTCCGATTAAGTGATAATAGAATTGTTAGTTTTTTCCTAAATGGCCAAAATACCCCTATTTAATGTGACTTTACTCATTTGCCCTTGGCTTTAATTAAAACCCTGAACAAACCATTATTCACAAAACCTTCGACCTGAGAAGAGAAGAAGCACTCTACCAGTTCGCTGACCTGCAAGTTGTGCGGGGAACCCTGTTGCTCCCACCTTCAATCTCTCTCCCATGGAGCATACATCATCAATCCGAGAAAGCTAGAGGCCTTAGCAGGCAACGATGGCGGCAAGAGGAGGGGAACGAGGAGGCTTTGGCCGTGGTTTCGACCACGGTGGTGGTCGTGGAGACCGTGGACAAGGCCACGGAGGTCGCCGTGGTGGTGGTCACCGTTAAGAGGAGGAGAAGTGGGTATCCGTTACCAAACTAGGGCGACTAGTGAAAGAAGGAAGAATAAAAAATTTGGAACACATCTACCTCCACTCACTTCCATCGAAGGAACATCTGATTGTGGAAACCCTCCTACCTAATCTAAGGATGAGGTTATGAAGATCATGCCTGTTAGAAACAGGCCAGAGCAGGTCAAATAACTCGTTTTAAGGCCATTGTTGTTGTTGGTGATGGTAATGGCCATGCCGGATTGGGTGTGAAGTGTAGCAAGGAGGTTGCTACTGCCATTCGTGGATCTATCATTCTGGCGAAGTTGTCTGTGATCCCAGTTAGGAAGGGTTACCGGGTAATAAGATCGGAAGGCCACACACCGTTCCTTGTAAGGTTACGGGTAAGTGTAGCTCTGTTACGATTCGGATGGTTCCTGCTGCACGGGGTGCTGGTATTGTCGCTGCTAGGTAAGAAGGTTCTGTAGTTCGCTGGTATTGAAGAGAAAATTTGGATTTCAAATCACAACGTCATAGAGATCTGCTCTCTCTGTTCAAGCCCCAATTCCTGCAAGCATCGTCGCTTCCAGAGTCCTATCAAATCACCATTAATTGATTGGCACCTTCTCCTTCGTGTATGTGTCCTGCAATTCATTTTACAATGAATTTTAAATTTCTGAACTTTTTCATAATCACAATTTTTATTTCGGTCCCTCGAAGGGAGGGCTGGAGCTGGACACGAACCTTCGCGGAAGCCCTAAAGTTTTTTTTTTCACTAAAACCCATCAGTGTTTTGAAGAAATCATTGGGCTATGCTGGAGTTGAGGTAGAAGATGTCTCAAGGGCAAATGAGTAAAGTCACATTAAGTGGGGGGTATTTTGGCCATTTAAGAAAAAACTGACAGTTTTATCAACACTTAACAGGAAAGGTTAACGGTACTACGATAAGGATGGATTTTTAATTTTCTAAATCTAGAGGGGTGTTTGTGTTATTTTGAAAAATACATGAGATGGCATTGATTAGAGGACAAAGTTCAGACGGTGACGGTGTAATTTTCTTTAAAAATTAAAAACATCTAACTATTTTTCACCTTCATCCCTCTCTCTCTCTCTCTCTCGCCTCTCTTCTCTCTTCTCTCTTCTTTACTCTCTCTCTCATCCTCTTTCTCTTCTCTCCTCTCTCCTTCTCTCTCCCCCAAACCCTATAAACATATGGATTGACCAATTGGATTCGCTAGAATTGGGTTGGCCTCTCCCTCCTTATATCTAGAAATCCTATGGATTGACAAATCTAGATTGACCATAATTGAGTTTGCTAGGGTCAATTCCAAGTTTGAACTAAGTATCCCTGACTTGCAATCGATAATGAACAATGTTATATAATGTATTATACACTAGGCATACCAAACCTATTTTTTACCATATAGTCTATTATATTTAGCAATAGCCAAATTATTATTGTTTATAGTCCATAATCTGTTATTATGATTGAATATTAATAAAATAGGTAATAAAAATAGACTATGCCAAAGAGAGCCTTGGTAATTAGTTATCCATTGGTTTCTATATCATTCATCTTTCCCTTCAAATGATAAACAATGATTTGACATTGAATAGTTAACTACATGATTTCAATATTAGTTATTTGCTTAGTAATTAGTTATCCATTAGTTTTTATATCAATCATCGTTCCCTTACAATGACAAACAATTATTTCATTTTTAATAATGAGTTTGTTACAAACTCTATTTATATATTGATTTCAACATTATTTATCTTTCCCTTATAATTTATTACATGAACACATTAAATCAATTTAGTATTCTTTAATTGTTTGACTTGGAGAATATGATTTAAAGCTCTTTTACTGAATATTTCCTCATTAGAAGTTATGAATGTAAAACTTCATTTTGGTTCAAGCTCTAAAACAAACCGATCTAAATTAGTATCAATCATACATTCTAAAATCAAAATAAACCAAAATCATACCAAAACCCAAATCGACTGAAAACCAAAGTTCCTTAATCGATCTCCCTCATTATTAGTTTGAAACTGATTCAATCCAACTAACAAACGGACCATTTGACACCCTTATATGTATAAAAAAAAAATCAATAAAGAAAATAAATTTTACAAACAAAAATTAGGAGGATTCTGTGAACAATTTGGCTATTCTCCCCTCAGACCTCCAACAAAGCATAAACATAAATATTCCAGTAAATATTACAAAAAACTTTATAAACCAGACAAATACATTCCTCGCAAACCTTTTACTACCCCTGAATTTTATCAAAAATCATCTAAAAAGCCAAAGTATAACAAACCTTAGGAAGTTTGATCTGGTTTGGGATTTTTAGGTGTCTTGAAAGGCCTTTTGTATTTGTTATACTTTGGCATTTTAGAGGATTTTTGATAAAATTCAGGGGTAGTAAAAGGTTTGTGAGGAATGTATTTGTCCGGTTTATAAAGTATATATATATATATATATATATATATAAGGCATACAAGGTCAGAGAGGAAATTGATTGATGACCATGCTGCTCTTATTCCGTTCGATTTTTTTTTTCTCTAATTATATGACTTTTTGAAATAGTTTGAGTTTGGTCCCATATGGTCAAACTCATAGAGGAAATATATTGTTAGACCCATTTGATAACCATACTGCTCTTATCCCACTAATTCCAATTGAATTTATTTTTTATGATTTCGTGATTTTTTTATTTTTGGATAATGGATTGGCATTTGGTAATAGTGTTTTAAAAACAATTATGTAATAGAAAACATATCATAATCAACATTTGGTTAGTATGCACCTCAAAATTCACACAGATTTCATCTCCCCGTAGACTTATGGATATGTACAATGTGTAATATTGAAGGTGAGATGGAGTCGGTGGATCCAATAGATCACGACTGTGAAAGATTCTAGATTGGAATATATAAAGAAATTAAACAATATGATATAGATGATACTGATGATGATCTTCTTTTACACATATATATATATATGTGTGTGTGTGTGTGTGTGTGTGTGTGTGAGTTAATTGATTTATGTAAAATGTACAAGCAGCCTAAGTATCTTCCTTTTGAGGAATCAGTTCAAACGTGGTTTAAGCATTTCTAATGTCAAAGCCTTGAAGATTAAGTTCTATCATAGACCGGTGAACTTGAAATTTTCAACGGAAATTCAACCATACCAATTCTATGAGGACTTATTAGATTATAATAAGGCTTAAGAAATGGCACCTAGTTATTCAACTTATATGATGCTTCTTATTGCTTATAATGGGTAACTAGGTTCCCTTTGTTTTGTTTTGTTTTTTTTTTTTTTGTTTTTTTTGGTTATTTGCAACATTGGACTATGGTATATATAACCGAGAACTTGTGGCCATCTAGGTGATGACACAACAGACTCTCTCATTCCTGCTAACTCGTACTCCACCCAAGGATCACAGGGCAGGTAACCCAACACTAATAACACACGTCTATCCCGATAGAAGCTTTATAAATTTCAAGAAATATAATCAAAACATAACACATAGAGCCCTGTTCTTTAAACTCGGTTTATTGAACGGTCTGTTTGGTTTGGTCTTGCAGGGTCTGAACAGGCACGGGTTGATGCAATACTTTATGGTATATGACTGC
Source organism: Macadamia integrifolia (assembly GCF_013358625.1). Taxonomy (NCBI): domain Eukaryota; kingdom Viridiplantae; phylum Streptophyta; class Magnoliopsida; order Proteales; family Proteaceae; genus Macadamia; species Macadamia integrifolia. The sequence goes on from NC_056557.1 coordinate 3,148,853, forward strand.
AAAGGTGACGTCAAATGCTGGGTGACCGGATAAGATTGAGCCGGCACCAGAGATGATTCGTACGCCTAAGTCGTGCCCTTGCACATATCACAAGCCCATGTACGAATAGGAAAGGCACGTTACCATATGTGAATGATAAGAACATTGTCCAAATATGTGGCGAGAGTAAGATATATGTTAAGACTTCGTTTTCCTCCGAAATACAGCAAGGTTGCCTTGTTTGGCCAACTGGTGTCACTGGTAGGTGCGAGACCCACTTATTGGGGTATTGTGGACCCCAGCATACCAAACTTGGATGAGCACGTGTATTTCGAGCTCCTCGTCATAATGAGGTCTTACATGTCTGATGATGTCGGCTACTTCACTCGGAAACGCGATTTGTTGTGTCTTGGTCCATAAGTGGGCAAAACCAAACATGCCTTAGAAAATATTTATAACACTAGGGTATAAATAACCTTTATATCTCTCTCTCCCTCATTTATGGTTTTCAGCAAAGTTTTGTGAGTGGAGTAAAGAAAAGGAAGAAAAGAGGAAGAAGAAGAAGAAGAAGACTAGAGAAGAGGCTTCCCCCTTGGATCCCGTAGCCATGTTTTGCCTTTTCGCCGTCGACATTGTCACTGATGTCTTGAGATCTACATCTTGAGGTAATACCATAAACCCTTGAGATATGATAAAACCCTTTGTGTGTGTGGTTGAATCTAGGGAATAATGAAATCGATATGTGATTTCCTTGAAGGATTTAAGAAGGGAAGCAAGGATTTGGGAGTTATTGAAGTGGCATTTGAGTTTGGGAGGAGAAATCCCAAGATTTGGGGTTTTTCAAGCTAAGGTATGATTTCTTCCCCAAATATTGTCAATGGCTTAGATCCATGGAACAATCAAGTAGATGAGGCTTAGGAAGTGTGGGGAATGAAGTGGGAATCACCCTATTGAGGTTCTAAGAGGTGGAATGTAGAAAAGAAGGAAAACAACAAAACCCGAGGAATACCGATGGGTAGGACCGAAGAGTGCACACTTACCAGTGTGACTCGCCTGTCTCTTTGGGTCTACTGGTGGGTAGGACCAGCGGGTGCCAAACCTACCAGTATGACCCATCGACCTGGACAGTTTGCACAGGTGGGTTCTCCTACCCACCTGTAGCTCAAATGAGCTATGATTGAACTCAAACTCATCGATAACCTTATTCACGCTATTAAATGTATCGTGACTATATCTTACGTGAGTTACAATCCCAAATTGGATGTATCTCTAAACTTTTTATATGTGCTAGGTTTTGAGAAACTCATCTTCTCACTCCGGATCTTAATCGTACTGCGAGTGCGTATTCTCTTACAGAAATAAGTAAGTGGGGAGAGGACTTTGATATTAATTTTCTGAGTGTTTTTGGCATTCTATTCATTCATAGACTATATTGACATTCCGATTGCCATTCCCATGCATATGCTTGATGTATGAATGATGCATTTAGAATTGAACATGTTATATCTTAAATTTCTAAATGCTTATTACATGCTTGGAATTATGAGAATGGATTTATCATATGATGTGGTAAGGTGATGATTTTTCCGAACATGTGTGGGATTTCTAGATTAGATGCCGTAGTTGGCTTGGAAACAAATGCATTGGTACATCGTGGAATGGGACACAGAAGTGCTATGCAGTTGTACACAGTAGGAGCATGTGGTTAGGATTTCATTTTTCCTTGTGCTACGACCCTTCCCAACAGGGGTTTATGTGTTAGGTTACCACTGGGGGAAAGCATCGATCATGGACCGCCGTGGTGGTTAGAAGTATGTCTGACTGATCATTAGGACAATTGGAAACCTTGGTAATATATTTAGAGGGCCAATCGTACTGTTTTTAATTTCTGTTGTGGTTTAGCCATAACTTACTTTTCTGTTGTGGTTCAGCCACAATTTACTTTTTCAAATATTCACGATGAGCCTTTTTTGACAACCCTATGGGCGTATCGTGCAATGGAGAATGCATCTCAAACTTGGGGCATACACGTACTATAGTTGTGAGTAGCACGTTACCTATGACCTATTAATGATTGTTTAGGTGTAATAGAATTAAAATGAATCTCATGCATATAGTATCATTTGAAATGCATTTGCTTGTGTGCGTCTTTCTTCCATTTACTGAGCTAGTGAGCTCACCCCTCATGTACACACCTTTTTAGATAATTTTATAGGCTACTCAGTAGAGGAGCCCGTGCCGAGTCCTATCAACGAAACCCTAGTGGAGGATTGGTGGGTTCCCGAAGAATTCGAACACGATAATAGCTGCTCATGTGAGGGTTATGTTGTAGGGCAACAGTGACTGATTCTATTTACTATACTCTTTCTGATTTTATTGGTATATTTCCCTTTTTGTGCTCTCGATAGTTAAATTGCTATTTCTTGTGTAAATATCATGCCTACGGGCCCACATGTAAAATACTTTATATATGACAATTTGGGTATCAAGAGTATATGGGAAAGTACAGGTAATCATTTATGACAAGACTTCCGCTGAATAATTATATTATATTCCATGATTACTTGTGGCTTGTTGTGATGTGGTTACAATATCAGATGATCTTCGTGGTTTTGGGTTATCCTGAGGGAACCCAGTCACCGATCTGGTTCTATGTGAACAGGGCGTGACATAACATGGTAATGTTAACTCCATAAGGCCTAAATGTATGGTGGCAAAGTGTATGTGCACAAAAGGATAATAGTTCTCTCAAAAGGACAATTGTCCTTCCCACGGGAGATGGCGCTTGGACGTGACAACGAAAAGGAACAACGATCCTGCTCGACGAAGATCCACCACGTCAGTTAGCTAAACCTGAAGATAAGTCGTATGGACTATAGCGACAACAACTAAGCATGAGTACAATACCACCCGACTAGGCCAAAAGTAACGCTATAGGAGAGGGGGCATTATGTTATGACAAAATACGCAACCACTAGGAGCACACCACCTGAATAGAGCAGCGCAGCATGAGCAAGCACAAATGTCCCCAGTTCGAGCCTAGACGAACGACCTAGTCCCAACTAAGCTACATTCCTGGTCAAAGCAACTGCTATCTAGTTGGGTGTAGTCGGTCCATCGATATAAGTGGTTAGACTAGTTACCGAGCGAGTAGACACAAGTGTAAGAAGAGCGGTATGTGTGGGCAGCTGCACCATGCCTAAACTATAACTAGTAGATAGGGATAAGGATGTGAATTTGTAATCGAAACCGTTTACCAAAACCGAACCGATCCGTTTACACCGAAACCGTAAAACCGTTTAGTAAATGGTGCGGTTATGGTTTCAAGTTTCAGGCCGATTAGCTAAACGGGTTGGGTCCGTTTTAACTACGAAACCCATTGGTTTCAAACCGAATTGAAACCATTTAAATCGATCCAATTAATCCGTATAACAATTAAATAAAGCAGAGGCAGTAATATGTATAACAATTAACAATTAAATTAAGTGCCCATCATGCTTTTGTATGATTTATTGTAATTCAATTCAAGTTTAGGCTCTAGATCATGAACTTGTATTCCATATATGTTACTATGTTATTATATTATCATAAATGGGGTGTTTTGGCTGAACCACCTGTCATTTTAATATTTTATGTCGTAAAAGGCTGGATTTGGATGTTGTATGATATTAGTTCTAAATGTTTGAGAATGGCAATGCAAAGAAATAACACTAGATTATCAAATTAAGACATACCATCGTTAATATATAATCTTTTATTTGTAGTTGCCAATTATTTTTGGATAAGCTTATGATCTTCAGTTTAGAGATGGTTGCAAGTTATAACAAACCGATTGTGAACCGTTTTACAATCCATATGGAATAAACCGAAATCGAAACTGTTTACTAAACGGTCACGGTTTCAGAAAGTGGAACCATTTAGTAAATGGTGCGGTTATGGTTTTAGTCAAATAAATATGAACCGAACTGATCCGCACGATTTAAACCAAAACCGAACCAATTAACACTATTAGATAGGGATAATACCAGAACCATGACCATACGATTGGCCCAAAGCCGCATCTTAAGCATAGCAACAAGTAATATATCATCGGATGCTCGAGATAAATGGGTCGGCAACCGAGCCACTGACTCCAGGTTGCTCGGTACTTGATGTTGTGGGATTCCTCAATGGAATATGCCTCTTATACGTTGCACTCGTAATCTAGTACACTAGGCAAGGATTGGACATGTCCTAGTCGGGAGAGGGTTCTCAAGAGGACTCCAAATCATCCATACGAGGAAGGATATCTCTTAGGATGCACGGGGTACGTGGATTTTCCATAATTGGGACGTCCTCCCGATTCACTTTCTTAATACAACTTTTGCTATGTATGGACTCCTACTAGTGCTAGGAAGCATGCCAAATTGGGATTCTCTCTCTCTCTCTCTCTCTCTCTCTCTCTCTCTCTCTCTCTCTATTGCCACCATTCATCAACTATAAATACCCAGGTAAGCCACCCTTTTGAGGGATCGAGACTTTTTCATTCTTACTAGAATTTTTGTTTGCATAGAGATTTGACTTAGACATCAGAGAGTCCCTCGCCGGATTAGCCCGACACTCATTCTCTTGTATTTGTTCCTATGTGTAGGTTTTAAGAGCTGCCTAGGATGATTTTTTTTTCCCGCAACATCATGACATTTAAACATTTCAAAACATAAAGCTATGTGAATCAAGCATGAAGATCACTGAAAATATGACAATGCAAATATGGTATGTTTTATCAAGCTTATGCCTCGATCTTTATCTCTATTCGTATTGTCTATGTGATCTATCAATCTAATTACGTATATACGAGACATATCGATGATCATATGGCCTCTATCTCTATGTAGTGGTGTCAAATGGTGCAGTTCCAATTATTTGATTCAATTCCGATAAGTTTACATTTTGATAAGGTGAAATCAAACTGCACCGAATAGGAATAAGCTGAAATCATAATAGTTTTCCTTCGATTTTAATCTTACCAGTTTCTATTCGGGTTTTGTTATCCAGTTCACAACTGGTTTATAATCTTAGTTTTAGAAAACAATTTGTAATATGTTTAATTTGGTTCATATTTACATGTGACGACTTGTAGTGCTGGCTGAATGTTGTTTGGAGAACAAGGCTATAAATAGTAACATCAATTATAACTTAAAAACATAAACCAATTACTTGAGAAACCATGTGCCCCACTTGAGGCTGATTGTAGGTGTGATGTCCAAGTGGCAAGAGAATGTGAAGCCAAGGTTGCCATGCATCAAGAAATATGCTACAAGCTTGTATGAGACAATTCAACCATGAAAGATAAGCTACGGGAGCAATCCCGCTTGCACATTGAGAGTGTTGAGGTATATATCAATGACTATGACTATTTGTCTCTCATTGATTACTAACGGTTATTGGCTATGGACTACCCTATTGTTATTTGTGCAGGGAGTTTTAAACAATACATAGGACCACTAGGTGGGCTTATGTAGTAATGTTTAAATCCCAATTTATTACTGCCTTTGGGTCATGGCGTTCTAGGGAATACATAGGATCCGTATGCAACAGAAGTTTTGTAGGGTTTGCAGGATTAAGAGACAAGAATGGCAAAAAAAAAAAAAGAAAGATCTGGTTAGCTAATCAATAGTCGTAGCACATGAGAGACAACAATGAAGGATGTTCGTGAGAGTTATGTGGTGTCACATGGTAGGGAAATTTACAGCGCCACTTCCTAGAGAATGTCACTATTAGAGAGACACACCTGCTTAATACCAAATTACATTTACACCCCCTACCGCCAATCACTATTAGGGAATATACCTTAAATGTTGACATTTGCTGATATATTTTTTCTAAATTTTGAAATACCCTTGTAAAAAGTGAAGTATCTAATATACCCTCTCTTTAACCCCCTAACCCCAAGTCCAATCTAAGCTTCTTCATCCCCAAAATCCCCTAACCCTCATCACATGCCCTCACCTCATACCCATCATCTTCATCCCCAAATCGTGAAGAGCATAGCAGCAGTAGTAACTAATCAGGATAATCTCAAGAACAATAGGAAGAGTAATAGGGGGGATGATCATGTGCTTGTGAGTGTGAAAGCCCAAAGGTGAAATCTCTTATTGCATCTATAGAGTCCAATGAAGAAATAGAGATCGTCAGATCGATCATTAATGGCTCGGAAGAGGATTAACCCATGTCGATATTTGGAGAAGACCGAATATGAGGAGATCTGAAAGAGTGGGATCATCAAACAGGTGTTTAGAAGTAAGGTTCGAAGGTAAAAGCTTTAGGAAGAAGTCTCTAGTTAATGTATCCCAACATTATCATAATTGATTACTAAAAAAATGACAAGAACTCACACTCTCATCCCTCAACTTCTCTCTCTCTCTCTCTTTCTCTCTCGTTTCTTAGTTCTAATCCAACTGTCTTTCCTTCACGGAAGAATCTGCAACATTCTTCTCTCTATAAACTTTCTATTTATTGCGACATAGTATTATGTTGCACATTGGTTGTCCTTGTTGGCAACCTTAGCCACGTGTCAATGATGAGATGGTCAGAGATGATGTCGTGGTTGTGTATGATCACTGAGTTATCTTGATAGTGCTCACATATGTGTCACATATTGCATGTGTGAAAATGGAAGTAGTGTGTGAAGGACCCTTCATTAAAAGGAGAGAAATCATTATTTTATACAGTGACAACACATTTGAGGGTATTTTCAATCCCATTTTTGAGATTCATGCATTACATCTGGGTTGAGGTATAAACATGAGAAATGTGGTTCTTTGAGTCCTCTATCCATAGGAAAAATAATCAGGTCAATCGTGAAACATAGCCAACCTAGTTTCTCATGATGGGTTCAGTTCTCATGACTTCAAATTGAATTTTGAGATATATTGAAGAATAATTAGAGGAATTATATTTTTACAAAAGTTGTAGATACTTGAGTCTATTTTCAAAAGCAACAAGAATAGGCTCATTTGGAGCTATATATAAAAAAGTTATGACTCCCGCACTAAAGTAAGATCAATATGCCATAGTAGATTTTGGTCTGAACCGGGTGGTTAAACCTACACGATTTTGGGGCTTTTGTTGGACCTTCTTAAGTGGATTTTGGGGATTTCTTTCATAACTTCTTGAATAACAAAAAGAAGAAAAGCCCTAGGAGAGAGAAGAGGAGAAAAGAGAAAAAGAAGCCAAATGTTTGTGTGCTCTCATTCCTAAATCTTGAGAAGAACATTTGTTTGAAGATTTTTGTGTATTGAATGCTTCAATGCCATCACCACCAAGCTTTAGAAGCCATTAAAGACAACATTGAAGGTCGGAGAGGGTTTTTAGAGTTCATTAAAGACAAAGAATCTTTTTGTGTGTGATAGAAAAAGAAAAAGAATAAGGAGAAGATAAAGAAGATGATGTTCTCTTGAAGGTTCAAGATTAGCCATCAAAGAGATAAAATGGAAAATTCCAGTGTATCTGGGAATCTCATAAAAGCTCTCCACCCCTTGCTAGTCAAGGAAGGTAATCTCTATTCACCAAGTCCTATTTGTATGACCTAGGTTGTTAAAGTTGCATAACCTAATGCATTTATTGTAAGGGGAGGGATTTGTACTCATATTTATCATCATACAAACTGTGAAAAATGAGGGCGAAACCCTAGCATGAGTACTGTGTCATGTTGAAGCAGGTGTCATAGCACTTGGACTGTTATAGCAGCCACAAGCTAGTTGAGTATTGAGCAAAATACAAAACTCATAAAGGGTGTTGCTCCGTGGAGTAGGTAGTGAGCCGAACCACGTATATCTTGTGTCATAGTGTATGCTTATATATTGGAGTGTGTGGACTATGAATGCGTGTAGGATGGGTATGTTTGTCTGGTAGACCATTCCACTGAGTGATGCAAGGTGGACAAACATACGATTGTGTGTGTTGAACATAATATAGGGTAGCTTCAAACATACATCTCCAAGAAAGATTTTATAGAAGCTGTTCACCCACCCTCTCAGTGTCAACTTGGGATTAACATATTAATTCCCTTTTTTTCTTAGGATCCTAATTCCAAATCCTCTCAATGGGAATATCCAGTGTGAAAACCAAGATTGGAGTTTCTCGATTCTCACTACAATCACAAGATTCACAATCTACAATCTTTCCTTCATCTTCTTCTTTAACTGCTGAAGTTTCACTTCCTGAAAAAATTAAATCGAGCTTTCTAACTGAAACTGCCTTCAATTGTCCATTTCCCCAAGAGTATGTGTCTTGAGATGATGTCTTTTGTAAATATGTGTTTCCTAAAGGATCTGTTGTCTCCTTCTCCATGAGGAGTTTCATCCTCGAGTTGGGACAAAATCCCCATCATATAGGATAAGTTTGCGCAGGGATGGAGAAGGGGAGAAGGGTTTTGCACCTCTCAAACCCACGATGAATGTGAGAGGTATTGAGGGGTTAATGTAAAATAGGATGGAGATATGTGTTTTAGTCAAAAGGGTAAAATCATCATTTCAAAACCTCACTTAACAGACACAGAAGATAGGGGGTGAGAACGCAATTTGGTATTAAGCAAGGGGTGTCTCTCTAATAGTGGCATTCTCTAGGGGGTAGTGTTGTAAATTACCCTATATGATGTTAATACTCTTTAACGCTTTGATTTATGTTTCTACTATTAAGAAAGATAATTTGTTTATGCATGTAGCTTGCAAGTTAGCCCAAAGGGCCCGGGTATACGAACAATCTCAAAGTATACAATTAATGTACTCATGTCCATACGGTTTTATTTTATTTCTTATACGAAAAAGGGGAAATATTTCTGCAGGAGTGTAACCAACATTAGTGCTCCCATAGGCTTCTCTCTTCGCCTCCCCTAACTTCTCTGCCCCCTAAAATGATTCCAGTTAGGGGGCATTTACTGGGCATTTCATGCCGGCATTGGCAACACTCCTAGGCAAGATACTAAAACAAAAAATGTACCTTTCCCCATCAAAGTCATATTGTTTGATTTTTCCTCCAATAAATGTAACCATTTAAGACAACACATGGAAGACATACCATTTTTTTTTCTTCTGTAAATCTTGGAAGACATATGTAAAGTCATATTGTTTGATTTTTCTCCAACAAAGGTAACTATTGCATTAGAAAACTATACCTAGGCCATCCTTGGATCATGCACAAGAGTAAAATCACAAGAGAGTGAGCGTCAGGTTGATCTGGTGGGGGACCCTCCAATGCCTATGCCAGATTCTTCATAAACATATAGTTTCAGTAAGAATAACAATAAAAAAAAAGGATCATTTGGAAAGGGGTTTACCTAGGTTTTTATAGTTGGAGATGACGACTTCTCATGGAGGGTTCCGATTTGCTAGTTGCCCATCTTATGTACGAGTCTCTATAGAGATTGTTCCCATTATGAGAGTTTCTTGTACCAACCATACGGCCCGTATCTCGAAGAATATGGCGAGATTCCCTTCCTTTTAGGGAAGGTTTGATTTTTTAGTGGGAGTCTTGCTTGGATCCACTCCGTATCTCATGGTACGCGAGTCAGGCACGCTCAACTCCCTTCTTTGGGGTATATCTTGGCAAGGTCTTAGACCGAACATCAAGGGCAAATGATAACTGCAAAGTTGCTCGTTCTGAGCGACAGATAATATGTTTGATGGATTGAATACATGGGAACTCACCGTTCAATTGAGAATCGTGCAGTTACATGAACCATTCGCATGTGGCGCCTATTCTTGATATTGACTTAGCAGTTTGACTATTGAAGCTCTCTTAATGCTTTTAGTTAGTTGGCTATTGCCTAAAGTGTCTGTCCGAGGTTAGGTGGGCTATGATCGGTCTAGCCCAACCGCTTGACCGTATCCGCATCTTGGGATCGCTCAACAGGCATTGCCATATTCTAGCCATAAAAGTAAGCATTTTTGGGGGGGGGGGTATAAAATAAAGGTAACCTTTCAAGGCAACACTTGGAAGACATATGTTGGAGAAAACTTTGACTTTGTTTTGGATCGGTCATGGCCGACCAGGCTGGTTCTAATCGATTCACACAGATATAGATTGGAATCGGCATTGACCGAGATTTTCGATTTTAATAACCTTGACAAGGGTTTATTTTTTTGGTAGATTGACAAGAACTCATGCTATGTTTGGTAGACAAGAGAAGAAATGGAAAAAGTATAATTTTTTTTGTTTAAGAATTTCTCTTTGTGCTTGGCATGTCTTAATCTAAGAGAAGATTCGGTTTTCAAATTTCAAAATTCCCTTTGGGAATTGTGAAGTTTTATTTTGCTATAAAAAAAAAACCAAAAACACAAGAAAACATGAGAAAATACAAAAAATTTCCTTTTCTTGTCTTTTCTTCCCTTCTCTTTTATTCTAATGATAACCAAATATACATATATATATATATATTTTTTTTTTTTCTCACCATTTCATTTATGGTAAAAGTTTTTTTGGTCGGCACTCCAGCTAACCGTATAGCTGGTCGGACCAATCTCATCCTTTTAAATGGAATCCAAAAATCCCAACCGTTCGTTACAATACTTATCCAATACCTAATTCTTTGCGATATACGATATACCAAATCTAATACGAAATAATTTCATTCCCTACCTAAACTTTCTTCCCGACCGCGATTACCCTGCTGAGAGTGTTCTCATCCGCCACCAAGTCCAACAGAAATTTGTGCAAATGCGTTTCTCCCGCGAGTTGTATTGTATTACAGTAGATGATGAAGCTCTTTCATGGCGTTCTTCAGCTTCTCAAGGTCCTCTCTCAAACATAAACCTCTCGTCTCACCTATTGGGTCCTAGTGCATCGGTTCTCTTCAACTTTCGTTCTGTTAACCATTGTCCAACTCCGAGTCTCCGACTGATGAACCCTCCCTTCGCCCCTATTTCCAAAACTATATTTTGTTTCAATCTGACCTTCCCTTTAATTTCAGATACTCCTACCAAGACCAATCTGTTGATCTAGCTGAAAGGGTTTCGAGAACCATCAAGCTTCTCTCCCATTGGTCCTAGGTGCCTTGGTGGCAAATGGAATGGAACTTTCACGCTGGGGAATGACCAATGTATTCAGAGAGGGTTTTGGAAGAGAGAAATGTAGTGCTTGGGGATCCCTTACAGAAGAAGAAATCAAAGATTTTGCTGAGCAATATTGGCATAGCAACTATGCCCGAAAGCTCAATTTAGGTGATTCTTTTCATCTTACTCAATGTGGAGTTCACTTCGATTTATGGTATCATTGAGCTGAATCTTGGAGGAAACTCTCCTGGGCCAGAGGTTTGTTATTCCTTTCTTGAAGGTGACATAATTCATTGATTTTGTATTAGATCTTTATAGAGGTAATGAGCTGCTGCAAAAGAGGAACAAAGTAAAATTGACTTGTCTTGTGACCTCAGAGTTACAATATTTTTGGCTACTAACCACCTATTGAATCAATATTTTAGGAAATGAGACTGGTAAGGAAGTTTGTGTTCTCTACAATCACCTGTTTAGTTTTGCATTAGCTGATGGTCCTCACAAGGCTGTTCATATTTTTTCAACAATCATCTGGACACAAAATAGCTTTATGATGTAACTCTATGCAGTTATTATTCCCATATTTCTTCAGGTTTTAATTTTTTGTTTATTTTTGTGCAAATGAATAGAAAAATGCTAATACCCTTCTTCAAATGCCCTTTCCAGTGTAAAAATTCAGCTATTTTTTATTGCGGAACCACATAAACTATTCAGTCTTCACACTAGTGGTTGTGCCAATATTCCGTACTTCACTTAGAAGTTTAACAACCGAAACTAGAAATATAGAATTCACTCAGCTGAACCTTTAACATCATTATACACTTATAGTGTGCATCTTTCATTTTCGGAGAAAAATGCTAAAACCCTAGTAGTAGTTCTTCTCTAAATTCATTTATTTGATCCTTTATGGAATTGGTACTGTACGTCACTCTACTAAATGTATACTAGAACCTTCTTTCCTCTTCTATAATATTTCAAATACAAAGAAAGGAAATTAATGCATGCAACACTAGGAATTGGTGCAGAATTAGTTTTCAAGGCATGCTAGGCTCAAACAAGGTGAAACAAGGAGCATTTCCTACAAGGAATCAACCTCATTTGGCGACAACCGCTGTGAGTGGGATCCAAATATGAGGACTTGAACTGTTGCATCTAATAGCTAAAAACTCTAATAGTCAGATTGTATAAAACTACTACCACGAGTTTTATTTGGCTTTAACTGATAAAGCTTCAAAGTGGATACCACCCTCTACCAATGCAGAAAAACGAATGCATGCAACTACCACACATAGTAGCCACAAGCAACCAACAACAGTGATGAATGGTTCAGGACTGTTGTAAATAATAGTGTTTTCAGGAGCTGGTTCCAAAACCCAACTACCCTATCTCTCTTACTCTGTTTCCTTTGTACACCAAGTGCACGAAGTGTGTGAAACTCAGCTTCAGTTGACATACTAGTGATTCTTCTATAAGATCACTTCCTTATACGCATGATAATGATAGATGACTTCTCTTTGGATATGGGCAGGTTGTGATCTTGAACCCCTTAGGGTGGAACACTTTTGGTGCAAACTTTGCATCTTTTCTTATAAGGTGACACTTGGAAAGTTAAATAGGACCTACTATGACCAACTTGTTCATCATGTCAAGGACCTGGGGCAAGAATTTGATCCCTATCCTATTGCTAACATTCTAGTTATCTGTCATCATTCCAAGGTAATAACTCTTGGATATTTGAATGGTCTTTCGATTTCCAATTCTGAATTTTTTTTTGGGGTGGGGGGTATGTGGGGGAGAGGTGTTTTTAGACTGGTTCATGGGTCTATGGATGTAGATGTGGCTTCAAAGTATATAGCACGAATAAAATGTTGAACTTAAATGTTTATTATTTTGGACACAATAAAGGCAAAGGTAAAAAAAATAAAAAAATAAAAATAAGACCATGCTCGAGGGATGTGGCAATTGAGTTTGGATCCAAATTTGATGGGACATATCTGCATTGTCATCTATCAGAATTGAGACAATAACAAAGTCTCTTGTAAGTTATTACATCTTAGCATGCACACAATATCCTTATCAGATATTAAAACAATGGGAACTTGGGTGTTTTCACTATAAATGTCAAGCCATTGATGTAAAACTTCAGATATTGTGAGTCATTCCATCTGAAAGCAATAAGGGGAAAAGCACATTTTGTAGAAGAAAACCATGTGAAAATAGCAACGATTAATGCCAACTTTGTAGTCAACACTGCCAGCCCCATACCCTAAAAGAGACCAACAAGACAAGTCTTATCACAAAATCTTCATGTCAGCTAAAAGAGACTATGTTCCTATGGAAAAGTATCTATAGATAGAAAAACATGACATAGATAAATGGAAACGGGAAAAGAAAAGAACTTCATTTAAAAAAAAAAAAAAGAAGATAAATAGAGACTCCACTGGACATGTAAAAAAAATTGTTTAATTTCAATGCAAACAGAAAATAAAACCTTTATAGAGTTTTGTCTCTAGGAATTCTTCAAGCCAGGACTATCAAAGCCACATGACTTGTGTGAGATATTCAACAAAGTAAGCTTTCAGCCAGTAGTTCTCCTTTGTGTACTTCTGATGTCTGCATCTTCGATTGATTATCCCTTGTTCCACCTTCACTAGGAAACTGAAACTCTTGGTTCAACATATCTCCTTGCTGCAGCAGGTTCAACAAGCAATAGAATCCTTCCAGCATTTCATATTAAACCTGGGCAAGGAGGCAGCAAATGCTATAATCTTTCAGTAGGTACCTTATCTTTCACTTGGTAGTAATGACTATACATTACTATCTACATAATGTATCTGGAGTGCAGTCCCTCTACTTGCCCTGGAGTTTTAGCCAGTTTGTAACATCAACAATGAAGCAGGAATTGAAGGTTTGTTCTGCAATTTTAAGCTTTCATAATTCAATGTAGTAATTGGGAATTGTTCTTGTTTAGAAAAATTCACTTATGGTCTTTCCTTGAATAAACTATGTCTCTATTTTTTGTCTGCAAACAGGTGTATTGGATCTTTTGCCTCAAATGCTTAGTATTCATTAACCTATTTGATCCAAGTCAGGGGCTATTGTGATGAACTTTCTATGCTTGTTCAACACATTCTGAATTATTGGAATGTTACCTTTCACATCCTGTTGTCTTATGGCTTGTAACATATAATTTTCTTCTATAAGCTTTATCACTGCAAAACGTTTTGGAGCATGCATGCATAGATATTTTTCACATTATTGGTCTTGAATTCATTGATGTAAGGAGATAAGCAACAAGACCTTTGATCTTCAAGAGCTCATTTCCAGATTCGGAAGCTGTGTGTTCAAGGGTTATTTTCCGCAGGGAAAGTTCTACTAATTCTTGTAGTATCCTGAGTTAATATTGTATTACTTTTCATTGCATTTATTTATCTTCACTTCAAACAATCTGAACTGATGATTTTGACACCGATTTCCAGCACAATGGAATATAAACTTGTCCTCTGCTATTCTGAGATTTTGGGGGATACTTGTAGAATTTGAATTGACTGTTGTTGTTGATTCAAATGGGATATCATATAGATGGATGCAAGCTTTCATGATTCATATAGATGCATTGCAGCCCAGCAAAGTCCGAAGTTTTTCCTGCAAGTTACCTTTTCCTTTTCTTCTATTACTTCTTAGCTAGGTTTGATGATGATGCTGAACTTGTGATTTGATCAGTTAGTATCCCCCTCTCTTTTTTTTTTGGGGGGGGGGGGGGGTTCATTTTCATAATTTTTGATGCGTGATTATGGCCTATGAGAGGTACTAGGTCTGATGTGGTGAAGCCATTTCCCTGTTTGCCAAATCATAAAATATGAGTTGCTGCCCTATCTCTCCCTTCCACATTCATTTTTATCAAAGAAGCCTTGAGGTTCTTTTTTTGTTACTAACCACTCCCTTCCACCTCAGGATGAGTAGTAAAGAAAACCAAAAACCATGCTTTACACATATGCATACACATGCATTGCATTGTCCTTAACTGAAGGCTTTTTTAATTGTCTTTCCTTTCTAAGCAGGTTTTGACTTCACTGTTTGTAGCTTTAAGAAATTTTTTCTAGAGAAATGGTGGTTGGGCTTTTTGATTGATTAATGCAATCTTCCATAGTGATGTAATATTTAATACTTATTTTTGTCAAATAAGTATACTATCAAGCCTTTGAAAGTTAGCAATGTTGATCCCACTAAAAGCTTTAGATCTGATTGCATATGGGGTTTGAAAATTGGGATCTCTTCTATCAGTCTTCAATTGTAACTTCTACGAAACTGATACTTTTTGACTAGGAAATAATAGTAATAATTAACTTAAAAGTAGTAACAATGGTGGAAGTGGAAAGACAATTTTTTTGTGTCATCTATGATCCTATGTGCTATGGTTAAGTAATCGTATAAGAATTGCCTAATCACTTCCAAAATCATAATTAATTCACACAAGCAATACATTTTCTTAAGACCCAGGTTATGATTTCATTTGATTGAGTCCTCAAATGGTTCAATTGCATTTTGTTTCAATTACAGTGAATAAAGCGCTAGTGTGTAAGATTCCATTACATCCTCCTAGTCTATAGGACCTTTTTCTTTTGCTTTCGTTATCCATTTCTGTCTTTGTTTCTATTAATGAGCTATATATGACTTGGCAGCAGAATATTGTGATTCACCACCCAACTCTGTTCCTTTATATATATTACCAAATTGCAAGTTTTGCTCCACTGAAATCCATTCATCTTCTTCTATGGCTGTAGAGAATATTTGGATCCTTTGTAGTCTCATATAAGAGAGAGGAGGCTTTTCAAATAGGTAGTGTTAACAGATTGAATATGTGTTCATTCAAAATGAAGAACCAATTTCCAGATCATGTCATCAGAATTGTGGTGAACTTAGTATCCTATTCAGTTGAAAAATCAGGAGAGAAACATGTTGTATCAGAAACTGTTAGCCCATATTTTATTTCCACTCCTTCAAAGGAGTTTCCCAAATCCAAACAATGTAATCTATCTCCCTTTTCTCTGTCTCTGTCTCTATCTCTGTTTCTGTTAATGCAAATATTCAAAAGCTAATTTTCTATACTATTACCTATAACAAAATATTTTAAATCTTTAAGCTATGCATTAATGGTTTAGCTTTGACAATGCATACAGAGTTGACACACTAAAAGAATGGATCAGCAAGCTGGGGAAAAAAGCTGATAGTTTTACACATGGAGTTCGTGAGCATAGTAACTGTCTTATTGTTAGTGTTGAATTATCTATTTCTTGTTCCCTTTTCTTTCTTCTCTAAACTAATATTGCCATTGGTTAGAATAGTGAACAGTATTTGACTGTTGTTTCAAATTGTTGGATGTTACAATTAGATTGGGGCCCAAGGTATCTGTAACTGTGAAGGTGAAATTAAGGTTGGGTGCCAGAATTCTCCTAGAAGGTGGTGTTGAGAAGGTGAAGGTGACTATGCTCTATATAAATTGTCTGAGTACGATTCATTCAGTTTGCAAAGAGGGTGGGTATACCCTTAGGTTAAATTGACTATGCTGAAGATGTAGAATTTTTAAATCAAAAGCTGAACAACAATAAAAAGGTACTTGGAGCATATGATGTGATTCTTGAATGTGATTCTGTTTGCGTAATCCTTGGTTTTGTGAAACTTCTCTTGGGTCATAAGTGTTTAGAATTGGACTTGATGGACATATTCCAATTTCATGAAACCTATTTCACAACTACCTTTTATATTTGGAATTCATGCAAATATAGGTGTCGCCTATGCTTTTTACTGATCCTGCAAGGATTACCATAGGTTGAGCTTCTACAAATATCTTCAATAACATCACTTGGTTTTTACTTTTGATCAACTTGACTGTAATGACGAGATTCTATTTTAATAACTCACTCAGTTTGTGACTTCTTGCAGTTTTATGAAATTCTACTCACTCAAAGAAGTGAAATTCTGTATAAAAAGTAAGAAAGGGAATTTTTGTAGTCTTATTGCATCTTTACTTGACAACTCTACTTTATGGGTCTTTAGCTCAATTGGTAGAGCACTTGGAACATGAGCATGTCTTAATTATGTTCTAAGGGGATGGTGGTTCAAATCCACCAAGACTCTTTTAGTTCAACTCTTTATACCAAAGTCAGTAAAGGCAATCATGTAGAAATAGGTGTAAAGGATTTTCAAAGAATACTTGAGAGGAGCAATTAGAGGAAAAAGTGATTTTCTTGTTAGTGAATGTTTAGAACTAGCTATTTGTCCTGTGAAGCTGGAATGCAACATTGTCACATCTCTCTCTCAGAAGCTGGTAGTTTCTAAGATTCTTACCACCCCCTCTCTCATGTGGATTTTGAGAACTCCCTTTGTTGCCAATGCTCAAAGAAAGACACTTTAACTATAAAAATTACAGCTAGTTTTATTATTTCTCAAAGAGCATCATAATAAATGAGTTGTAAATCCTTGATATAGTCATATTTGTGGAAAGCAAAAGGTCATCCTAAATCCAAGTATTTCCTATGGAAATTGTTAATAAATGGTGTTCACACTAAAAGAGTAAAAAGTTGGGGTAGTGGTACAGCAGGGGATGTAGAGCTGTAAAAGTGGGCATGGGAGGTGTTCCCTTAATTAGTAAACATGAAAGGTAAAAAGGTATAGGGTAGAAAGAGAAAGTATGGGGTATAGGGTATTGGGGGTATAGAGTATGGGGTATAAAGGTTATGTATTGGATATATAAGTGTAAGGGTTTACAGCCCGACCTAGACTAACCCGATTGATAAATATGTCAGGCTCAAGCTCACATGTTTATTAAACGGATGTTCACGGTGCAGGTGGCTAGCCCGTAGGGTGCTCGACTGAACCGACTGACTATAGGTCCGGCCTAAACTGACTCATTATAGCTCGACCTAGCCTGCTCGACCCCTTTTATTAAAAAACAACCATAATCTCACATCATTTCTCTTATTTATTAAAGATTTGGGTCATCTTCTGCTATAATTAATTTGTTTATAAAATTATAGTGATTTAATGTTCAAATTGAATAATTATGGGCATTCATTCATAGTTTAACTATTTGACTTGGCCACATCACCCCTCTTTATAGGTAAGTCAGTAATTGTAGAGAGATTCCTTCATACTTTCTACAATTGGGCTTGACCACAGTACCCTCCTTGTAGGTAAAATTAGGGGTATCAATTGGTCAATTTGGACCAGTTTTGGTTTGGATTAAATCAATTTTGGCGTGGTAAGAGTGAAATCGAAACCAAACCAATAAGGAAATTTTAAATTTGTCTCTAATCAAAATCCATACGGGTTTACCTATATGAGGCATCATATGATCCACTTGAGTCTGGCCATTTGACTAACAAACATTTTCGACATGTCGCTTAATGGGACATGTGGCAAAAGAAAAATGAAGTCACAATGTTTTCCGGAAAAAAAAAAAGTATTTTGTACTTATTTAATTTTAGTGAGATCATTAAGGAGGAAATAGAAATCCATTTGGGTCAGCGTTTGGATTTGTACCCCTAGACAACATGTTGGCATATTGAGAAATGGCAAAGGAAAAGACAAGTCAAAATGGTTCTTAGAGCATTGTAAGATCCATTATGGTAGGGATTTGGATCCTACAACAAAAATATTTATAGCCATGGAAAAGGAAGGAGATCTTTCAGAGAGATTAATCATGAGTGAATGTTGTGTCCCGATAATAGTTTACTGGATCATGTTTTGGGCTTGGGGTTTGTGAGACTGAAACCAAACTAGTACGCATTGAATTTGATAAGACATTGAATTGAACTTAAAAAATTAGATCGAAACGGATAGCAACTTGAAATTCATTAAAATTATATATTTTTTCCCCTTACCTTTACTTTTGACTATATTTACATGGTAAAATGAAAACCAAAATATAAACCCAATCAAAAATCAAACCGATAGTAAACTGATAAGTAACCAAAACCCAATCAAAACCGATGCACCCTTATTGGTTCATGTTTTGATTTCAGGCAATTCACAAACATAAACCACAGATATATCACTAGGCTTTAGCACAGGTGGAGCTTTCCCATTTGGATCTTGTGAATTTAATCCAGGGAATTTCAAAATCTGATCATTTTTCTCTTCTACATTCAACATGGAAGAGTCTTCCTTCATTTGTTGACGCACTTCTGAGCAACCTGGCTGTAGAAGAATTGTCGATATTTTGACAACCTCATTATTAAGAAGAACAACGGGTTCTACAAACTTTGCAGGATCAGTCAAGGCAGCTCCATCAGCACCAGGTGCAGCTCTGAAGCTATGAGTGTGAACCTTGGCAGCATTTGGAATGAAAGATCGCATTGCATCGACTAAATATTTGAGATCAGAAGGACCCCAAAACTGATCAACCAGCTTGAGAAAATATTGGGATTTCCACTCCCCTAATTTAGATTTGACTCGATTCACACATTGACACCAATTAATGGACTCACTTTTCTCACCAAAAAAAAAAAAGACTCATTTCCATTGAAGAAAATATGGTATCTAGATAAATTGCCACAAGAATAGACTTGAACCTCAAATAGTGGACACCTATGCTTTGAGCAGCTAGAGGGGTAGAGAGCCATTCAGTTTTGACATGCCATGAACAGTAATTGGCAGCACTCTTTTGACATGCCATTCAGTTTTATCCACAAAAATACATTATGTCAAAGTGCTCCAGCAATGTTCTTGAACTCATTCAAGCAAGACTAAAGTATCTTCTAGCCAACCAATGAGCTTGTTAAACAACCATGGTCCATCCTAGATTATGTTTCATGGACAACTTTATGCTTATGAGAACGTAGCTTTCCCATTTTATTTTCCCCTTTCGCTCTTCTGTATTGTGGGTTTTGTTGGTGCTTGGGCTGGTGTTCATTTCTTAGCATAGTGGTCCTTTTGTTTTTTTAACTCTTCCCAGTCTTCTGTCTTTCCAGTAGGTGATAAATTTTCTATTCATTCAAAAAAATGTATTGCCACGAATATATATTTGTTTGACGTGTGAGGTTTGCCAATGACTTGGATGAGGAATTAACCATGGATGGGTTTCTAGGTCACATTGTAGGTTCTCGTCTATTATATTGTTTCAGTCATGGATCTTGTGGGTTTTGTGGCCCACTACAGTAGTACTACCAGTTGGATTCATAAGGTATGACAAAGATTGACCCCTACTTGAAAGTAAATAAGCCTGTGATCATAAAACAGTAAGCAAAGTCAGGCATGACAAATTTGGGCCTTGTGAACTCACAAATATGTGAAATTATAAACCTGAGATTAGATGAAAGGAATGATAACATTGGTCATCCATCATCACATGAACCGTGAACATAGAAGAAAGATAGATCAATTCTACAACTTTATAATTGAACACCAATCTTAAATGTACAAATCAACATGTTCCTCCTGAACATGCTTCAAATATTGCCTTGATTCTTCTTTGCTCTCTTCAATTCTCAGGTCACAATTTTCTTTCCATTTATTCAATGGATTTGTCTGCCTGAAGGTCCACACATATCAGGTGAATGAATAATAGGCAAAATATGTACCACAGACAGATGACTTTATAACAAGCATACCTTTTCCTTGTATTGATTAACAATTTCCAGCTTTTCGACATCGTACTTCCTCTGAATGTCATTGATTGCCTAATCACACTCCTCTTACCATCAAAATAAGGGAATTGCATAACCATTTGGGGACTCATGCAATGATGTAATCTGAATAGGAAAAACATAAAACATGATCATTCCTCTCAGATATTTCCTTCAAATGCTTTGATAGCTCTAATTGTTTACTTTCCAACATCATATCATATTGCTTTTTCGTCCCCTCTTATGTCTTCAACAACCTCGACGGTCAGCAGCTTTGAGCATTCGTCCCCTCCCATGGCTCTGATCATCCTTACGGGCAAATGGGTCCTTCGCCTCAATGCCATGGTCGACTTCAGGAGAATGTGTGACAGATGTGATAGGGGCCGGGGTGAAGAAGGTGTATAGATCCCACTCTAACTACTAGAAACTTCAGGCTTAGTTGGAATTGTTGCCAATTTTCTTCTCAGCAATTTGGAGCTATGGAAAACCATATATGGTTTAGTTGTTGAATGGTGCTTACTTGGTACTAGTATTGTATGTCTATATCCTCCTTTCTAATTCTTCACCATCCACGGAACCATAGTATAGTATTTTTATTGTAATATCTCCAGAGAAAGATTAGTTTACTCATTGTTTTGCTGTTATGAAGCTGTTCAATGGATTTTCTAGAAGTTTCAGCCCATATAATAGGATTAGTTTAGGCTATTATTGTTTTCTTAAGTTTATGAACTGACGTAAAATTCATAACAGGAAAGAGCAACTGGTTTGATCGCTCTAAACAAGAGTTTGATTTTATGATTCCATATTCAACTAGATTATTGATCAACGTAAGTGAGCCGTTTACTTGCAGGGTTTTGGATATTGTCTTCCATCAGAGTATTTAGCAACTTGGGCAAAAGCTCAAATCCACATCATGGTATTCAGAGTTTGGATAATCACTAAACCAAATAGTGATTGGTTAGAAAACTATAAATCAGTTGCACTGTTTTTTTTTTTTAAGAAAGAGAAAAATAGTTGCACTCTTAAGTAACAAGAAAGAAATTGGTGAGCATCCATTAGACCCATACAATGCTTTGCAATCTTGAAGGCAAAAGCATATGACGATCTCAGAGATTCGAAGCTTAAAATCTGAAGTAAAACTAAAGTGTATGAAACGGCAACTCATAAATCAAAACCCTAAACCCACCACTGAGAACCAATAAAGCCAAAAATTCATACAACGGTTAAGCAAATAAGCTGAAAAAAGCACAAGCATAGAAGAAACTAAGAACATATTTGTATCTCTGGCAATTTACTAGACAACCTAATGGTTCCTTAATGTTATATCATAGAAAAGAGTCCCAATTTTGTTAACCCTTTCAGTGGCATATCTCAATCAAATAGAGAAGCATTTATGGAACTCCACCCACTGTGGATAATCAAAGTACTTGCTCATGTTCTTTAAATTTAAAGTAAGAAAGGCTATGAATAGAACCTTTTAACTCATAATTGATTAATTGAATGTCAGAGTCAATTTGGCAAATTGACTTTATCTACAAAATTTAATGATTTCATTGAGTATTACACTGTTCTAACATAGGAAAAGGTCTTACAACATAACTAGCAAAAGTGCAATCACAAAGGTCACCTTCTAGCTAAAGTTTTCAATCTTTGCATGCGAAGCATATACAGAAGAGAATTATAGAATATCACTAGACAACAACCTTCAATAAGTCAGCATATTTATTTATCCTTGTTGTAGCTGTTGAAAATTGAAATATAAGGATTGAGGAAAATATTTAAGTACATGTCTCTCTTGTGATTGATGATCAAGGTGAGGATTGATGCCGAAAGCTCTACTCTCCTTGGGCTAGACAATTGGCATTCACACGGAATCCTCATCAATGCTAATGGGGACAAAATAGGTACGTCACGGGAAGGTGAAAAGCAAAATTTTTTGATATTATTCTTTATGGGATTTGGAGACCAGGGCCACGGCTTCTTATCCCAGGCTGATTTAGGCATGGGGATCCTTGTCTAGTCAAAGATCGGATCTGGGATTTTGGCAGCTTCCTCAGCTTGGAATTTGGCGAGATCCCAGGCTCCTTGGCCCCCATGGCACAATGTTGTCCGATTCAAAGGTTTCATTCCCCAAATTAGTTTTATAGTCTGGTGAGTTCTCACTCAGTCTCCCCAGCGCAATGCTTCTCACTCCAAAGGTGGATCTCCCTATCCCCCAATTGTTGGTTGTGTTGTAATGTTGTGGACATTCACAACCAATTCTTTGCCTACCCCTTTTTCCAGTCAAATCTAGGAAGGATTACTTAAGAGATGTTCACCTTATGGGTTGAGAATCTTGCCTTTTGAAGAGCAATGGAATTGGGTGAAAAGAGATTTCAAGGGGAAAACCTCACAACCACCGCATAAGCTATTATTTCTTGGGAGATTGGGAAAGAAACGTGGATGACCTACCTCTCTCCCTCATCTTCGACCCTCTCTCTCTCGAACTCTTTCAGAATTAAGAATTCATAATTCGGAATCATTCTCATAGTACACTTACCAACTCACTAAAAAGGTCCTCATGGTCTCACACGTCACTTCGCTCATCTCTCTCTCTCTCCCTCTCCGACTTTTCAAGAACTGAATACTCATAACCAAAAAAAAAAAAAAAAAAAATGAAAAAAATAAAATAAATTGGAAGTAAAAATTACCTGTCGGAGCAAAAACAAGTCTGATGCTTGATCGTTCTCTGGTAAGATCGGTGGGTTGGGGTGTTGCAGTGGCAAAATCTCCTCTTCTCTCCATTTCTCCAATACGTATCTTAGGTTTCCTAAACCCTTCTAACCACAAAAAGTTTTCTTAGAATTATATACACTATATTTTACAATACATACATGTATTATTACATATTACTCATTCCAAATAAAGGCTTTAGCACAATGAAATTTAGATCCAACGGTTCAAAGAACACGCCTCACAAGAAACATATATGAGGTGACCGACCAGAAAACCTAACCCATCGTTTATTTTCAAAATTTTTATTTTTTTTTCTTAGGATGGAGCTTAATTCTTACACTTCCGATTTGGGAAGTAGGAAGGAACCCTCGTCGAGTTGCGTAAGTAGGGCCCCCTGGACTCTAAAGAGAACGCTCATTCTTCCGAGCACCGTTTTGGCTTGACTACGCCGCTGACATTTGCTCGATCGAGATTCTGCCCGCATGTCTGGAGCTTCTCTTCCTGCTCTCTGAGATTGCATGTAGACATTGAGTGGATAATATTTTCTTTCTATTAAAACTTGTCCGGGACGGTATTTACACCATTATTCGCTCTCATACCATGGGACGAAGGCAAGCTCGCTTCG
Source organism: Macadamia integrifolia (assembly GCF_013358625.1). Lineage (NCBI taxonomy): Eukaryota > Viridiplantae > Streptophyta > Magnoliopsida > Proteales > Proteaceae > Macadamia > Macadamia integrifolia. The sequence goes on from NC_056557.1 coordinate 3,172,825, forward strand.
GCCTCGGCATCGGCATCGTTCTCTGGCTACTGTTGATGTTGTGCGCAGTGGAGATGATCGCCGGGTCTGACAGCGTAAATAATTCCACGTTGGGAGGGCTGTTTTGGACTAGTACAAAAGATGAAGCCATAATGAGGAAATCGGAATTAGAAGAATCGGTGGTGGGAA
>NC_056557.1:3173012-3201163 GCF_013358625.1 Macadamia integrifolia
GTTCGAACAACTATCTAATTTGTAGAATCCGGGCTCCGATCAGCTTTGTCTGAACCATATACCCTTATAATGTATACCTGGGAATAGAGAAAACGAAAAAACCGGCCTATGAAGTTCATGGGCAATATTCTAATTACAGGTTAGATACAACTATTCGAAAACAACTTTGAAAGAATAGATACATCATAAAACAAATATATGGAACAATCAAAACAACTTAGTTCACTAGTTTCTCTTATAAAGTTTTCATATAACCAAAGCACGGAAATCACATCATCATCTAATAAAGACCCATATATCACATAGTTTCAACTATTACTGCATTGGAAAGTTACTGCATAAAGGAATTCAAAAAAATCAATTTGAGTTTACATAATCATTCACAACCACTTCTCTTATAAAGTTTTCATATAACCAAAACATGGAAATCACATTATCATCTAATAAAGACCCATATATCACATAGTTTCAACTATTACTGCATTGGAAAGTTACTGCATAAAGGAATTCAAAAAAATCAATTTGAGTTTACATAATCATTCACAACCACTTCTCTTATAAAGTTTTCATATAACCAAAACATGGAAATCACATTATCATCTAATAAAGACCCATATATCACATAGTTTCAACTATTACTGCATTGGAAAGTTACTGCATAAAGGAATTCAAAAAAATCAATTTGAGTTTACATAATCATTCACAACCCACTATGATTTTATACAAAAAATATATTTTGAAAGATATAATAATTAATAAAACAAACTGATGGAAAGGTACAATACTCATAGTTTTTAAGGCACTGCTAAGGTGCCTTGGCGCTGATTCGGTCTAGAGATGGTAAGGCAGTACTCCGCCTTACGTGAAGTGGCGCCTTTTGGATTTTTTTTTAAACACATTTTAAAATTACTTGATGAAGATTTCAAATATAGATTTTTTATTGGTAGGCGTATGGTTTTGTTAACACTTGAGATATATGGGATCAACTTTACTCCACCCAAAATAACCAAAACAAACAAAACAAAAACACGATTCACAAATAGGGTTTGGATTTTGTCAAGGGTTTTAAGAAAGGGATTTGAGAAGGAATCAAGGAACAAGGAAGAACCACTGATCCAGGTGACCATTTTGCTCCGACAGCGGTGAGTTTCATTCTTCTTTGACAGGAGTAGAAATATAGTGGATGACGTTAGGGCTTAGGCACTCATTTTGGCATCATAGAGGTAAGTATAATAAATACTTGTATTTTTTATGTCTTCTTTTCTTTATATTTATAATTTTGTTCCATAATTATGTGTTTATATTATATGTTAATATGTTATGATGATTGATGATTGATGAAGATGAACTTAGTTTATTCACTTTATTGATTTGTTTTCTTGATGAATATCTTACATTAGTATGAATATGAACCTTTAGTATTTATTTAACATATAAGTAACCGGATTTAACTAGGATTTGAGCCAAATAGATTAGTTTTATAAAAAATTACACATGAATGCTTTAGTCAATAAGACAACGCTTTATGCCCGCCTTATCGCTAAGGCACTCCGAAAGACCCTCAAATGCCTCCGTCGCTTTACCGCCCTAAAAACTATGATTGGATCACTTGTCATTAAGAAAACATAAATGAGTGAAATTCTCATTCAATTCTTCACCTTGAATTTTGTAGGCTTGACTAGCTGGAAAACTAGAGCATCCCCATCAACTAATTCATGTGCAATAGCAAACCCTCTCCATCCTGCACTTAGCCCTGTCTTTTGGGCAAGGAATAATGTTTCATATTCCTCATCATTTTCATCTTCCAAAATGATTCTTTCGTCACGTTTTGAAAGATTAGCTTTGCAGAATTGGTTTGGCAGACCCTGTGGACAAAAAATGCAAGAACTAATTATGATCATGAATTTGAAGGTATCTTTATGCATGATTAGAGTGTGACATGCTGAAGGTTTAAAATATCAACATCACAGGAATTGTTGGACTGTTTCTACAACTGAATCTAGAAGAAAAACAGATTCTTCTATCTCAGCAAAAGAAGAATAAAGGAAAAGAAGAAATATACTAAAACCGCCTCTACTTCTCTATCGTTTTTAGCTGCTTCTTTCCACACACTTGGACTGTTTCTACAACTGACTCTTGAAAGGAAATTCAGGTTAGATGTAGGGAAAAAACAGAATCAGAAAATCTCAGCAAAAGAAGAGAGGAGATAAGTTGAAGCATCCCTATTCTCTGTAGTTTTTAGTATAGTTGTCAAAGCATCACCTAGTCATAGCTTAGGTGACCACCATGGCATCAAGGCACCTTGACAACTAGTGTCTCCTTAGTCACCTAGGCGGGTATTTAAGTCACCTGGCGTCTAGGCCCCCTCCAACGTGTTGGTTCACCTAGACGCCATGACAACTATGGTTTTTAGCTGCTTCTTTTCACACGCACTTGGACTGATTCTATATCATGGCTTTTGTTTGTGTTTTGGACATAAGGATTAGAAACATTTAAGATACATGCAAAGACATTGTTTGTATACATAATAGACTGTAAAAATGAATAACACTTATCGATAACCAACAGTGAGAACTCGGAGCAGAAAATTTTCTATTATTAAATTTTAAGGGAAAAGTAAGGTTGAAAAAGAAGCCTGAAAGGCAGCCTTACACAGAGGGGGCGAAATGACCCCCTCATGAAACGCAGAAATTGCACCCCTGTTGATGCTTCTGCGTGCTCTCATTGCTAACATAGGGCTACATTGCCTTTTAGAGAACCCTCTCCCTAAATTCACTTATTTACAATAGACAAATGAATGCACATACCAGCCAAAATCCACCAGTGACATGAGACTGAAGCATTGGCTTGACAAAGCTTGGAATATTGGGGTCCAGACTTGACTGCAATTCTTCCGCTTTCTGTGCAGCATATTCCCTAGCCTCATCTGAAGCATATACTCGGTTCGACAAATCCCTGCGCTTATAGTTGAAGATTCTACCACCAACAAGCAGAAGCAGTACCACGAGACAAACAGATAAACAAAAAAAGTTGTAGAGAAATATTCATTGGAAGCTGAAAGAGGATAAATAGAAACAGGAAAGAATTTACCAACCTAGATCTAGGTCTCTCAAAAAACTCATTTGTTACCTGGCAAAGAATCATTTCGGTTGATGGAGTTATTAGCAAATCAATCAGAAGTTGAAAAGGACAATCAACAACAGAATCATAGAACACAGAGACTCTTGATGATGGCTTAAAAAAACCAATCTAGGAACAGGGTAGTTAGGGAAGAGGAGAAAATGACTCAAAACTTACTTCCTTGTACACTGGTGCAGGCTTATTTGCCACACGGCTGGACCTTCTAACGATAGCCAAATCAACTTGATGGCGAACCATCCTTGGCGTTCCTGGCTTCTTCATCTGGGGATGAAAATCAGACAGAAAAATCAGAGTAAGAGAAACAATACACAACAAAGGAATGTACAAAATGGGAAGAAAGCAGCGGAAAGGGGGGGGGGGGATTAGAAGAGGAGTTGGGACCGGGGAGGGCTTGGGACTGGAGTTCTTCAGGGTTTGAGCGAGCTTAGAGAGGTTGAGGTCTTCCATCCTTTTCTTGTTCTCCTCCAATCTCTTCCGCCGCATCTCCTCATATGTTGACTTTGCCATCTCCAGACCACAGCTTCTTGCCTTCTTAGTTCTTACGATGATGAAGATTCAGACACAGAGAGACCTAGAGAGAGAGAGAGTCGATAACGAGGAGACTGAAGCGGGAAACGATGCGAGGAACTCAAGAAGTCGACCGTTGGGCTCCGTTGGTACTACCGGCTACTTTCTCCACTCCTCTACTGATGCGACGTTTGAGCGGTTAAGGTTTGAATTCAAATATCGATTTGCAGAACAAGTCCCATTTTTTTACCTCTCTCTCTCCTTTCTTTTTTAAAAGCTGTTCTGTGCTTCCTTCCTGTCGTTTAAACTTGTAAGATTTTTTTTTTTTTTGGTAAAAAACATGTAAGATTAATTAACTCAATTCATAGCTGGGCTTAGAAAAAAAATATTTCTTCAGACTATATAAAGAGAAGTTTAAAATAAATGAAGATTTCAAATCCATAGGTTTGTAAATCAATTATCTGGATGCATTATAAAACCTTACTACTTTATCAAGTCTTAATATTTTCAAATTCATTGTTTGGTTGCATTTATGAAATGATTACATGATCTAAAATCTTAGTGACATGATTTTTCATAAAATTTAATTTGCCATTAATGACCTAGCCTTAGCAGGGTAAGTCTACGTACATTTATCCCTTTTAGACCATACAGTAGTGGAAGCTTCATGCATTAGATTGCTTTTTATTGCCATCCAATAATGATTTTTTTTTTTGGTAACTCAATAATGATTAATAAGTAACATAAGAGAGCCATAGAAATATTGTTTAACAATCCAACAATAATTCACGAAGAATATCACCAAGGAGCTCGAACCTCTAATTGAAACTTCATCTCATGTCTCTCAGCCTTCAACTTTAGAGTCTCACTTTCTTTGTCATTATGTGCACGAGCCTCTTTTAATTCTATACATTTCACTTTAAATTTTTTCATTCTCCTGTTCCAAATAAGCCCTTTTGAACATAGCTTTGTTGTATATCTTTGAGTCCAGTGCCCCTTCTATCTCAAAGGCGAGGCTCATAAGCTGGTGCAATCGAGCACGTAAAAAGCCTATATACATGCCCAGTTGCTCAAAGGCATTCAAGCTATTGTACCAAGATTTAAGAATATCCATAAAAAATTGGATAAAACCCTTTGAGGAAAGAAGAAAAAAAATGTATAATGGACAAGACATTCCTCAATTACTTGTGAACTCTGGCCACTAAGATTAAGAATATTAATAAAAGTAAAAAAATAAAAGATTAAAATAAGGAAAATTTATATTCACCTCCCCTGTCGTTTGCCCTTATTACATCCATCCCCCTCACATTTCGTTTATTACCAATAAATCCACCCAAACTAATACTGTGAGAGAGGTGTTAGTTTTAGAGTACAAAAAGACATATAATAAGCCTTTAACATATACACCCAACATAAAATACCAAATATACCATTTCCCAAAATTCTCACCATTTTTACTGCTCTTTTCCTCGATCTCTTCAATTCTTCTCAACACTTCACTCATCCTAGGATGCCTCTCTGATTCGACAATTATACATTGAAGTGTCTTTTCTGCGAGCCCAGATATCTCATGGTGCCCTGGGCTACTAGCAGTTCCATGTCCAATATATTTGTCGAACAGTCATTCGTTGCCCATTCCTCAAGATCCTTGCCATATTTAAAAAAAAAAATCCTGCAGTCTGTTTTCTTTATCTTGCCATTTTTTAAATATATGATCATAAATTTTTACCATTGCATTCGCATTTTGTGCTTTTTAAAATACATCCGTGCTGAGCACTATATTTTTGCCATCTTACTTTAACATTGGTCTAGATTGGCCACACATCAAATTTAAGCTCATTCAATCATGCACTCTTTCATGTATTTAGGTCCTTGCACCCTCCCTGTAGTGTCAAACTTTCTCAATTTATTTATTTATTTAATTTTTTTTTTTTTTTTGGTTAAATCTTGACATATGAGTAAGGATATAAACGGACAGTCAAAAATTCGAATTCGATTCACATCCCTATATGTTTAGGGTATCTAGATTTGAATTTGAATTATCCTGAAAATAATTATCTGATCATAAAAAAATTAACTAATTAATTATTTCAAGGGTTCTTGAAGTTTAGATAGGTTTCAAAGAATGAGACAAAGAGCTAAGACAATATAGAAAGATGGATTGAAACCAAATTGTATTCAGTGTGATTTTAACATTAGGCATGTGTTCATTAACACGAATGTTACCACTGCCACCTGTGCCACCTGAGATTTCCTGTGTTCATCAAAATTCCACCTGATATATTACTCAATCTAGCAAATCAAGCTATAAAATTTTCAATCCATTCTGTTGCATACCATGTGTGGTCATAATGCAATATATGGGGTGTGTGTGTGTGTGAGAGAGAGAGAGAGAGAGAGAATTCCAGTAGTGTACTGATTACAACCTTCATTGTACCTTGTACTCTTATATTCTTATCATTTGCATAATTACCATGTAGATAGACAGAGACCTCTAGTTACAATGCTGATCTATCTATATTTCACAAAAATATACATCTAAAATCATGTTCCACAAAAGGAAACTCTCCTCTTCTTCACAGAAGTATGTTAGTCCCAACTCCAAAATTTAGCCTACACAAAAAAAGGAGGAAACTGCAACATGACAGAACACAAAGGTCATCATGGAGCATTGACCTCTGCTTGAAACTTCACCTCTTGACTCTTGGCCTCCAATTTCAGTCTCAATTTTTGTCTTCACTTGCATGGACCTCTTTTAATTCCATAAGCTTCACTTCCAGATTTCGTATCTCCTCTACCAAACAAGTCTTGTTCTAACACAGCTTCATTGCACATCTTTGCATCCATTGCCCTTCTGAAAAAAAAAAAAAAGGCAAGGCGCACAAGTTGGTGCAGTCGAGCATGTAAGAACCCAACATTTATGCCCAGGCTCTTAAAGGCATCGAAACACTTGTTCCAAATTGCTAAGTTTTGCTCAGATGTAGTAAGGTTGCAAGACATATGCAGTCTGCCACCTTCACGGTCCCAGAAATTATTCCAGTAATCAACTTACAATCGACGACTGGGAGAAGATGGTCGTGAAGGAAAGCCTTCTGACTACACCAGAGCTCATAATTCTAGGCTCAAACATGTTCAGGAAGTTCAGAATCCATATTCCAACCATTCACTATAATGGTGAAATCCTCAAAGCTTTTCACATCTTTAAATTCCATGGTTGTTGCAGCAAACCTGATGCCTTCCAAACATTTAGAGCCAACTTCTTCAATGTCATCTCCAAACCATTCTCAGACTGGTCGCTCCGGGGTTAGAAACTGATCCTGGAGGAGTATCATTGTGATTACTCTCTTTTAGAACAGACAAAATACTCCCTCATCTACATTTCTTCCTCTACATTCAAGCAAAAAGTAAGCTTTTTTCTTTCTCTTTTGAGTGGAAATGCAAAATCATTGCAACAATTCAATTCAATTCAATTTAGGGAGCAAGTTTTGAAATATCATGAGGCCGACTGAGTTACCAGTAAGAATTTCCTTTCCAGCAACTTTTTCCCTTCCTACATAAAAAAGAAAGTAGTATCAAAATTGATATTTTTCCTAGCAAGTGGATTGGAGAAAGATGTCGAACTTTTAAGCATATAATGGTACAAATACAATGGAAGGGGACCCCCCCCCAGCCCAATATTCAACAGGACCAACATGGAAACTCAGAAGGACTTCATTTTTCTTGCTAAGATAGAAATCCAACAGGGTCATCATATTATAATTTGGAACAATGCAAGGGGGTTGGATCTGCTAGGTAGAAAGTTGAAAGTGATCCATACATCCCGCATGTCAGTCAAGTTAGTGAAATGGAATACACATTTCAGCCTTTCAAAGAGATACATTGAGAGAAACCTCTTCCAGATATCTAGATTAGACATGGCTGCCCTAGAGAACTCTATAAGAATTAGGAAGCTAAATTAAGAATATAATATAAACACCATCATTAGAACCATTAAAAAACTCATACCTCTTTATTACAGAGAAAGGGTGAATCAGATCATAGGTTCACAACACAAACACACAAACAGGAAGAAGAGGAAGAAGCTATGCACTATCAAAGTTTAGCAAGTAAGCAGAAACATGAAGAAGCAAAGAATAGTGGTTGGAGTTGAAAACGAAATGAAGCTTTGGGATGGTAATTGTCTGGTAGAAGGAAAATTGTTAGAACAAACAGAAAGAAACACGAATAAAAACGAACAGAATCCCACAAGATAACACAGAGATTTAACGAGGTTCACACACTGATGTGATGTGATATGTCCTCAGGTGAAGAAGATGATTCACTATGTCCCAAGAAAGGTTACAATGGAGATTTCTCAAGAACACCCAAACTCGCGCCAAGAAACTCCCTCTCATAAACCTAAATCGAAAAACCCCAAATCTCACTTGCTTACACAACAAGACATCATAAAATATACTCCTCCAAGTCAGTTCGATCCATCGGATCACAACCAGTCAAGGCCCAAGTCCTCTGCTACCATCACAGACCTCAGAAAAAATCCCATTTGGGTCACCATCAAAATTTGTCGTAGCAGGCCAATCCTCAAAAACAGTCTAAGAATTCGACAAAAATAACAAAAACAAACAATTTTCCAGCTTAACGACAGGAAGACTATGTGATACATAGTCGTAAAAAGAGTTATGTAGAATGGCACCGAAGAATCACCTTCATATGTCTAGAAGAAGAACAACGTGGAGGTGGAGGAGCAGAAGGTCTTATCCTGAATTGAATCAGCTTTGAAATTCTCTCCATCCTATCGTTCTGCTTCCGCTTAAGAATGCGCTAAACAGAACAGGGAAGAAAGAGCACTTGAAAACAGAGCATGCATATACTTCAAAAACAAAAATTAAGGAAGGATTTGGTTCTAGAGGAGGGAGTTGTTGCCGAGTTTTAGAGTACTGGGCTATAGTCAAAGATGGTTAATACCAGAGGTAGAGGTATTGGATTTACAACTACCTAGCGTAGTTGGTGACCTTTGGTGCGCCGAAAATCCATGCTCACCAGGAGGTCTTGAGTTCAAGCCTCTGGGTTGTTATCCACTTCCTCTCCCTACCTATCACAGAGAGAGAGAGAGAGAGAGAGAGAGAGAGATCTATTGGATTGGTGTTGGGATCAGGTACAATATCAATCTTGAACAATGTTTGAGAAGACGGGATCAAGGTTGGGATCGATTAAGGCCAATACTGATCTGATCCCGATCCATATCGGACATAAATAGCCCTAGATTCAATTAGAAAAAAAAAGTTCTTACTGTTTTACCATTTGTCCGTATCAAACCATTGTCTAAAGTTAAATAAGACTCAGTCGTCAGCATAAAAGCAACCCAGTGCACAAGGCCATGCTACTGCAAGGTATAGGAGGGGCAAATGGATGCAGCCTTACCCTCTACTTTGCAGGAGAGACTGTTTCTAAGTTTTGAATCTATGACCAACATGTTGCAATAATGCAACATAACTCATCAGCAGTCATGAGAGCTATTAATATGCCTTCAGGCAAGAAAAATATCCTAAAATGAAACACATATCTAAAGACCCTTAAATTCCTTTCTTCTTTATACTTGCAAGCACACCCAAACTTTGCATCTCAGCGTAAACTTGTCCCATTAAAAAGGGCACATGCCCACAACGAATGGAGGGCAAAAACCCTCTTAAGCAAACCAAAGAGATAGTAAGAAGAAAAGCTATGATTATAAGCTGTAGCCATAAAAATAAAATATTAAAAGATATGGTTCACATTGGAAAAGCAAACCACAAGAGTTGAAGAGAGGGTTACCACAATTTTTCTGCCATATTATCCACAACATTGACCTTTCTATGGCTAACATCCAAGTAAAACCCTTGGTTTTATGAGGGTTTTAGATCCCCATATATAGTCTGCAGAAAAATGATCATTCATATTTGCTCTATTTGGTTAAAGCCAAATAAAGGGAAGGAAAGTGAAATCAAATCAATATCACAGTGGAATTTTTTGTAATAATCATTTCACATGATGGTATAATTAACTCCAAAAAATATATATATATATAGGATTCAAGATGTCACTCAATTAGGTGGTTCACGGTTCACCCCATCTATGAACCATTCAGGTGGTTCCCAACAACATAATTCAGTATTTTGCCGAAAAGCCTTCACCTCTAAGGCCTTCAAATTGGCGAGCCACTTGGGTTGACGTTCGATCGTGAAATATTTGAGCTCAACTAAATTCAGAAAGAAGATCAGTAATCATTTTAAGACTCTTTTTAGGCCTTCGAAAAGTTTGCCTTTCTCCAGTATTAATAGCATCAACTAGCTCCTGCATCTAATAACTTCCCTTCGATGGCAAAAAAGTGACCCTTAAGATTTGTGATATATCCCCAAAAGAATTTTTGTCTAGATTGCAAAAAAAGTGCAAAAACGCGTACTACATAGGTTGGAGGTTCCGTGTGTACCAACTCCTGTAAGTAACTCCAGCAATTTGATCAAACTTAAAAACTTTTCAGTATCAAATTATAATGACACTATTAGTGAGAGACAAGATTCTAGATTTTCTTAATGTCCAAATGCTAATATGATCAATGCTAATAAAATCCATATACAATATTAGAAAATGAGATCCAATATTAATTTAACACATTTCCATATACAATAGAAAATGAGATCTATTAAAGAATATATAGTGGCATGTATAGTGGAAATTATATTAATTTAAAAAACAAGCCAGAAAAATATTGAAGAATGTGAGACTTTTAGATCAAGTACAATTAATTATACAGCCAAAAAAAAAAAGAGCAACCCATTGCACAAGGCTCCCGCTACTATAGGGTCTGGGAGGGGCAAATGTACGCAGCCTTACCGCTACTTCCTAGGAGAGGCTGCTTCCAAATTTCAAACCTGTGAGCAAAAAGTTGCAATAGTGCAACTTAATTGGTGCACCACAAGCTCTCGCACAATAAAATGTGTTAATTATCTCAAATCGAATGCATTCAAAAATCAGTTAACTTGCCAATAAGGCAGAGTTGTCCTCTCAACTCCATCAATTAAAAAAAAAAAAAAAAAGGACACCCACGGGGACGTGGGAGGAGTCTAACCCTAGCTTTTCAAAAAGAATCAGTTGAATCAGCTTGACCAGAATTGAGATCGACCAATTTGATCTCAATTTTTAAAACCATGGATTGGGGCATAGAAGGGGTGGTTATTGCTGGCAGGGGTGTCAATTCAAGGATTAGGCCTAATTCAATCCCCACCAATTAAAGGCCCCACATCATTTCCGCCAGTGTATGGGCATGTGTTAAGTTTGCCTCGAATTCTTAACCCGTTTTCAAGATTGACCCGATCCGACATATTTTGGTGGTGACCCGAATGGGAAGTTTTCTAAGATCTGTGATGGAAGCGGAGGGGTTGGGCCGATAGACCCAAGCCTAGAGCCTAGCATTGATCTCGTATGGGGGTGTGGGTTCGACCGGATCGACTTCGACCGGATGGACCAGCCCACGACTTGAAGTATATAATGTATTGTTGTCTTGTTGAGAAAGTCATTGTATTTTGGGGATTTTTCGAGCTAGGGTTTCAGGGCGAGTTTTCTCGCCACTGCTTGGTGTAATCTCTCTTCTGCATAGTGAAACATTCTTCTTCACCCGAGGACGTAGCACACCACTCTAGTGTGTGAACCTCGTTAAATCTCTGTGTCGTGCGGATCTTTTATCTATTTATTTTCGTATTTCTTGGTGTTTGATCTAACATGTTTATATTTAGATCTTTAATTTAGCAGCTAAACAGAAGATATATGTGTGTGAATATCTAATTTAGCAGGTATAAAAATTACTACAATGATAAAATTCATTAGGGAGTAATCTTGAAAGCCTCAAATTAGCATGTAATGTAACTCAAAGTTGCATAAGCCACAAAGACTTCATAATTTGTTTAAAGATCAGAAGGGTGGTTCTGAACTTCTGATTGCTAAGTTTGGCTGGCTGAATATATTTTACTGCAATGTGGAGGGTTGAGGGCTGATCAAGGTTTATCTGACTTTGTTATTTCTTCTACCAAATGACCTAATATTCATCTGCTTATTCCAACTATTGGGAAGACTGGGAACCAACTTGACAGAACAAATGTAAAGTTTAGTCATATGGCTTACTTTTTATGATGGCATTCATGGACATCTAGAATAGAGAGAGAGAAAAGTTAAAAGAGTAAAAGAGTGGTAACTTCTGTACATTATTCTTCAGTTCTCCCTTTGATAGATTAGGTATTCATGATACCCTAAGAAAAGAACATCTGGAACAACTCCTCCACTGCCCATAAAAAATTGTTGTAAAACATAAGCATATCAAAACCAGGAGTTGGGCTAATATATTTGCATGAAGATCTCTCTCCATCAATAAGACATTTGTTAAGCTTCATTCAATCTAATCCTTTCTTTCTCTTTTTTTTTCCCCAAATAATAGAAAGAAAAATAAAGCAGACTTTTTAATTCACCTTGAATAAATACATGCTGTACCATTTCGGTAACTCAACCATGTTAGTTGAGCTCATACTGACTCTGCCATCTTGCCTTCAATCTTTGGAGGAACCTTCAACACCTTAACATGAAAGGCAAACTGCACAACACCAGGTCTTAAAATGTTAGAAACTGACCTAAAAATAGAATGTGCTATCAATACCCATGCAGCAACAAAAAATCCATTCTATTTCATTATTCAAAGCAATCCACTAGAATGCCCATCCCTCTCCCATTTTTATATTTGAACAGGTTTCCCAAACCTGACATATCATAAATTGGATAAGCTTAATCAATCCCAGCCTGATTAATAACAGATCAATTTGGGCTGCACATATTCCCTGAGTTACTGTAGCTTGACCTGCATAAATCTGCCGGTTTGCCACCGGTAAGCAAGTGCATGTCTTAGAAAAATAAAACAAAAAGGTACTCAACTCACAAGGTTATGAAGCTATTGACTTCAGGAAGTGAAGTTCTTACATTTGCAAACTTATCGACTGAGTCCAAAACATTAAACACAAACTACTCACTGTTTCTGAAGTAAACTATGCATGGAAGAGTAATTTCTGACTTCATGTATGAATTAGATAGCAAACTGCTCCCACAGAAAGATGTAATTCATGCTCACTAGAGACAAGGTGAATAAAGAAAGACAACATGATGTAGAACATAAAACATAAATAGCATAGAGGAATAAAACATACATGTGCGCTGCAAAGTATTTATCAGGCCGTGCATCTCTATAATGTTGCATCTGCTTGGAATGTCTGATGCCTAGATCTTTAATTTGATTTAGGCTTGTTTCTTCCCCCTTTTTCAGCTTTTGCCTGTATTTTCTTTTCTCACACCCCCCTCCCAAATAAAAAAAATCTTTCCCCCTCCCCTTTGGGGCTGTATGTTCTTCATGCACCTTGAATATTGCAACAAAAAAAAAACTGGTATTCTAGGAGCAGAGGAGCAGAGTGAGAAATTTTATCTAGGGAGCCAGGTTGAGAAGACAACGGTCACTTGGTTTGGGATTCAGTTAAAGTCCAGTTGAGGTTCTATTGAAATGAGTTTTACTATCATCGAAAAATTCATTGGATTGTTTGCACCTTCCAATAGTCAAATAACAGTTTCTTCTCATATTTCATGCCCATTTCAACCAAATCCAAATGGTCTGCAATTCTCTAATGGAAGGTTGATATGGAATACTAACAGTTGGATAGAAAGTGGACCATGTGATTTAGGCATTAATCCAATTTCAAAGCCAAACCCAATCATATAGTTTGCAGTGTATTGAATGTTTTCCTAGTATCATCAGACACCTAAGTATCATCCAAAATTGACTGGTAGGATGTTCCATTCATGAACAACCACCTAGAATTCTTGCATATTTGGGTACCAATTTTTGACCTAATTTCTTCCTATATATAATTTTGGCAATCCTGTGGCACAACAGTTAAGTTGCACAATTGCAACATGTTGGTCACAGGTTCAAAACCTGGAAACAGCCTCCCTTGCAAAGCAGGGGTTTAGGCTGTGTACATTTGCCGCTGCCAGACCCTACAGTAATGGGAGCCTTGTGCACTGGGTTGCTCTTTTATTGGTCATGAAGCCACCACATGCCATGGTTTCCCTTCCTACCACATATAGCTTAAAGACTAGAGAAAAGTTAGGGGAAGCCATGCCCCCCACCCCCCACCCCTAACCCTCCTAGCTCCAACCCTGAGCAGAGGCCAACAAACAAACAATATCAGTAAGAAATGGGTGTCAAATTTTAGTAGACTAGTAGAGTATAACAGAATCTTAATAAAACCCAACTTTTTTTATGGAGACAGAATAATAATTTTAATAAGCTGTAAAAACTAACATGTACATATACTGTCTTAACTGAAAAATATGAGATATTGTTTGACTGTGAAACATGCAGGTTCTCTCTGGTTGGATGGAGCAAATTGAAAAGTAAAGTAATAACAAAAACAAAACGGAACTTACAAACTAATACCCAATCATAATTGAACTACCTTAAAGACTTATAAATATATATAATTAAAGTTGGGTTCTGCTAAGGTCACAAGAAACTTGACCGAAGCAGCTTATGACTTCAATACAAATGCATCCTCGGACATCAGGACTCTGATTTAAAAGGGGACAGGAAAATAGAATTTTTTTTCCAGACAGCTGATGGCATCATGACAAATTCGTAAGGTTAGAATTTCTGATTGAAGTTTTCAACTAAACTCTTAGATTATGGTAGAAATAAATAGAGAGAAGGAAAATTTTAGTTCTCTTCTAAACAAATATCTAAAATACAATTATTTTCTGCCATTCTCTTGGTCTTCTGTTCTTAAAATATGTTACTTCAAGACATTTTTCATCCATTCAGAAGGAGACACAACTGATAATTTGTAATGCTATTCACCATTTTGTCTGAAGCAAGGAAATATAGTTAATTAGACCAGAATGTAGCAAAGAAAAGAAGCTATAGGTACCTGTCCACTAAGCAGATGCACAACCCTATAGACACCAGACCATCATGCATATGATTATATTTCAGTAAACCTAGTTTGGAGCATACAACTTTGGTTTGGAGAATATAAACATCAAATATGAAGAAAGTAATGACTTCCTATGGAGTTTCATATCACAGCTGTAATTTTCTTACCCAAAAAAAAAAAAAAAAATCATAGAAGTCCCCTTTTTATTTGTTTTATACAACATTGGATGCTACAATAAACAAGTAAGCTTAAGCTCTCATTTATGGCAATATGCTGTATGGAAAATATAACACAAAAGGTAGCCTTTTTAACAATGTATTTGAGCACTCAGAGATGATAGAACATTTCTGCAGCAATTGCAGCAGATCAATTGTCAAAATGATCAAAGATGAAACTCATCACTGCCTAAACATTCTAAATAATATAAGTTCAGTAAAAATGAATGAGTAAAAGAACCATCATCTAGATCCAGCTCAAGAAGCAACATGTCATCACACTTCACATTCAATAGCTGAATTGTATAACATAGAAATAGAGTGACACGTTGAGATGTTTTGAAGGGGTTATCAGCACAATGAGCTAATTTCACAAATTGGTGCTCATAGTAGTTGGAGAAGCTTACAACATGGTTGAATTTGATTGGTTTCTTTAATGCGGAGAAGAATATTATGATAAAAAAACTTGGATTACCTTTTGAGTTTGTGATGCAGATTAATTACCAAAATAGGCTTTTTTTATTAGAAATAAGCCTAGGGTTGGGTTCCATACATGTTAGGCCATTGATCCCATGTGTTTTGAGTGTAATAGATCACTTTTATGGGTCTAAAAGGGGAGGTCTAAGATTGAATACGGGATTACTAGTTAGTTTCCATTTTCATTAGTTTCCTTTTTAGTTGGGCTTGATTTGAGTTATATTTGTTTCTTTAGGAGTCAAGTTATTAATTGAGTCAAGTCATTAGTAGTTAGTTTCCTTTTTCAACTAGTTTCTAATTTCAGTTAGTTTCTAATTTCAGTTTTTAGTAACTATTGTATTAGGAGAATATTTGGTTTCCTTTTTGAGGAACCTTCTATTTTGTAATTCCCTCCCCCATTAACATTATAAATAAAGAAGAGGAGGCTCCTAAAAGCCTAGATGATTTTTTGAAAAACAAATTAATGGCTGCTACTATTGTCTTCGTCATGGAGATTTGTCTTGTGTTTGATCAAGGCTGAAGGAATTGGTGTTTGATCCAATTGACTCTTTACGGTGTGAAGCCCAAGAGGTTTATTTCAAGTGTTTTATTCTTCTCTTTTCAATCTTTATTATCAAGGTTCTACTGCTGCCAAACAAATCAGGTATTTATTCTGCTGCACCTTATTAATATTGCTGGTTATTAGCTTATTGGGTCTATTGAAGTCTGGGTTAGATAGTGTTGAATATTGTGATCGATAGCTACTGTTATCCTTTTTTTCTGTGGTCTGATTTTGCTTACTGGTATATCAATCTGCTGTGGATTATTGGGGAGGTTATGTGGTTGTTCTTAGATTAAAAGATCATGAAGCTGAGACTTGGTTAGACCCCTATCCTAGTCTATATTAGTTTGTCTTATACAAAAGAAGGAAGTGTAGGGACACAGTCATGGAATGTATGAAAAATGAACTTTCTTCATCAAGGCAGAAATATAGTGATCATTAAAGCATTTTTGTCATGCATAACTAACTAATATATGTCTTCTTTTACTATTCCAGTTTTGATTGCTAACGGAACAGATTTCAGATGAATTCACTACAGATCAGAGGAGATATATAAATATCAACTAGTATTATTCTGGGATGAAGTTTGTTAAAGGTGGTTATTGTACTTGCCTATTCATAATCCACTTCATATAGGTAAATCCAGAGCAAAAGAAGTCGCATGAACAGGCTTCAGGGTAGAAGCAGCGGGTGGGTCCTCTGGTGGTACTAGATTCTGGAGGGCATATGCAGTTGGCTCCTGATCAAGTCAGTCTAAAAGTTGAATAGGGGGCAAAACTTGCTTGTGGCTGCTTAGATGATGTTCCAAAACCTGTTTGAGAGCCAATTATCCAGAACCCTACGTACACCTGCTAATACCACAGTCGGGACAAAGATACTACAATCAAATATGGCCCTGCTGTTTTAGAGGTATGTTAAGTGCGCCCTCCTCAATTACATATCCAATCTGCAGCTGGACATAAATTCTGAAGACTGCAGGATATGGCATCTTGAAGCTTCAGACCATCCCAGCATAACTATAATATAGGGTAGTCAATAATGAAAGTCCTTCGAAGGGTATAAGGATTCAATGGGTTTCCTTCAAAAAGTTCATTTTTTTTTCCTGGACAGAATTTCTAGACAATATATTGATCATTGATCACCTGATAAGCAGAGGCTATTCTATGCCCAGGTCAATTCACCTTCTCATCCACTGTGTGTATGCTTTAGAAGTGTGACATTTTTGTTGAATAAGAATTTTTTTTTTTTTTTTGGGTGGGGGGGTGTTGTTGGGAGGAGGGGAGGGGTTAAAAACAGAGAAGGCTCTCAATTTTAGATACCTAGAGTGGTACAAATGAACCTGCAAAGTCTACGAAACTTTGATTGCTTCTCCCATCAGTCATTCCATGGTCCATCTGGGAGGAAAGAAATGCAGCAGAACCAGCTGTAGTATGGTAGTCTAGGCTAAAATTTTGGTATACTTTGGGATTCTACTGTTTAGAATTCAAAAATATAAGTTTACCTGATATCGATACAGACTACCAAAGCTTTTCTACCTAAAAATCCACTTCTTTAATAGGCCTTGCAAACCTTTTTATCCAGTCCTTTAACATGGTTATAAAATCATGGACTGACTACCAGTAAGCAAAATTAAAGCCCACAAACAAGCTGAGAGGTACATATATGATCATTATGCTGCTAAGTCTTCCATTCATTTTCTAGAGTCATTTGAATAGTGAGATCCATTAATATATATTCATTTTGGGCTCCCAAACTCACTTTCTATTTTTATGTGCAAATTTACACCAATATCATTCAATACATTTCTTCTTGATTCTTTACCTTTCTATACAAATAGAGTAGCATATAGGGCTAAAACATTTGAGCCATTTAATACAGAGATTTACAGCAAGGTGCAAGTTTTATATAGTTGCATTTGCCACAGTAGCTTGAGCCACAATAATGGTATCCAGCCTCGAAAATGACCAAGAATTTTTATACGAATTATGCCACTTCAAGAAAGGGTTGTGAGGATATTGCGGAAACGTTCAAAACAGGTTCTTATTCATCAAAAATAATACTGTTATGAACAATTAAAATGCTGAAAATCCACATTTTCTTGTCTTTTTTTAGAGCAGTAACTTTATTGAAAGGACAAAGCAGAACGAAACAGTACAGTACAGCAGAACAATCCAATAAAGCAAACTACAGCCAAAGCATAAACTCAATCAGACGAGGGAAAGATATAGACAAACTAAAAAGGAATGGGATACACCCTCGACAAGTAATTTCAATACTGGCCTGACTTTTGGATAACTTGCCCGCACCTGAAATGCACAATCTTGGAGCTGTATGAGATATTCATAGGCAGCACTGGCCCCCTAGCATGCCTGATTAAGTGATTCAGTCTCCAAGGGCCCTGAACTTTCAGCAATCATCTTCTTTCTCTCATTGCAATTTCTTGAATTCATTATAGTATGCTATTGCCGCCGGTAGGCTTATCTGCCATAGCCAACAGCCCTGGGATGATGGCCACAGGGAAACAGAAATGGTAGATGAGAAGGTGTGTCTCTCTTTCTTTAATAAGTAACAGAAGTTTGTATCAAATCAGACTGTTTCTCCCTTCAGTGACATATTAATGGCAATAATCTTCTGAATTCTGTGTGACTTAACTTATATTACAGAGACAGTTCATTCCGATGGTACAGTCTTATCAATTGGTCTACTCACTTGAGGTTCTGCACAGAACCAATGGGCGCTATATTTATAGAGACGATTTTAATTGCCTATACAATATCATAGAATCTTTTCTGATTGACATGAATGGAGGTGCACACCAAGAAGAGATTGAAAATAATATTGCCATAAAGGAAAGAATCTTTAGATTAATGCTAATACAAGGCTTCAGCTTGAAAAATCCCAAAGCATTATAGTACAAAAACAGCAGTTGTCCTAGTGTTCGAGAGACACAGAGACAGAAGAAACTAAAACAGAGAAGGCAACACAACATTATGACTTTCATGGTCAAATAACAAAGAGCGGACCTGATGAATAAAATAGTGAGACAGAACCTAATGTATCAGTCACTAACATTCTGATATTAAACTGCAAATATACGCTGTTGGGATAGAATGGCTCCTACTAGCTCTCCCCTCCTATCCTGAAAGAAGAGTCTCTAACCAAGCTGTGGTTGAACTATGCAACCGTTTTCACTGGATACCTATCAATGCAATCTTCCCAAGGACTATTGGGAGATGGCTTGACAGTGCGAAGGGCTTCCCAAACTGCACTGTTACACTTGAAACCACTCCCAAAAGCAATCTGCCAGACATGGTGACCCTTCCGCATCCTCCCCTTGGCTTCCATATAGGCCAACTCATACCATATAGAGCTGGATGACGTGTTCCCAAAACGATGGAGAGTCATCCTAGAAGCCTCAACATGTATGGGCAGCAACTGCAAGTTCCTCTCCAATTCATCAATCACAGCCCTTCCCCCCGCGTGTATGCAGAAGTGATCAAAAGCAAGCTTGAAATCAGGAATGTAAGGCTTGACTTTGGCATTGAAGAGTTTCTTGGCCACCAGAGTAGTGAAGAAGAGAAGCTGCTCGCTGATTGGGAGGACGAGAGGGCCCAGTGTAGTGATGTTGGTCTTAAGGGCCCCTCCAGCAATGGCCATGAGATCCTTAGACAGTGAGACCCCGGTTTTACCTGCATCATCTTGCTCCTGGTAAACACATTGGAACGCCTTGTCGTCGGCACCTTTGTGGGTCCTCACGACATGAACGAGCTTGTACTTGGCCCGTTTCCGATCGGTGGCCTTGTTCGAGAGCAGAAGAGCAGCGCCACCGACGCGGAACAGACAATTGGGTATCAGCATAGACTTTCTGTTCCCAAAGTACCAGTTCTGCGTAATGTTCTCAGTGCTCACAACGACAGCATAGGTGTTCCGATGCACCTGGAGCATATCCTTCGCAAGGTCAACGGCGATGACTCCAGCACTGCAACCCATCCCACCCAAATTAAAGCTCCGGATGTTCCCCCTCAACTTGTACTTGTTGACGATCATGGCAGACAGCGAAGGCGTCGGATTGAAGAGGCTACAATTCACGACAAGAATCCCAATATCCTTGGGCTTAATGGAGGTATTGAGGAAGAGATTGTCAAGAGCGCCAAACATGACCTGTTCGGCCTCTTCACGAGCAGCAGCCATGGAAGGTCGAGGAGGAAGACAATGCATCGCCTCAGGGACATAAGTCTCCTCGCCTAGGCCAGAACGCTCGAGAATCTTGAGCTGAAATTCGAGTGATGAATCATCGAAGTCACCGGTGAGTTTGGAGTGCTCCATGAATTGCTGGTACCGGACCTTGCAATGTGAAGGAGGACGGTGGCAGGAATAGTCGACGAGGTAGACAGGGCGAGGCCGAGTCATGATATAAACGGTGCCGCCAAAGACGAGGAAAGCAAAGCAGATGATGACGCTTACGAGATTAAACTGTAGGTGGAGCCAGAGCTGGCGGACATCCTCCGGGTTCATCTGAGCAGCCTCAATCACGATCACAACCATGAGAGGGATAAGACATAGGGTTAGGAGATGTGTAATCAAATAATGGTAACCTAACTTGACATATTTCAGATTCACACTCTGCAAAAAATCCGGTAATCTCCGACTAGGCTGGATCTGAACACCAGTGGTAGCGACGCCACCACCACCGCCAGGAGTAGAAGCAACAGCAGAACTGTTATGGTCACCTTCAACCGCCCCGCCTCCTCCACCTCCTCCCATTGTCTCCTAAATTGTAGTATGAGAATCAGCGACCGTGATTGATAAGACAATTCGATTTGAAGAAAGAAAAAAAAAAGAGCAAAATCTATAGAGATTGATTGTGAAAAAGAAAGAACTAAATTGCGATGTTGTCTGGTATCACGTAATGGAAGTATGGTCACAGCGATCCTGGGAGAGAATATCGAGATTCTTCAGATTAACGGTTACAATAACCGTTTTCTCTCTGATCTGCCACAGTTGATGAAACCTTGAGAAAGATCTACTTCTCTCCATCGTTTTCTTATCATTTTGGAGGATTAAATAATGCTGTAATGGCGATATTGAGTGGTTGCGATGTGAGTCGTGAGAGTTCCAGTGAGAGAGAGAGAGAGAGAGAGAATGGATGACTGATCTCGTTCTTCGTTTTCTGTTTTTCATTTGGGGCAGAACAATAAAATATCTTAATTTCCCTACTTGGCCTTTTGAATAACTCCACGCTTCTATTTTGGGCCCTTGTCATTATTAGGTCATTAGGGGGTTTCAGGTATCGGTATTGGTATCGTTGAAACATTTTGATATTCAATATGGATGATTATATCAATTGGAACTTATTATGATTATTTCTTAAGCTTAGACGGATATTTATGAAACTTATTATGATCATTTCTTAAATTTGGACGAATATTCATGACTCTTGACTAGATTTCATGTGTTTTGTTACTCGTCTAAATCAAAACCTGATTTTTCAGTCATTTATATACTAAAAATTTGATTTTTTTTTATTAAAAAATAACTTTTTGATCTCCCATTGGCTTAATGAGACCAATCTATATGGAATATGCTTGTGACAATTCATAGCCGTCAAAATGTCAAACTTTAACCTAAAACCATGGTTTAAGTATTGGCCAACAACCTATTGACCGTGACTGATACTAATTTTAGTATATGACTTGTACATATCCATAGATACGATAAATATTTATTTTTTTATTAGAAAAATAAAGATTTGATCTCGTATCAACTTGATACCGTCGACATGTATCGGTTTCGGTGTTGCCATCAATCATTCTGGTATTGAGTCCTTGCCTGAAACAAGTATGAGAAGTGGACCATATCAAGCGATTAAAAAAATTAATTTCCTATATTACTATAATACAACTTAACACCACTCCATTATAGGCGATATGATTGAAGAGCCCACAAATTTCTCGTTAGTCAATATGTCAAATTTATCTTGGAGCTTTTTTTTCTTTTTTTTGAAAAAAGTTTGGATGGTTCATTTTGTACAAAAAGGCAATTTCACTGTAATAGAATCTAATGTCATTTTGATAATTTTATATAAGAGAAATTAAATTATTCTCGCATTGATGATGTAAGAAGTTACTCATGCTTTCTCATATCCTGTTCATAGAGTTCCTACATTGACATTTTCTCTCATTTTGATCATATGGATCCATATTTGGATGAAATCATACCTCTCCCTTTGTCAATCTTGAACTCATTTCTAAGTATTTTTTTCTAGCTATTCTCTACCACTTGTTTTAGTTGCGGTTATGAGAAAGTTGTGGAATTCATGCCACAAACCATGGTGAGATGTTTAGCCAATTCCATTAACATTTTATTATATTTAAATATTGGATAAGTAGTAGCACTATAATTTGAAAACATAATAGTGCAAGCAGTGTTGTAGATCAGAGATTACTCAATAAAGAGGAACACGAGTAACTTAATATGGGTTTTATAAAATTAGTAGTCTCTGCTATCAATTTATGTGATTTAAAGCATGCATAAATTGGTATGAGAAATTGACTAAATGTCAATGAAACCTTGTACACGATGTAATGGGATAATCAGAACAACTCTGACTCGACTCGGTTTAGTCTACTCTTAAACAATACAATGAACAAGATCGCAATTGAAGCTTCCTCTGAATCTAATAGAGTTGCCACTCAAAAAAACCATTTTTATGCAATTTCAAAATCTATATTATCTAGCATAGTGCAGCCTTGGCATATATAAAAAAATAATGTAAGGAATGTCTGGTGTATGCTATTTCTTATCTCACATGTCTCTTTAGATGCAAGCAAGATACAAGGGTATTCAATTCAAAATGTAACATTAGGTTTCAATTGTACCATTTTCATTGAACAATTGCTTTAGCACAAGTACTTCTAAGTAACATAGCTATTTATATATTTTGAATTTTAAATCATTATTATATAAGAGCTTGATTGATGGGTCAACTACTCACTTTTTTTTAAATAATATCATCATCTTGTAGTTTAAAAACCCACAAATTTGAAAATATAATAGTGCAAGCAGTAGCAGAGCTAAGAGATTAAGAAATTATTCAATAAAAAAAGAAAGAGCAACTTAAGATGCGTTTCATAAAATTGGTAGTCTCAGATATTGATTTATATAATTTAAAGCATGTATTAATCTTATGCTCTGATACCACTTATGTGATTTGAATCATATAAAATTGGCAATCTCTACTCCTGGTATGCATCTACAACCTCCTTTCTCTCTCTCTTATTTTCTATAACCGTCCGCCTCAACAAAGCGACAATGATGCCATCGATTTTCCCATTGGTAAGATGCTTGGAATTCCCTTGTTACGCATGCTCGCCGTTGTGATGGTGGATGCACTGGTTAGAGCTATTGTTGGAGCAGTTTACTAGTCCCTTGACGTGAATGTCAGATAATGCTCCTCAATGCTTGTGGCAGCTAGCCAACTGAAACCGCTTCAATATTTGGAGAAAAATAGTGAAGCGTGAGACGATGGTGGAGCATAAAACGATCGAAAGAGTATTGGCACCTTGTGCAAGGCTTGCAGCACACGTTAGTCTATTCGTAAGATTAACATCTTGTCTAAGGACAACGGCACGCTTCAGTCCTTTTGTGACAGTGGGATCAAGAAGAATGCCTTCTCCCAAGGATTTAATAATGCATTGTCCCTCTTTAATAGACCACCATACATGGGGTTGCATGCATACTGTGACAATGCATGTCTTCCTACCAATGTGTTATGTCTTTTTTTGACATTGGATTTGGGTTTCAATGAAACAGTTCTTTGTGTGGCATATGCCATCAAAATTTTGTTTGAAGAGGAGATGTTTTTCCACTACATCAAGTCCATCTATCCAATGCTCACTTTGGCTATTTTGCACATGAACTTATACTATGTTTGTTAGGCTATTAGTTCTTTTTCTAGGGTTATTGGCTTTGCCCACTCCCTACCCCGACCGACCTCGTCAATGATGTGTACGACAAGACCATATGTCCTTCCTTGGTTTTCAAACCTTGTTGTGTTGAAAATCTTGTGTAATGCATGTCTTTATTTCTCATGGTTTTGTCTTCTTTGGATCCAAATCTTATGTTTCCATTCCTTTTTAGTTGAATAAAGTTATGTTTACAAAAAAAAAATAAAAATAGTAGAAACCGGGTGGCCCGATTAGGAGAAGACCGGTTAAAGCTTGAAATTCGATCGAACTTGACACGAGACATCGCAACATTCGTATCTATAGGATGAGGCTGAACTGATCAAATAATAAATTGAACTCTTTATGACCAATACGATACCGATACATATAGGTATTGTAGAAATGCAACCCTAAAACGATGCAGAAGATAATGGATAAAAAGAACAATCAATGCACACAGATTTATGAGGTTCGGCAAGATTGCTTACGTCCCCGGTGAGATGAGATCTTGTTTCACTATCAATAGAGAATAGGGTTATAGCACTCGTCCCTCATACCTCTCAATATTGCTTGCATTATGGAGAAATAAACTCTCGCTACAAATATATAGTGCAAAACCCTAATCCGAAAAGTACACAATTGCCCTCAAAAAAAAAAATCGAGCGAGGGGTTGTGCCCCGCTACATCCCCTGCTATGCAGGGGGCCTCCTGCCCCCCTTGCAACTCCTACGGCCCGTTAATCGATTAGCGGGACCGTCGTCCTACCTGTCAAGGTGTTACACCAATACTCCCTAGATTAAACTGTGACGGAATACAAGACATCGTACATCAACAGGTGTCAAAAACCAGATTGATCCAACTGAATTCTTTATCATTTTGGTACTTATTTTGGTTTTCAAAAACAGTTTAGATTAAAAAAGAAAATAGACCAATCAGCTTCGATTTAGATTTTATAGACCAAGCATTTTATTGGTCTAATTTCAATCTAACCCTACGTGTGGCATGGCGTCATCATATACTTGTCTGCCGCTTATGTACGTGCAGATCTATAGTAGACCATGCCGTGGGTGTACAATGTACAGTCATTTATGGCTAATCAAATCGCAACTCTTTCTAACTGTTGGACCCCATGTAGGGTTGTTTGAATGTAATACCCGATTGGTGTCACAATGGTTTTGGTTGGTAGCTAAGAAAATGAAAAATATTAAAAAATTTGAATGTAGAAAAAAAAAAATTATAAATTTATAAATCAATCATTACATCATCATTTTTTTTCTTAACAATCAAAAATGAAAAGATTGTCTCATTTAGTTAAAAAAAAAAAAAAAAGGTAAAAGTTACCGATCTCACTTTTACTAAGATTAGACAAAAAAAAAAAAAAAAAAAAAAAATGATGATAAGACAGTGAAAATTATTTAATATGGAATCAATGGAATCAGTCAATATTCTTCAAGCAATTTCTTTCCCTAAAAATACATCAAACTTATTTGAAGAAACAAAAAATAAGGAGGGAGGAAAATTGAAATTTTTCCTTGAGTCACCTAAAAAATTAAATAAACTGAAAGAAATAAATAAATAAATAAAACCCCATTATAGATTTCCTCAGGTCACCTGAAACTCATGTTTTCAATTGCCAATTTCTTAGCCATGAAATGAACTCTCTTTAATAAAAATTAAAAAGAAAAAAAGAAAAAAATTATCACCAAGCCGCCATAGGAGGCTACGTCAAAAGCTCCTCTCTTTATGGTAAACCATCACATTTCAAATTATCTATTTCAAAGTCAAAAACTTCCAAACTCATGCTTCATTCTTATCCATGAAATGGACTTTCTATCACTACATTAAAAGAATAGAAAAAACTATCTCCGAGCCGCCAATGGAGGCTGCATCAACAGCTCCATTCTATCCATATCCTAGTATGGAAACTGTCACAATTCAAATTTTCAATTTGCCAATTTCTTAGTCATGGTTTTGATATTCTTAATCTATGAAAATGACTGTTTCCATGAAATGGAAAAAATTATCTTGAAAGGCTGGATCAACAACTCTTCTCCTTATTTCTTTCTTTCATGAATAATAATTCATTATCTAAAGAGAAGAAAAAAATACAAGACCCCTTGGTAAAGAAAAGAAGAAAAATACACAAATTTTATTATTTATTAAGACGTGTCGACCACACCACCACAAGGTATTCTGATTAAATAGATCAACCAAGGAGTATAAAGCAACCAAGATGTCACATAAACAGACGAAATGGACTTCGTAGTTAAAGAGTAGCTAAGGAGTCAGCCATGCTATTAATCTCCCTAGAAATGTGATGAATGGCAAAGTCCTTAAAAATTGAAGCTATGAACTTCTTATTTTACAAGACATTTGACACTTCTAATGTGGGGGAAAGAAATCTCGGTCCTTTAATACGACAAATGGATTTATTCTTTAGGAGAGTTTTCCTTCACCACAGTACCTACGAATCTAAAGTTATTATTACTCCCCTATTTGTTGAAGGTCCCAGAAAAACCGATGATGGCCATTGACGAAGGAAAAAGGGTCCCCAATATTGAAAAGCCATTCTCCTATCAAGGTGAGTGAATTCTCCGCAAGTCTTCCATTAAAAGGATTTCTCATATCAATTAAAGCAAATTCCATATCATTCTACCATGGTTCTTTGGACTATGGAGTGGCTTCTCCAGACTCCAGCGGATGAGAGCAGAAGTCGAAAATCTACCATGGCCAGTGTGACCTTCCAATCCACGATGAAACACATCGCCATCGCCAACCTGGAATCTTCATTGCTCGTCTGGAACTCAGAGCCCCACTTGAGCATTGCTCTTCGTCGAACACGCAACTTCAAATATCAGGATCTTCTCCAGCATTCTCAGTCGGATCTACTATGGCCAAGACCAATGCAGCCATGGAGGGCTGTTAAGTAGAGCCTACAAATGCCTGAGCATAGAAAAAATATGTGAGCCAACTGGAAACAAGTTAGTGAGCAGCCAAAGACAATCTTGATTCATCATATATGAGCGGTAAAGCAGATTATCTGAGTATTTGATAAGCACAAGCTGGACAGCAGATAAGGCAAGCAAAAGCAATAAAAGGTTCTCAGTGATCAGAAAGCATCTCTGCTTGCAGCTTTCCTGCATTTGTTTCCATTAATTTAAGTCATACTGGGGTTGGCTAGGACTTTGGATATCAACTTTGTACATCTACTGATGAGACCAACAGGCAAATAGTCCTTCACAAAAAAAATAAGAAGATAAAAAGTCTGAACCACCAAAAGAGCAATGATTTATGTATACATATAACTAACTAGCATCTTCAAATTCCATCCGATCTTCATAACGAACTTCAACAAGCTTCTCCATTTTTTCAGCCTCCTCCAAACCATAAAGCACTCGGTCTCAACTGACCTGTTCTTATAGCTCGGATATGGTACCTCCAAACATTCAATTTCTTCAAATTTGCATAAAAGGTTTCTTTCTGCAGTATGCGTGGAGCTACAGACAAACCACCTCACGAATACTGTAATTGCAAGATAAATATCAATTTAAATCAAATCTGAAACCATCGCAAGAACCATCAAATAATCATAATAACAATTTTCTTCTTATTTTTTCATAAACTGAGAAGATAAATAGAGAGAGAAAGCTCTGTGCACAAGAAGTGAACTTAACACAACAAAAACAGAAGAAACCTGCAAAATACCATCCCTCAGCATTGGCTGAGAACACTGTTGACACCGATAGCTAATAGGTGTCACCACCAACACAGATTAATTAGTTACTAGCAGCCACTAGACCTGCATGTAACCCGCCCCTAAATGCCTGTCACTGTGCAATAATTAGGACATCAACATAGAACAAAAAGTAAACTCGTAGAAACACCGATCAGACCACAATTAGGGCAGCCTTTCTCAAACACACCTGAAGATCAATAGTACCAAAAGCAGACGAGTGAAGCAATCTATGGGGCTGGGGGGGGGGGAAGCGAGAGAGAGAGAGAGAGAGAGAGAGTTGAACCACAAATCATGCCATTTTTTTTTGTGCGCTCGAGGCTATATCAACAAAAAAGTTTATTTTTTACAATAAATTGTCATCGTCCCTTTTCCATGAAGCTATTTTTTTATACAAAAAAGAGTCTTTGTGCGTAAGTTTGTCCCTTTTCCAGGATAGAACAGAAGCTCTCTTTTGAAACCCAAAAAAATAGGTTTCCTTTTTTTTTTTTTTGTGTGTGTGTGAGAAGTTGATGTCAAAGTACACCTTCATCAGTTTACTTGACAAGAAAAAAAGAAATAATTTGAAAGCAAGGAGGACCGGGGGGGGGGGGG
>NC_056557.1:3201183-3228683 GCF_013358625.1 Macadamia integrifolia
GGGGGGGAGGGGAGGTTGTAAGGTTCTGCCATTGGTAGATTGTTAATCTGTTTGTGGTAACTTGTACTTCTATCCTTTTCCCTGTTTCCTTGATCTGAACTAGAGCAGAATGTCTGTACCATAGTGATACAATAGAACAATTTGTAACTCAACTTCTTTCGCACTAGCAGTGTGTGCTCTCTCTCCATTTTAAATCCAAACGAGGAATGTTTTGACACCAGCTACATGTACTTTCTTGTAAAGCACATATGAAAAACCACCGGTTGCTGAGAAAAACTTATAGCTTCATAGTTTCATATAATAAAGAATGTAGGTTAGCTCAATCATGCTAATTTAAACCTTCAACTTGAAAGATTTTCTCATATGAATGTAATATAACAGTTTTTCTCAACTACAAAACCTGTTTCCACATTTCTTTGCAAGTGAAAAAGCACACAGTTTGTTAAGGCTAAAAACTGCCCTTGTATAACCACTTGATTGATAAAATTTCTGAATTACCAGAAAAAATGTCCTTTCTTTGGCAAGATTAAAATGTTTCCATGGTTAAAGGCAGAAGTATGGTGAAGTAAGGAGATCTAATTGTATTAATTCATTTTTACCTGGCAAAAGACACTTTATGCTACATATTGCATGTTTCAAAACAAATTCTTACCATCAGTAAACAGCTCCTATTCAAAATAATTTAGGCATATTGAAATGTATTAGTGGAAAGACATAAATGAGTTAAAGACAGACTATATTGATAAACTCCAGAGGTTCACTTGTTAAGTTCAGACTGGTTTAGATTATTTGAATGGCGGTTTCACCGTCAAATCATTGAGTGTTCCTAATCCACCATATTTATACCAATAACACTTCTCAAGCCTTTTGAACTCAAAGATCAAATTAAATTAACAGGGAATCATTTTTCTGTTGAAAAGCTAGAGATCTATGCTGCTGATTTTCATACTATAGTAAGAATAATAATTAAAAATATCTAGCACAATACAACCCTATAGAAAATAATTTTACAGCTAACAATCCTTAGGATTGGCAAAGATAGCATTCTTTTGGTCTGCAACCTGGTGAACTCAGATAGTAAAAACAAGCTAGAACATCACATAATATTCAGTTTTTAATGTTACCATTGTTGGCATGACTTCCTACAACAGCAGCCGGAACATTTTGCGCTCTCTCCTAAAGAGCAAAAGCCAAGAGGCGGTAAGAAACAAGCAATTGTTTTCCCACTTATTTTCTTTTTTCACAAGTAACAAAGAGTCTTCCATTTTACACCCTAAGTAGCCAACTATGCACCCACGAAATAAACTAGGATCATTATCACTGACAGAAGAAATGGTAACTTTAGAGGATCCTTCAATTCTCTAGAACCAATAAAGCAAGTGACTTTATGGCCAAAGAAAACTTTGAAGAACGACCTTTTAACTTTAGTAATATCAATTGAGTCACATAATGTAAATGACAGTGTAGGCACAGTACTCTAGCATAAGAAGAAAGCCACTTCAGTCTCCAATAGGCATACAACATCCTGGAGTTCAGAATATCCTCTCAATTGCAAGGTCCAGCTATTTCAGTAATTTATAAAAAACCGATATTTTCTTCTTCTTTTTTTTTTGGGGGGGTGGGGGTTGTGTGGGGGGTTTGGGAACCATGACTGGTGTGAATTACAGCTATAATAAACTAAAATCTGTTTGGTAGATAACACCTGCCCCCTCAATGAAACAGACGTAATTAAATACAAAAACGTGCAAGAAGGATTTTTTCATAAGAGATAAATAGAGAAAAACTCACATGATGGTCTTTCTCCCTCCTCTATGACACAATTTATAAAGCACTTAGAGAAGGGTTGAAGAACTAAAGACTCTCCTTCATAAGAAAGGGTTGCAAAGATGAGAATAAACTAGCAGAAAGAGTTACCTGTTTCCAAGAATATCACATGGTGTTTTTCAGATTTTTGGGAGGGGAGAAGGTGCTTTCTGATAATTTGCTTGCCTCAAAGGTCTTCCAGATAATACTCTAGCTCCAAAACGAGCAATCTCTAAACAACATATACAGTCAACACAACAATTAAGATGTTTAAGAAATGGACCAGTAAACAATAAAGTCTTTCTTCACTGTATACCATCTGCAATCAGCTCTATTCAATAATCTTAAACCTTCAAAATACAATAGATTATGTTATCAAACAAAACCTTATTTGTTAAACATGAACAGAAGGATTCTTGTAAGGTACATTAAACTCAACTCAACTAAGCCTTTTCCCAACTAAATGGATTCCTGTGAGGTACTATTATGCAATTATATTCTTTAATATGAACTACAAGGATGAAGCTCTATAATGTGAATGCATATTAATTATCCAGATGACAACTGACCAGCCCACTCCAGTAAGAAAAAATAGAAGGAAAGGAAAATAACCTAGAGACCACACTGCTATTATCAGCTATGACCAGAACACCCCCCCTCCTACAGACACTTGAAAACGTCCAACTCAAACTACTTAGCTCAATGGAAGACAGCGAAAAATAGCAGTATTCAAGCACTGATATTCTAACCCGATTAAGTTTATACAAGGAATGGAATGAAGGGAAAGGCCTTCAGTACCAAATTTAAAGACCCAGCCCAGGCAGGGGGGTTGTGTAATTGGAAATACAAGTATTCAATGCGATGAATATGGTTTAAGTTGACTTTCAATTTTCAGTTGAATACAAGTCAAATCATAGTGAGAACCCAGGGTGAGGAGAGAAAACAAAACAATTACAGGCCATGATAATAAAAAAAATCTCATTGTATTTCATCTGTTATCAGAGGAATACAGGACATTCAATTCAACGATATTGTATGCATAAATTTGAGGTGGCACAAAACCAATAAGTAATGAGGTGTCAAGACTCGACACCTCGACACCAGGTCAAACTTCCCAAGACAATAGCCCCAGTAATTATTTAAATCGATAACGGGGGAAGAACATCCTCCTATAGAACAGTACTGTTGGCTATGACAATTTTTCAGGACCAACAGCAAGCAAAAATGATTAATTGGCCAACAATATATAAGTTAGACACTATCTAAAGCCTTATCAGTAAAACTACAGTGAGATTAATCATCTTCCAAGCCTATTTGTTCTTCACTGTGACTCCAAGCTCACCAGCAACAATGACAGTGGTGGCCATGTTGAGAAACATCCCATGCTCAACGACGCCTGCAAGTCGCAAAATAGAATCACTAGCAACATTTAGATCCCCAATATCCTTCTCAAAATACAAGTCCACAATATAATTGACATTATCCGTCACGAACGGCTCATCATTATCCTTGCAAGTTCTGAGCTTTGCAACACAACCAGAGTCTTCAAACAACCTCTGCAACCGCTCGGCCGTAAACTTCCAGCAAAACGGGATAATCTCCACCGGCATGGCGAGGCGACTACCACCTAAATAAGGAACAAGCTTCGACTCATCGACAATAACTACAAACTTCCTGCACGCAACTTCGATCATTTTCTCCCTGAGAAGAGACCCACCTCGACCCTTAACGAGATTGAGATAAGGATCAACCTCATCGGCACCATCGATCGCAAGATCAACCACCGGGTGCTGATTAAGATCCGAAAGAGGAATTCCCAACGACAACGCCTGTTCCTGAGTCATCTTCGAAGTGGGTATTCCGATAATGTTCTTGAGCTTCCCCTGATGCAATAGCTCCCCTATTCTCTCCACCGCATACTTTGCCGTCGAGCCAGTTCCGAGCCCCAAAACCATCCCTGACTCGACAAACTCAACGGCTTTATAGGCAGCAATTTGTTTCAACTCGTCTTGAGTCAAAAACACAGGAGGTGGAGGAGGAGAAGGAATCGACGAAGACGATGAGGAGGAAGGCTTGATAGCTTCTTCAATGGTAGAATTATCGGAGCAGACGAAACGCGGATAAGCTATCGCCATGGCCAAATAGGAAATGGGTAGGCAAATCAAGCTTTAGAAAGGGAGATGAAACGCACTGAAAATGAAAGTTTCCCAGAGAATTTATAGAGGACAGAGAGGAATGTAGGTTAAAAAAAAAAAGTAGAAAAGGTCTGAAGTCTGAACCACTCCTTTACCCGATTTCTGACCTTTCGAAAAAGGGTTGAATGGGATTGGAGAAAGAGAATAAATTCGTCGTCACATTTTTTCAGAAAGGGTTCTACATCCGGGCGATCGTCATCCGTTGGGGGTTGATTCTTTGAACGAGGACTCGATGAGGGTTTTTGTTGGTGTTCGTCCAATGTTCAATTTCTTTATAAGAAGGGTTCAAACGCAATGGATGGAGTAGCTTTCCGAGAATCTTCGTCTCTGAAAATCTTCTACTGTGATTCTGCCATGAATTTTCTGGTTGATTTCTGCCCAAAGCCTCCAACATCTTGTATCTTTTTCTTTTCCCACTTTGCCCTTCCCTACACGGATCTCGCGGGTCGGATCATATCAGACTCCCTGATAACAATGCGATTCGGTTTTCAATCTATTAAAACCGTTTTGAACCGATATCTTATTGAACCGGTTTAGGCTGTGTTTGATAGTCATTCGGCGCGACAAATTTCATG
Organism: Macadamia integrifolia; assembly: GCF_013358625.1. Classification (NCBI taxonomy): domain Eukaryota; kingdom Viridiplantae; phylum Streptophyta; class Magnoliopsida; order Proteales; family Proteaceae; genus Macadamia; species Macadamia integrifolia. The sequence goes on from NC_056557.1 coordinate 3,205,757, forward strand.
TCAAAAACAGAATTTTCAGTTTCTGTGTCACAATGCCATTATAAAACAAAAAAATAGTGTGGTGTGAACCTGTTTCAAGAACGATTAGCCCAGTTGTTTACTTTTTTTGTATTTAGAACGAAATCGAAATGACAGAATAAGGTTTCGTCATTCCATTATTTTGTGTTTCTAGTGTTTTTTTTTTCTTTCCATTTTCGTTCTAAAAAAACCAAAAAACACCAACTTGACACCAAACACTTTATTCCATTTTTCTATTCACATAGAATGGAAAAGCGTTAAAAACGTTTTTCTGGATGATTACCAAACACAGTTTTAGTCTTTGAATTTTTATTGGCCTAAAAAAATGGGTGTGTTCCTAATTGGTCCGAGAACTGTTAACTTGAACCGAAGAGTCTTAACACCCTTAGCTAGAGATGGTAGTAGGATACTATTGACTTTCATTAAATTTAAGAGAGAAAACCCAAGGGGGGTAACGCAGTTGGTGAGCAACAAACTTGGTATGAGTCGTAAACTTGGACGTTCTAAGTTCGACTCCCACTAGGCACACCTTGGGCCACTCACACAGGGTGTTTAGTACTCTTCACTGCTTTCAGTGAAAATTGAATGATTCTCATTCAACTCCAGTATGACCCGGTCCATACGGTTGTGGGGTCAGTATGGGCCCGTGGGACTAGTCAGGCCGAAGGCCTAGATACCCATTGTTAGCTAAGAAAAAAAAAAAGGGAGAAAACCATCCTTGGTCTTGCGGCCCTCATATCAGTGTGGAGATCAATGAGGGGATGCACATAGACATCAACAATGGGTGGCCTTTTGTAGTTCACAGGGGTGGAGGCATAATTTCACCACTCTCTATGTATAGGCGAAGGCAGCATAACTAAGAAGCATTCTTTACCTTAAATTTAATACCCAAGCATTAAAGCAAAGAAGTTTCTTGACATTAATCCGATAAGCATAAATTACCAATATATTGAATAAGTTTACGAGTTGAAGACAAACGAAATAAAATCTCAGGGCTGCCAGGCAAGCTGGCCTGTCTTGTGTCCCTATCTTCTAGGACTGCCTTACCCTCATTAGGTGTGTCTTCCCCACTCTCCCACCCCTATTCTATCACTTGTATTGTTCAGGACATATTCTCCCTGAAAGAGCTCTTTTCTTGTTATATTTGTGTTCACATCAATAGGGATATTACAGGGATGTTAATGGGGTGGCCCACTCTGTTGCAACACTAAAGGTGGATACCTTTAGTTTTTGGTTGCCTCCTTGTGCAGAGGAACTCTTAACTTTTGTATCGATTTTTATCCATCTCCTAATGAATAGATATGTTTCGTACCAAAAAAAAAAAAAAATTCTAAGGGTAGATTAGAAAATTCCATCTTAAGAGGGAATTTTCCACCCTAGCCACTGATATTCAATTTTCCTGGCTGGTAACAAAGGTAGGTAGAACTTGGAGACGAGCATACTTCAACCACTTACATCCATCAAAGATAAACCACCACTCAAGCCGCCTCACTCCTATCATACCTTGTTCTCCAAAGAGCAACACTTCTCAAAAACCCAAGGGGTGTTAACTTGAAATCCCATTCTAATGATTCTTATGGTTCTAATTAAGAATCCAACAATAGGCGCATAAAGAATAGATAGCTTTCCCCTCTTTTATATTCAACTCTTTGGTCTTAAGAATGATTTTAAGTATGAGGGATTGCCCTTTTCCACTTTTGCTGCCAACCTAAGGGTAGACAGGTAATGCATTCCACTTATTGTACAAGGTTACCCTACATACCAAAGGGATCCTTGAGGTGATCTTATAGTTCCAAAAAGCAGAAGACAACGCATGGTTTTCCTACCTTTGCCTCATTTCACTGATAAGGCTGAAGGGAGATAGTGTATTAAGCTGTTTGCAAGGGTCAACTTGATCCCCTGCCCTGAGGATCCTAAACAAGGGAACCCTAACAAAACCATTGACTCCAACTAGGTCTGGCCAATTTTCAAATAGGCTGCAAGATGGGTTTACAAAAGAAGACATGGCCAATTCATCCAGTCAGCTCATAGCAATACCGATGGAATAGCCTATAAGATGTATATATTAAAGCTTAATTATAAATGGAATCATTTGGGACCAATTAAAACGAACAAATTTAACCTAAAACCAAAAAGATTCCAACTCCACATTTGTTAAATTAAAATAGAGTGAAACAGCTAAAAATGACCAAAACCACCAAAATAGACAGAAAACTAAAACCCAAAATTGACAAATTTACCCGAAACAACTATTGTATGGGAAAGGGTTGGGGTATGGCGTCATTTTCGATAAGCTAGTGACATGCATCAATTCCAAGGCTGGACACGAGGGCAAGGAGGCCTTTTCCAAAGAGGGGAAGCACACACTGGGCACCCCAACGATGTGCCCAACCTTTTCCTTCATTTTGGCCACCTAAACAAAACCAGTTTTTGGGTTTGAATGTAACAAAACTTACAACTAAGGCTCTCTTTGGTATGATTTCTATTTGTATTCATTAATTATATTTTAGAAATTATTTGTGATAATAAATTATGGACCACAAATAGTATTCATTTGGTTAACTATTTATAAAATAGATTATATAATGAGAAAATAGGTTTCAGTTTTCACCTTCAACTTTGAGCTTCGAGCAAGAGAGATGATAGGATTTAGGGTTTTTATTGAAAAAGTATAAACATACTGAAGTTACATATTTACCATTGATTTTGAGTAGTTTAGCACACGTGCTCATTTAAGGTAATAAAAATCAATATAAATGATTTGTTGCCACAAATCACAAATAGCTTGAGAGTAATTTGTAAATTTGTGATTTGTGATTTATTGTAATTTATTATAAATCAAATAAGTGCTATAAATTTTACCAAACACTTGTAAAAATAGAAATAAATTAGATAAGGGGAATTTACTATCACTCCCCTACACTGGGCCTATATTTACTAAAACTCCCATAACTTTTACCTTTTTACTGATACTCCCCTGTTTTTTATTTTTACATATCTTTCTCCCCTGGTCTTTTTAAATACCCAAATTACCCTTCCTTTTCACTTGTAACCTATTACACTTTTTTCATATGGATTGGTTTAAAATATGGCTTGAATCAAACCACTTACAAGTTTTATCTCATCCAATCAGCAAGGATATTGACATAGTTGATGTGTCCACAAAGATATAATTTATTTATTTTTTTGTCTCATCCAATCATAAGGGATGTTTGTTATTATTATTCATCACAAATTTAGCAATCTATTTTTTTATCAGTATTAGATTGATATCGGTCTTAGCCAATCTAAAGATTAAAAAAAAATAAAAAACACGTAGCACCCAATTGGAACATATGATACCGATATAGTTATAGATTATGTACAAAATTATTCTTTTTTGAATTTATAATATCCTTGATGTTTAGATGAGACAAAACTTGTTAGTGGTTTGGTTCAAACCATGTTTTGAACTAATCAATTTGAAAAAATTTGTAATAGGTTACAAGTGAAAATGAAAGGTAATATGGGCATTTAAAAAAAAACCGGGGAGAAAGAGATGTAAAAATAAAAAAAACAGGGGAATATCAGTAAAAAGTAAAAGGTAGGGGAGTTTTAGTAAATATAGGCCAAGTGTAGGGGAGTGATATTAAATTCCCCATCAGATAAATACAAATAGAAATCAAACCAAAAAGAGCCTAAGCTAGTAAAGCGTTTAAAGGGATACATACATAATTGTATATTGAACTAGATCAGAGCAGTGCCTTTAAGGTAATCTGAATATCTTACAGTTCACAAAGAAAAATCTATATTCAAGAAGAACCTGAATATCCTGGAGGAGGGAAATAACATAAGATAATAATGAAGCAAAACAAAACATCTTTGTTGAGCATAAGTAAATAGAAAGAAGAAAACCATGTGACTTCAACGGTTGAAGCAGAATATTAGAAAGCTTTGTACCTCAAATATAGATAAAACACATGCAAATGACCAGCAAACTTAGCAATTAATGGGATAAAATAGGACAAACTCCATTAGAGAGAAGAAAGAAAAGCATTAGTTTAATCAGGTTCTTGGATAGAAAATTTGGATGAGAAGTCTGGCCAATAGTCAAGTTCATGGTGTATAGTGAGATCTTAGAACAAAACAGAAAAGATAAGTTCCTGCCGATTTGAAAGACCAGGAACAGGCCACTCACTAACCACTGAAAAAAATGTTTAAATGCTTTACGTAAAAATAAAATGCCTTTGCCATACCAGGTCTGGCCTTTTGATTTGGGAAGCAAGAAAGGAGCATCAAAAGAAAGCTAGAGGTAGGAACATGAGCTTACAGTTCAGAAATTCCAAATAACTTAAAAGGGTATTTCTAAATTTTCCATAAAAGTAATTCAGTTTAAGCACAAAATGTGATTCATTCATAAAGACAAGAGTCATGCTTAAATGACAAAGATGTATATGTTAGAACCTGAGGAATTCATGCCAATTCATGGAGGGAATATCATTCTCGTGTGGCTTCCGATCTGAGTACCATTTAACCATATTTTCTCCTGTTTTTTCTCTTGTCTTGGTATAGAAGTCAAGAAAACCACAAGATTCGAAAAAAAAAACAAGCGAGAAACCTAACAAACCTCAGGGATAGGGGTGGGAAACAGTGATATGAAACTAGGTTCCAGACAAAAGTGAAGGCAAAGACATGAAAACACCACTTATGCAATGAAGAGTGTTTCCTGTTTTCAGCCCTGTTTCCTCAATGAATGCTTACTTTTTGTTGGACTCTCTCCTATTTCTTAGCTTCAGAGAAACCTACCCACTTTGGTCCTCCACATGCATTTTATCATTACTTCAAAAATTAGGATAGAACATAATTATTATAGGCAAAATTATAGACAATGGTCTCCAGGCTCTGTTTCAGAGATCATTCCATAAAACTTCTAGTTACATTGACCATCATCTATATGAAGTCATGAGAAATGTCATACCACTTGATACAGGAAATGTAAGCAGTTGTTTTATTTAGCTCAACAACAGTACATCATGGACTTCCAGTTCCACCAATATATGGAACTCAAACCATCTAGAAAGTCCAGATTAATTCTAAGCAGAAGAACCACCAATAAAGAACCCCCTCTCTGTTTCCATACCACCTGGGAATAACCCAGAAACAGTAGGCCGGCTTGCTACCATCAGAATAATAACCTGATCCCTTCAAATGCCACCATTCCTAACCTATTAGACAGCTCTTTGATGCTAAGCCTCTGCTTTCCCCAAGAACTTCTGTAGCACTGCGGTGAGAGAGTTCTAACTATGACAATTAGACTGCATCACTCTTGGCACCTCTCCATCAATAGCCATCAGATAGAATCCACCAAGAAGACAGCATAACACATGCCTATTCCTTCCTCAACTTCTTCCGAATGGCTGATTAAGCTATCATTCTTACCCTTCTACCTCTGCGTCACATGCTGCCATTGCTTCTTCCAAGGGTTATCACTAAACCGACCTACAATCATGACTAGACTTGTACTTTCTAAGCTCTAGTACACTTGTAAGTCAGCTATTGTCTCCACGAGAGAATCTAGAGAGAGAGAGAGAGAGAGTTTACTATCATACATCACCCTTTCCATCCTTAACGACTACCATAGAATTCCAAAGAGGGACTCCAACCGAGCAATCTTCTGCCATAGTTTCTATGAATCAAAGAATGCAACCCCTTCCTCATGTTGCCTGTTTGCTGGCACATTAAAAGGAGCCTCTCCACCACATGAGTTCAGATTCTCTATCCACATGGGATGGTGAGGCCAATGAAGTGGAGCCTCCATTGTAGGTCATATGGGTAGAGATTCCATTTCATCATGGCATTCCCCCCCCCCCCATGTGGGGAGCACGAGGATACAGAATCCCACCAGACCAGCCAGATGAGAAAGCATTTGATTTGAACAGGCAGATAGAAGGTCAATATGAACCTCAAATCCCTGCAGAAACATCAGGCATTCATGACCTAAAGACCAAAGGGTGATTGCAGAGATTCTTCCACTAGTGACTAGGGTCTCGAAAGCCAAAACGGCAAGAGCACCATCAAGAGGGCAAACTTCCACCATTCTCAATTTCTTCCTATGATTTACTGATTTGCAGCAAAGAATAGCCTTTATATATGCATCTTCCATAGAACTCCTTGTTTTCTAAGGTAAACTCTTCTTACTTCAGGAGGGTTTCAAAAAAAGTAGGAAAATAGTAAATAAACATGGAATTCAAACTGTCAGAACGGTAGGTGACCTCAGAAATTGAACAACGTAGGGATATAAGCAAGCAACTAGTCTAGACAAGCCAACGACTCAAGGCCACCACCTTGCTCATGAGAATCTGCTGCTAAGAACTTCTAATTGTTGGATATGTATGTCCATCAAACCCGGTTGGTTCCAACCAACACTAATGCTTTGTGTCCTACCCACGAAAGAAAAACAATCATTTCAGCATACCCAAACTAACTTAAGGATGAAGCATCAGAAATTTTCTGCAGTTTCTGAGTCAAATCCTTAAAAGAGGGAAGAGGGGGGGGGGGGGGTAGTCATACACACAACAATACATCAAGTTCTGGCAATAATGAGAAATTTTAAGGTTTCAGTATATTTTGATAGTCATCCTAAAAATAGATCGCCTCAACCTTAGATAAGGTCTCATACATATGAAAGCAATTTAAAGTATATGAAAACATAAAGCGAAAGAGAGAACACAGCAAACACATGCTGCCAGAAGAGGAGTGCCGAAGCCTCACTGACTGCATAACCCCTCAAACGGGCAATTGCTGCCAACAAGATGGCGCTCGGCGTTGTATATTGCAATAAAAGCACAAACCTGTACATTTGATCACCTTGGACTAGAAGATGCAGTTTATCTGCCAAAGCAACAACCCCGATTCCCAGCAAAGGAAGGACCAACAGCCTTGCCACAATGATACCAATTGTAGTTTGAATCCCAAGTTTAGAGTCATGTGGCCCTTCTGCGACCATTCCCCCAAGAATAAGCATCACAGAAGGCACCATTGCACCTGCCAAGATATCCAAGCTGTCTGTGAAAAAAGAAAGTGGAGCATCAGCTCCAAAGACAAAGGCCTTGATTTGGGGTACCATCCCAATAACAATTGCTAATAGAGAAGCAATTGTTGGGGGTTGCATTATGTGCTGTATTGGAGTTTGTTCAGCAACAATTCTAATCTTTCGGACAACCCTGGGCTCTGCCAAACACCTAATGGACTTGGGACTGCTGCTATCACCACCTCCACTGCTGCTACCACCACGTCCCTCTTCTGTGAGATCAAGATCAGGAAATGTAGTCTGCGACAAACCTGAGAGACTATTGAAGACCCTGGCAATGAAGGGTGTCTTGGAATGTTCAGTCTCTTTATCCTCCATACCTGGCCATTCAGCTTCAACAAGGATAGGCCGACTCACATCTCCAACTGGAACCAGTTCCTCAATTTCAGTACCCTCTTCAACAACCTCATAATACTCCAATGGGGGCTCCATCATATGGTAAACTAAAGTATATACAAGAATAACAGCAACCCATTGTGCAAAAGAGACATAAGCAACACCAGTTCTATGACAATCAGGTCCAAAAGGCTGATCTGAGCTATGGCAGACAGAGCCTATTATAGCAAAAGGGAGATTCCCAGTATTCCCAAAAGCTGTCATTATAATGGTGAAACGAAAGAATTCAGGAGGTGGGCGACATATGATTGCCACCACAATCCCCAATATACAACCAATGACTGTGCTAACCAATACATTAACGGGGATGAACCACCATAGGGAAAAATTTTCCAGGGTCATGGATTCACCAAGATGAGTGAAGATGAGACAAGGTAAGAACAAAGCAAACACAAGTTTGCTAAGGAGCTTGAAAGTTTCTCTCGATACAATTTGGGTTTTTCCAAGAATTAAGCCTATGACAGTAAGGCAGAGGAGTTTCATCAAAGGTAAAAAAGCACTTAACAGATCTTCTCCAACAGTCCTCATCTTGGCCCCGGAAGATGCGAAAAGCTCAAACATGTTATCTGCTACGGTATGAATCCAAACTCCCAAAGCTAGACCTCTTAGAAATAATTAAATGAAGAAATTCCTAAAAAATACAATGAAAACCAACAGAATTCAAGGTTCCTCTTTGTTATCAAACAGTAGAAGTTGCTCTTTTGGGAACAATGAAAGTTCTGCAAAATCGAATTTGTAGATGTTCATGAACTATAAAAAAATTCTGCAGGAAATAGCACAGTACTAGCTGGAATTAAAACCAGAAACAGATAGAGAAAGAGAGAGTCCTAGTGACCACAACCGGAGAGGAACTCACAGAGCAGAGAATACGAGACCCAAATGAGTCAAGGTGGCCCTGATATGCACGACTAACAGGTAGAGCTCCTGTAGTCCTGTGTGTCTGTAATGACTTGTTTTTTTGGTAGAAGACTAATTTAATGGCTTCAGAGAGAAGTGTACCAATGGGCAATGGCAACACCAACATGTGGCAATCAATGATTCAAACTTTATTTCTTATCAGTTTTTGATGAATAATTGAATAAACTCAATTTCTTCTTTGGCTTTACCAAAAAGAAGAAAAAAATTTTGATTGCCTTACGTGAAAGTTAAATGTTTTTTTATAAGTTGAGGGGTAGTGATTTAGCAAGAACATATGCAGGTGGTATCAAAATCTACAGCCGTTAGATTGAGATTATCAGGTTATTTGCAATGTACTTGATTGATGGAATTCCTTTGGATTTAAATCTGACGGAAAAGATTTTTCAGATCACAGTAGACATGCGCACGTGCATTGTGCTCTTTTTAAATCTCTTTTGTCATATACACATTTTAATAAGCACACCTCGCATTATACAATTTTTTTTTTCTAAATAAAAATAATTGTCAACGAATCTGTCAAGCGGTACAGTTTGACCCCATCGATTAAGACCTAATGGTTTGATCTGCTATTTTGAGGAATATATAATGTACTATCGTCTTGTTGAGCAAATCATTATAATTTGTGGAGGTTTTCGGGCTAGGATTTCAGAGTGAGTTTTTTCGTCTCTGCTTGAATGTAATTTCTCTTTTATATAATAAAACATCTTCTTCTTTGCCTGAGAACGTAGGGCATCACATCGGTGTATGAACCTCGTTAAATTTTTGTGTTGTGTGAATCTATATTTGTTTATTTTCATAGTTATTGTGTTTACTATAACAAATCTGAATAAATTAAATAATAATTTTATTATATAGTAGATCATATGATTGAAAGAGGATAAATTAGATAAAAATTTCTCATGAGTTTAACCCGTGCAACTACTACAATGGAAAGAATTTGAGCAATGGAAGATGTTTGAAGAGATTACCAACTTAGGCAAAGGGAATAGATTTTTTCAACTAAGGATGTAAAAAAAAAAAAAAAAAAAAAAAAAGGAAAAGGAAGTGGGGTGGGGAAGTAATAATGATGATATGAGATGCGAAGGGTATTTTGGTTACTTCATCTAATAGTGGGTTCAGAAACCATGTCTCATCCACTGTTAGTTAAAACGCGTTTAAAACGCGGTTGTGTTTTTTTGCCGTTTAAAAAGCGTTTTCCCGTATGCTATCATACAATACGAAAAAAAACCGAAACAGCAAAAGAATTCGTTTTAAACGCATATCCGTTTTTTTAAGGGTAAAATATGAATTTTATTAAAAAAATTAATTAATTAAAAAAAAAAAAAAAAAAAAGTGAAGAGTGAAGAGTGAAAACAATATGGTACTTGGTTTTTTGTTTTTAACTTCCATACTATCTATAGGAAAAAAAATCTCATCTTCTTATAGCCCATTGAATAAGGAGAAGCTAAAGCTAACAACATCTCATTTTCTTATAGCCCATTGGACTATTTTATCTTGGGACTTCCAGAGCTTTTGGAATATTAAATGCATGTATACAGGTAATAATCTCTCAAATTGCATGAGTATACTACCATTTTTTTTGTTTCGTTTTTTTGAAAACTACATGTTTAATACTTGTACCCTTCATTTTCGTCAGTTTGCCATTTCCTATTTTTTTGACCGTACCGTTCATTGTTTTTATTTGTTTAAAACTCGTACCGTACGTTTCTATTTTTTTGCCATTCTCGTTTTAACTAACAGTGGTCTCATCTATGTTTAGTAGATTAGAAATTTTTTTGCTATTAAATTAGGGTTAATCTGTTTGTCACTTTGGCGGTATAAAGTTTTTTTTTTCCCCTCTCTTTTATGTCCATCAATAGATAATCATTATTCTTGCCACTTTAAGGATTAAATTGTCTTTTCACTTTTAGTGAATTGAATGAAAATTTATTAAAATATTGTATTTTATGGGTATTAAGGTAAATCTACTGTCATGAAAACAGCAGGAGTGTCGGTTACTAACTTTGGAGAAGAACTTCTTGTAATTTACACATTAGAACATGTTTCTTAATTATTTGTATTTTTATACCATATAAATGACTTTATTTATAATTTAACTTCAAATTATTTTTAAATTTCAAACACATCCCAATCTATAACAAATTACATGTGAATCAAATATTAGTTTTGCCTCTCCCAAACAGATTGGTCATTTCACCAAGAATTGAAAATCAGATAGTCTAATCGCTTGATTTGGATTGGAATTAGTGGTCATCGATATTGATTTATGACCATAAGAAACGATGACCTATATTTCATTATTCTGAATACAAAGATCTGATAATAGCATTAAATTATATTATATAAATTAGGGTTAAAATCAAAGCCAGTTTGAGTTGGGCCGGATTAGGCCTGGGTTGATGTTTTTCAACTATAACCTGCCTTAAATATAAAAAATCTTAGACCAGGCCTTGTTCGGGCTCAGATATGAATGGTTCAAATATGATCAGATCATGCTATCCTTTAATCGGATACAAATACCCATAAATGGATAGGGATGCAAGTCGAATACGATTTTTTCGACTACCTGTTTACATCCCTGATTTGTGTAACCTAGACCTTCCTCCTCCACAGGATATTATTCACTCTCAATTCATATCTCCTATGTGTCTAGGCCTCTTTTCTTTATTGTCTAGAATTGGTACCCCTTGTGGTCACATTGGTAGATTTGAATAATGGTAAAAATTCCAGTTTTTTTTTTTTCCCCTCTACATATGATCAGTGTGTTATTTCTTTTGATTTGTGGGGCCATAATGCCTTTGTAGTGTCAGCAAGTGTTTGGAATTTGGATAAATAGCCTTTTGTCTCTTGAGTGGTGCATTAGTAGTAAGCTATGTGTGTGTTTTATAATCCCATATTAATTGTATGGGGGTGTGGGGGGATTGATCAGGGTTTAGAATGTCTTTTTGTGTGTGTGTGTTAAATAAATTTGTTTTTGTTTTTCCAAATAAAAAATGGTGTAACCAATGCATGAGGCTCCCAGCATTGTGGGTTCTGGGGGTTTATAGATCAACACTCCCGCACATGAAGGCTTGTAAGCACATGGCCCTGCACGTGACACATACATGTGGATGCACAATCCTGTCGCACCAAAAGGAGAATGTTTCAAAGAACCCTATTGCACTTTCCAGGGATTGAACATTCAAATTCCTATTACAACTGCTAATCTTAAAAGCTCAAGCCATTCAACGTAGTCAACATTATTGTCAACCGCAAGACAAGTAGCTGTTATCATTTTTACCTAAAAATGATCATTACTCATTAGCATTATTATTATGAATAGGGACCAAGGCCTGAAAAATAATAATAAAATATCACTTAAACCCCCAGGAGGGAGTTGTCTTTTATAAATGTCCCACTACTCGCTTGTCAAGAACCATGTTCCATTGCTTTTGAGGTCACAATTACAGTGATCATGTATTAGAGCACAATATTATACGATCCAGCTCATCCCTATAATTAGCATTGATCAACCAAGATCATTGGGATGGTTATATTCTTATGTGAAAAAGTGGTATTGGATTTGCAGTAGAATACGTATAGATTGTATGGAGTAAGTATTTTTGGTATCCTATTTAATAAGGAAAGGGGAACCAATCAATCATTTTTTTTATTACAATCCACCTATATCACTAATCCATAATTGTTATGTGAGAAATCTAAATTCATCCATATCACTAATCCAAAATAGGTAAAATGTTACAATCAATCCTCCTACCATACACATCCTTTCTTTGATATTAGACTTAAATATACATTTTTGAATTAGATTTGGATAGTGGAAATTTGGAAAGACAAATCACGCGGATGATGCGTGATCTTAGTAATTCTAAATCTTAATTGACCCCAGAATTTTGCTACACGTGACTTTTGAGTAAAAATGAATGTATATATAATGATCAGCGTCATCTATGTAGTTGCCCTATATTCCACCAAGTTGTTGATCCAATATTTGGGATGACGTAGCCACCTTGCAACCCTGTACTCATGGGGAAAAAGAAATCTCGCCCTCCCCATTTTGTCCAGAAAAGAAATAGAAATAAACATGGTAGAAAAAAGGATAGAGTCCTTTGTAGGGATTGCAGATGTAAGGTGTTCAATTGGGAATCACCACCACCATCGGTAGCACCGGCAATAGGTGCTAAGAAGAACCCAATCATCATAGTCGAGAGTGAGGATGGTATACCAACACCACATACTCCGATAATAAAAAATGAAGGAAAAAAGGCATCCCTTTCTCCAACCGCCATACTAAAGGGAAAGAAGATTGCTGGGCAGTAGGATGAAATCCTGCAATTTAATTTTTATTTTTGTTGAAGTTCATCTCAAATAAAAGAGCACTGCAGTAATGTACTTTGTATTTGATACAGAGATTTTAATAAACCAGTTATTTATATGCAAGTTTAATATGGCTCTAATTTTATATGCAAGTATAATTTACTATATGGTGTTTCCACTGTGTATTTTTAAGATTCAATGATTGTCCTTTTGGAGAAATTAATCCTCCTCGTGGCTAAGACAATTAAGAGAGATATCTTGTCACATTGAGTACTATGTGGATATGGGATTTTTTTTTTTTTTTGGGTTTGGTTTGGGGTAAATCATAGATGTCATAGAACTTTAAAACAATTAAATGATTCTCTCTTCTGAAAATAGATTATGTTTCAGTGGCCTAGAAACAGTATACTTTTAATAAGCCTGTTAAGTGTGCTTACCTGGAAAATTCCCTTATGAATTTTTATTGTCTTTTGAATACAAATTATGCTTGTTGATGGCATAATCTGTTTGACAGCTTCTTTGTGGCAAGAGCTGTAGTATTTGCTTTTCTATCACCATACAAGAAATCTGGTTTGTTACATACTTTGTTCCAATTTGAACTTCGGTAGGGAGTTGTTGTATCTGCCTTTCCGTGGAAATCAGTTTCTTATGTAGGATTCTTGAGAAGTCTGGATTTTCATTTTGTTAGTTCTTGTTATATTAAAATGGATCTGCTATAGCATTGGAATCTTGGCAGAAACCCTAACACAGAAGCCATGGATGTTCCTCTGCTCACCAAGAAGATTGTAAAGAAGCGTGTTAAGCAATTCAAGAGGCCCCAGAGTGACCGGAAGGTCTCTGTGAAGCCAAGCTGGCGTAGACCCAAAGGTATTGATTCTCGGGTGACGAGGAAGTTTAAGGGCTGCACTTTGATGCCCAACATAGGGTATGGCTCAGACAAGAAGACCCGCCCTTACCTTCCCAATGGCTTCAAGAAATTTCTGGTGCACAACGTCAAGGAATTGGAAGTGTTGATGATGCAAAACAGGACATACTGTGCAGAAATCATTCGATGGGAACATGAAATTAAGTATCGGCATCGGATTGGTTGGATAGGTCATATCGAATCGTTATCAGCTGATACTATTCCTGATACCTGACCGATCTTGAGATAGATATCGGTATCGTCCTGGGTATCAGATACCAATCCAGATCTGCCGATCTGACCTCATCCCTTTTTTTTTTACATAAACTCATAAAGGACGAATTAGACAATGGGGATCTGATGGCCACGCATGCCTTGTGTCGAGATCCGACAGCAGAGAGGTGTGAGGGGAAGGAAGAATCAGAGCAATGGGGGGAATATAAAATTGTTTCCTTCCCTTTGATTGCACATTGTCACGTTCCATAAAAACTGTTAATTTGCCAACTTTCTTACTTAAATTACTCTCCTATGAAACACAATTATCCATATTTAATTTCAAATTTGAATTTGGAATCCTTTCCATGTGGGAAGTATAATTTAGATCCTCTAAATCCTCTTGTAGCCAGCTCCCCAGCCCTCCTCTAATTATGTTCCCTCTCTCTCTCTCTCTCTCTCTCTCTCAATTCCCACATAGGCTGATTAAAGTTTTTCTATCTGCTCTTCCACAAAATCCACCTTAGGAACGTCCGTCTCGGCCTGCTCCTCAATGCTGGACATCGAATATCTAACAGAACGAATTTGTCACAAAAACATATGGATCAATTGTAGATATCAAAGTTGGGAAAACTATTTTAAAAAAAATGGAGAGAAAAATACGATTCACTCACGATGTTCCACCTTTCATTTGTTTACAACCAAATATCAGATAAATAATACCGTATCACTCAAATGGGATGAGAAACTGGAAGAAAAACAAAAGAGAGAAGTTACAAGTAAGAGTCAAAAAAATCCATATTGAGAGAAGCAAAAGCTAACCCCAAAATAGTTAACCTTTGATTTACAATACTTAAAATCAAACAATTAATTTGCACCATTTGACACTAAATCTATACAATACAATACAAGAAAAAATTGAGAGGCCAATGAGTCTCACAAAATGCCACTATCATAAAAGATATTGAAGAAAATGCCCATGGATGAATCATGCAAGCATAGATGAGATCAGACTCAGTTCTCCATCACCAATTGAATGAAAGCTCTTCCCAACCGTGATTGCTACTACCTAATGTAGGGGATTTGTTGATGCATAAAATAAACAAGGAAGAAACACGAGTTGAAGGAGATTTTTTAAAATATAATTTTTTTACTTTGGATTGAAAATGAAATATTTCTCGATTGGGGGATCTTTGTAAAATATTTAACCCTAAGAGGGGATTATTATAAATATAATAAAAGACAAGGAGCTTTCGAAAAATAATAAAAAGTTCTCTCATATTGCGTAAATATTAGGAATCTCCTTCTTCAACCTCATGATTCCTGCAACAGGAGTGTTCCAGTGAAAGATTTGATCGATACATTTCAATTTCGATCACTTCAGGATATCTCCAAAAAATTATGCCTATGAGCGGTCGGAAATTAAGCCTACGAGGGTATATTCCGCTCATTTATGTTTAATTTTAATTCTAAGAGGTAAAATGGCTAGAGTCTGACCTTGCCAAGTCCAAGCCCTTTTCTTGCTGTTGTGTTCTCGCGATAGGTTGCAACTCTCTTGTTGAATCCTTGCAATAAGAAATCAAACACAACGATTTTGTAATGGATGTTCAAGCCCTTATCTTGCTGTTGTGTTTTTGTGATAGGTTGAACTCTTGCAATATGAAATCAAACCCAACGATTATCTTGTGCAACTATTGCTCTTTCTTGTTTTCCTTCACGAAACACTCAATCTCCCTCAAAGAAAGTTCAATCTTTGGTTTTACTGCTCCGGCGAGTTAAGCATATCGTTGCTTTTTTGGTGAAAGAGTTAAAACAGGAAAGTGAATAAAGAAGAAGATTGGGATCAAATCTTAGGGTCGGGTTTCCTATTACACCCTTCAATTAAAGTGATGAATTTGGGGAAAGGAAATCAATTAATATTGTGAAATTACGTCAATTACCCTCTGTTAAAATTGAACCTATACACTAAGGTATCTAATGTCTGGTTACAAATTTTGTTCGTAACCTGCTCGGTTACAAACAGTTGAACCCAATTAAATTAAAGGAAAATATTCTTTAAACTGCCAACTCTCTCTCTCGTGTCCTCACGTCTCCCGTTCATCCCTCCTCATCTCTCTCTCTCTTCTCTCTCTCTCTCTCTCTCTCCATGCTATCTATTAAGAATCATCACATGCACCCTTGACTGTTGCATTCTCTAAGGCGTAAACTTGGAAAATCTTTTTCTTTCAATAAAATGATTCTTATATTATTGAAGGAAATAGGCAACTCATTTGAATATTTGTAAAACTATATAATTTTAAGTATCTAACTACGAAATTATGTGAGATCTTAATCCGCTATATATAGTGTATGTCTTCCATTTTATGATAATGAGACTTACATGCACTCAAGAAGCCAAATTAACCAAGTATACAAAAGTGAGACCTAACCTATTGTCTTTTAATTATGATGACTTATTAAAAAAAATTATCTTATCTTTTATGATTATGGAGGACTTATAGTGTTAATGTGGGCCCTTAATAGATTTAATGCAAGAGCAAATAAGTCCAGTCACTGTTTCCTTCTTGTGAAGTCCCATTTTCAGGCTGTTTTTCTTATCATCAACTAGACATGCGGATTGGAGCAAAAGATTTGTATCATGTGCTATAATTAATCCACACGCAATGTGGCAGATTTAGTAGCATCATGGGAAACCTCGGACAATGATCCTTTGCCGCAGGTGCGGCGGTGCGACAAGGATTCGATGGCCGAGATGACATTGACACACACCCTGATGCCGTGCTAGTGATCAAATCCTTGCCGCATCGCCGCACTGCCGCACCTGTGGCAAAGGACTTTTTTGGGGGAAACCTCTTTTAAAAAAGAAGAAAAAAAAAAAGTTCTTTGAATTTTTTAACTCTCTACTCTACATGAAATGACTTAATGTGTTAAATTTGAGGTTCAAATGCTATCAAATAAGGCCCCATATATGTTCGTACGTCCTTGTATTTTTCAAACCATCATATTTTGACACGTGCTCTCTCTAGTATTATTTTTGGATCTAGGCAACTCTATCCCGGCTGAAATTTGACTTGTGGGTCGATAAACCTTTACTTATCTATAAAATTTTGACAAAATCCTCTATTCATAGTTGGCAGAATTTGGATTATAAAAAACCTTTTATGCAAGCTACGTATTAAATTATTCGTTGAAATATATATATATAGAGAGAGAGAGAGAGAATTTAAAATGCAAAGGAAGAATCACATCACATGGTGGGTTTTTTTTTTTTTAAAGTCATAAAATTGTTTTGGATCACTAAATTTGACATTTGAACTACCATATTCCTCGCACCCAAAAAATCTTATCTATATTCTAATTTTCAATGGTCATAACTAGGTTAATGTTCATTACTGTTCATTGGTCTTGCGAAAGCACTGTTTATTGTACGGGGACTAGTCATGGGGGCTATGATCACTATCATGGAACAACCTTTTTGATTTATCAAAAAAAACAATAAAAAAAAACTAGATCAATGTCCACATAAAGGAAAAAATCACCATCAGGGGATGGTTTGATAACTAAACAAGAAAGTAGAGATTGAGTGTGCTACAAGGGAAAGGGAGATCAGTTGAAAGGAGCTTTCAAACCCTCAACAACTTGAATCTTCCCAGCAAAGGAAAAGGGAGGGTGGCCCATTGAGTAAAGAATCCCATTAAAAACCTCATCTAATCAAGTTTGCTCCTTTGATTGGGACTACTGCTTCTTATCCTAAATAGTACTTGGCAAAATCTATTTTTGATTACCCTTGGCCAACAATTGATTGGGACCAGAATGTCACGGCCTTAGACCTTTCTAAGCAACCGCGCCGGCACTTAGCACTCCCACTAGCACTAAGTCAGCCTAACCACCCTCCTTAAGGGATTTGGGAACACAAGAGTGAGTTTGGGAAGAATGAACTTGTAATGCACTAAAGAACTCTTAAGTACAAGGCTTGAGAACTCACTTGCTTGGTGCCTTGGCTAAATGAGGGCACCTCTATTTATAGGCACTCCTAGTTAAAATGAATGGCTAAGATATGTACATGTGTCTTACATCCAACGGTTGGGGAAGAAACTAGAAGCTTCCCACCTCCTTAGTGGAGAACTCTAGAAACCTCCCATAATATTTCCTAAAATATCTAGAGTTCCACACTTTGGTAGAAATCTCTAGAAACTGGGCCTCTTACTAAGCCATTGGGCTTGGCTTGTGGGCCTTCAATGGGCAGGCTGTGACACTCTCCCCCACCTAAGTCGGCGACGTCCTCGTCGCCTCTTCTTCGTGGAACCTTTGGATGTGTTCCTGGAACTGCCATAAAGAGTCGGCGGGTTCCCAACTTGCCTCGCTCTCTGGTACCCCCTTCCACTTGACTAAGTACTCCCTACTAGGAGGTACGCCTCGCCTTCGGACGATTCGATCAGCGATCAGGTATTCTGCCTCCTTGTCGTAGGAGGTGGTGATAGCCATTGGTGCTCTTGTTGAGGTTCCACAACTTGGGTCTTCCTTGTCTCCATAATATGGCTTCAATAGGCTTGCATGGAAGACCGGATGGATCTTGAGCTTAGGAGGTAGGCTCACCTCGTAGGATACTTTGCCCACCTTCTTGGTGATTTTGAATGGGCCTTCATACCGGCGCACCAACCCCTTATGTACCTGCCTTAGGGACTTGAATTGTTGGGGTAGAAGCTTCACAAGTACCAAGTCCCCGACCTTGAAATTTTCTGGTCGCCTCCCTTTGTCAGCCCATTTCTTCATCTTCTTAGTGGCCTTGTCTAAGTATGACTTAGCCACATCTAGCCTTGCTTGCCACTCCTTGGCAACCTTAAACGCCGAAGGGCTCTTCCCCATGTAGCCGGTCATCACCGTGTTTGGCGTTAAGGGTTGTTGTCCCGTGGCAATCTCAAATGGACTTTGGTTCGTGGCCTCACTTCGTTGGAGGTTGTAAGAGAACTGAGCCACATCAAGCAACTTGGCCCAGTCATGTTGGTTAGCACTCACGAAGTGCCTCAAGTAGAGCTCCAACAAGCTGTTAATGCGCTCTGTTTGCCCATCGGTCTGGGGATGGAAGCTTGTTGAGAAGTGTAGTGATGATCCCAACAACTTGAATAGCTCCGTCCAGAACCTCCCCGTGAAGCGAGGGTCTCGATCACTTATTATGGATTGTGGCACACCCCAATGTTTGACGACATGCTTTAGAAATAGCCTTGCCACTTCTTCCGCCGTACAATCCCTTGGTGCAGCCACGAATGTGCCATATTTAGAAAATCTATCAACCACCACCATTATTGATCCATACCCTTCTGACTTGGGTAGGGCACTGATGAAGTCCATAGAGACACTCTCCCATGGTCTTTCTGGTATGGGAAGTGGCTCCAGTAGTCCCCTGGGTGGTTGCTGCTCTACCTTATCTTGTTGGCATACAAGACAAGTTCTCACATAGGCCTCTATGTCATCCCGCATCTGAGGCCAATAGTAGGCCGCTTCCAACAATGCCTGCGTGCGCCTTTGTCCTGGGTGGCCAGCCCATTTAGTGTCGTGGCATTCACGAATGAGGTTCCTCCGTAGGTTACTCCACTTAGGTACGTAGAGTCTCCTCTTCTTAGCATAGAGCAAGCCATTTTGCTCCCAAAATCTTCGTGTCTTGCCCTCCCGTGTAAGGGCAAGTAAGCTCTTAGCCATAGGATCATGTTGGAGGCCCCCCTTGATCAACTCTAGAAGTTCCCCCTCCGGTTGGCTAAGAGAAGCCAACTCCTCCTTTCTACTAAGCGCATCAGCCACCTCGTTAGCCTTACCTGGCTTGTACTCAAAGACGAAGTCGAACTCTGCCAAGAAGTCTTGCCATCTAGCTTGCTTAGGACTTAACTTCTTTTGGGTTTGAAAGTAACTAGTGGCAACATTGTCTGTCTTCACCACAAACCGTGACCCAAGTAGGTAGTGTCGCCACGTCCTTAGGCAATGCACCACCGCGGTCATCTCCTTCTCATGGACTGTGTAGCGCCGCTCTGTCTCATTCAACTTACGGCTCTCATAGGCAATAGGGTGCCTTTCTTGCATCAACACCCCACCGATAGCAAAGTCAGATGCATCTGTGTGCACCTCAAATGGTTTGCCATAGTTGGGTAGGGTAAGCACTGGTTCCCCCATGACAGCCTTCTTTAAGTCCTCAAAGGCCTCTTTGCATGCGTCTGACCATAACCATGGTTGGTTCTTCTTTAGTAAGTCTGTAAGTGGAGCTGCCCTTCTTGAGTAACCTTGAATGAACCGTCGATAATAGTTAACTAAGCCAAGGAAAGACCTTAGCTCAGTCACTTTAGTTGGTGCCTCCCATTCTTGGATAGCCTGCACCTTGCTCTCGTCCATTTGTAGGGTTCCACCTCTAATCTTGTGACCAAAGAACATCACTTCCTCTTGTGCAAATGCACATTTCTCCTTCTTGACATAGAGTTGATTGTCCCTTAATTCCTTGAATATGATCTTTAAGTGTTGAACGTGCTCCTCCAATGTGTTGCTATAGACGACGATGTCGTCTAAGTACACCACCACGAACTTATCGAGGTAGGGGTGGAAGATCTTGTTCATAAGGGTGCAAAATGTAGCCGGGGCATTCGTGAGTCCGAATGGCATCACCAAGAACTCGTATGAGCCATATCGTGTTACACATGTTGTCTTTGGCTCATCACCTTCCGCAATGCAGACTTGGTAGTACCCCGATCGTAAGTCTAACTTGGTGAAATACCTTGCCCCACCAAGTCTATCAAATAGATCTGCTATCAAAGGAATGGGATACTTATTCTTGATTGTTACCTTGTTCAATGCCCTATAGTCGATGCATAGCCGAAGCGATCCATCATGCTTCCGCTGGAAAAGAACCGGGGCACCGTAGGGAGCTTTAGAAGGGCGAATGAATCCCGCATCCAACAATTCCTTGAGTTGCTTCCTTAGCTCCTCCAATTCTGGTGGTGACATTCTATATGGTGCCATTGCTAGTGGCTTGGCGCCTGGCTCCAACTCAATGGCATGATCCACCTCCCTCCTAGGTGGAAGTCTCTTGGGCAACTCGTTTGGCATCACATCCTTGAACTCTTCGAGGACCTTCTCGATTGGCTTGGGTAGCACCTTAGTTGGACCGCCTTCCTTAGGCTCTAAGAGTGCTGCCAAGTATGTTGTCTCCCCCTTCTTAACTCCTTTCTCGAGCTGTATAGCCGAAAGAAGTTTTGGGCCGTCCTTGGTCCCGTGTATAGTTGGGACCATGCATGGAGCTCCTTCCTCCATAATGCAAACCGTGCTGATAAATGGCATGGGTATGGCCTTAACCCTTCGTAAGAAATCCATGCCAAGCACCACTTGAAAATCATCCATGGGCACTATCGACAAGTCAACTGTGCCCTTCCAGGTCCCGATGTTTAACTCGACCCTTCGAGCAACACCATGTATGGGACGGGCCTGGGAGTTGACGGCCTTAAGCCATCCTCCCTCCTTGATCCCTTTAAGTCCGAGCCTTTTCGCCTCTTCTGTTGAGACGAAGTTGTGCGTAGCACCTGTGTCTATCATGGCACGAGTGGGCTTACCTTTGACATGCACCTCCACGTACATTAGCCCTTTTTGTGAGGTTGTGGCCTTGATCTCTGTCTTAGCCTTGATGGCACTTAGTTGTTGTAGGGACCCCATATGCCCCTCATCGTCTTCTTTCTCCTCGAGTAGGGCATTGAGAGCCTTTCTCTTGGGGCAATCCCTGGCCCAATGGGGACCATCACACAAGAAACACTTATCCTTGGGCGTGAACTTGTTCCTTTTGTCTTGCTTGGGCCTACCCTCCTTGTTTGAAGATGGTTTACTGCTACCTTCCTTGGGAGGGTATGTCTTAGGCCCCTTCTCTCCCCCACCTTTCCCATTAGTACCCTTCTTGGCCTTAGAACTTTCATCTCTCCTAAACTCTACCAATGACTCTGCCGCTGTGATGGCTGAGGCAAGGTCCTGCACACCTCGGCGTTGTAGTTCTTGCGCAGCCCAACCTTGGAGGCCATCCATAAAGTTGAATAGGAGTTCCTCCTCGGTCATACTCGAGACTTCGAGCATTAGGGTAGAGAATTCCTTCACATAGTCCCTAATAGAACTTGTGTGTTTAAGCCTTTTAAGGCTCTTCCTAGCCAAGAAGGTGGCATTCTCGGGATAGAAGTGTTTCTTTAACTCAGTTTTGAAATCATCCCAAGTGTCTATGGTGCACGCACTTCTCTCTATATCGGCATGATTTCTACGCCACCATAGAGTTGCATCATCAGTGAGGTAGAGAGTAGCGGTCCGTACCTTTGATGCCTCATCATTAAGTGCCATTGCCTCGAAGTACCTCTCCATGTGCCATAAAAAGTTATCGATTTCCCGTGCATATCTCTTCCCAGGGAATGGCTTGGGCTTTGGCACCTCCATCCTAGGCACTTCTCGTGAGGTAGTAGCTCCCCCGGCCACCGCCCTCTTACACAAAGCCCAATCCTCACGTACCTCAGCAACACAAGCTTCTATCTTGGCCAACGCCTCCCGCATTTGATCCTTGAAGGTGGAAATGTCCTCCCACATATGAGCCTTAAAGGATGCAAACTCCTCCTTTTGGTCATATGCCATGGTGTTGAGAGTACTCAATAGGGACTCCTTGAGCTCTCCTTCGAGCTCCTCCCCACTTTGCTCTACAACATCGAGGCGTCCCTTCACCTCGCCCATTGCTAGCTCCACCCGAGCTAAGCGAGACTCCATAGCACAACCAACATCTACGGATTTGTCTTTGCTCCTCTTTTGCTTCCCAGTGTTGGGGTTTCCCTCCCTTCCACGGTTCTGCTCACATGTTGCAATGTCGTGTACCTCTGAAAGGTTAGACATAATGCTTATCCCACAAGCTTGGCTCCCTCGCAACCGAAGCTCTGATACCACAACTGTCACGGCCTTAGACCTTTCTAAGCAACCGCGCCGGCACTTAGCACTCTCACTAGCACTAAGTCAGCCTAACCACCCTCCTTAAGGGATTTGGGAAGAGAAGAAGTGAACACAAGAGTGAGTTGGGGAAGAATGAACTTGTAATGCACTAA
>NC_056557.1:3229968-3234151 GCF_013358625.1 Macadamia integrifolia
AAGAGTTCTCTAGTGCTATACAGGTTCATTCTTCTCAAACTCACTCTTGTGTTCACTTCTTCTCTTCCCTAGTCCCTTAAGGAGGGTGGTTAGGCTGACTTAGCGCTAGTGAAAGTGCTAAGTGCCGGTGCGGTTGCTTAGAAAGGTCTAAAGCATCGACAACGTGCTCTTGAATGGCCCAAGTGTGTGCCTACGCATGCCCCCAAGTGTTGGCTACATGTGCCCACGTGTACACAGCGAATGGCCGCACAACACCCCAAGTGTTGACTACAAGTGCACAATGAATGGCCCAAGTGTTGCCTAGATGTGCCCATGCTGCCCACAACTGTTGCCCAAGTGTGCAACCAAGTGTGCCTGTGCATGCTCTTGAATGCCCCAAGTGTCGCCTTAAATGTGCCTATACGTGCCTGCAAGTGTTGAATAAGTGTGTCTAAGCGTGCACCCAAGTGTAGCCCAAGTGTCGCTTAATTGTGCTCTTGAATGCCGCAAGTGTGCACATATACGTGCCCATGACAATGCCAACGCGTGCCCCCCTAAGGGTGCCTAAGTGCATATGAAGGCAGTGCACAAGGCGGCAGTACCGCACGCAGGGCCGCACAATGTGTGTGCATGGTGGCAGGCATGGCTACACTACCGCGCGGAAGGCAGCTGGCATGGACGCACAAGGTGTAGGCATCGCCGAGGGCAAGGTTGCACTAGCACGCTAAGTCTGCTGGCGTCGAGGCAGGCTGCCGCGCGCATGGATGCGGGCGTTGCTGCAATACCGCACACATGGTTGCACGAAAACTCGGGCACGGTTGGGGGTAAGGTTCCACTATCGCGCGCAGGGGTGCAGGCTACCGCGCGCACATGGCTGGGGGCAAAGGTGCACACCGCGCGTAAGGCGGCAGGCAACTACGCACAGTGCTGCTGGAAAGGCTGCTCAACCGCACGAAAGGTGGTAGGCCCGGGTGCACAAGGCGGATGGCAATGGTGCGGGGAGTGCACACTGGGTTGCTGCCCATGCCGCACTTCCACACATATGGCTGTGACCACGGCTGCACAAGCCTCGCACATGGTTTCACGAGTGGCAACACATGCCGCGCGGATGATTGCGCGCATGGCGCACATGACACGTAAATGGCTGCACAGTCGCGCCCAAGGTTACGTTCCACGCCGCACATGCCGCGCTTCTGGCGGCACTAACTCGTGCAAGGTTGCTTGCATGGCCGCACATGCCGCGCCCCTTGCTGCCCTACCGCTCGCAAGATTGCGCGCATTGCTTCACACCGCCCCCAGGTTGCATGCATGGCTGCATGTACCATGCCCATCGCTTCGTCGTCACACGCTAGGTTTCAGGATTTGTCGGAAGTGCCACGCAAGAGGTTGCAGGCACGGCTGCACCACCGCGTGCACGGTTGCGTTGCGTGGTCCACATGCACCGCCCATGATTGCACTACCGCATGCAGGTTCACTGGCACGACCTCCCATGCGTCGATATTGGTGGCTGGCATGGCCGCACATGCCACAGGCATTTCGACACATGGCTCGCGTAAGGTTGCATGCATTGCGGCACCATCGATCCCAGGTCTAGTCTACCGTGCACATAGCCGCACGCACGTGGCTCACACATGGGTGCTTCCATGGCCCCCATGGCCCATGCAACAGAGGCTCCCTTGCGGCCTTCGGCTGCACACGAGGCACTGACTGCTGCACACGCCAAGGCCATGCCCGCACAACATAGTTTGGGTCTTTAAATCATGTTGTGCGAAACATCCCTTTGGGTTAGAAAAGCCATGCAATTGGCTATTTGGCACCCAAAGTACAATCATTTTCAATTAAACCCCGCATTTCCATTTTTTTGGGTATTTTTCGTAATGTTTCAATCATAAAATAATAAAAAATATC
Source organism: Macadamia integrifolia (assembly GCF_013358625.1). Taxonomy (NCBI): domain Eukaryota; kingdom Viridiplantae; phylum Streptophyta; class Magnoliopsida; order Proteales; family Proteaceae; genus Macadamia; species Macadamia integrifolia. Next base: position 3,231,856 of record NC_056557.1, read on the forward strand.
AAAATATGTTGGCATGGTCCAATATTTTTTCAGAACATTCTATCAACCTTTGGAAGACATCCGAAATTTAGTTTTCAGAAAAATACATTAAAATGGATTTTTCATAGTTTTTTGAATTTAATATGTTTATTAATTTTAAAAAATTAATAAAAAAATAAATATTTATCCAAAGACAATGATTTTTTTATGAAAATAATCTTTGGATTTTTCCTTAATTTCTTACCATGTTTCATTTGATTTGGATGTTTGTAGCTCAAAAAATAGAACGGTATATTTTTGGGGGGTGGTCATGTCTCCTTCTGGAAATGGGCAAAGAGTATAAGAGCTACCTTGAGAGAGGGGGGTGCCACTCCCAGGGTGGTTTTCGAGGGGCCGCATCGAGGGGCAGCAGACGATGAGGGGGCATGGTAGGCAATCCGTGCCATATGCCCACAGCTACTGTAACGTGTGCCAGTCGCGGCAGAGCATGCCCTACGAAGGTGGACGTGCTTGCGAATGGTCAGCCCTTCTGTCATGCAACGCCGCCCCCTTCTTCCGCAAAGCTTTGCCTGCCACCGTGGGCTGCTGGGAGCACATGGATGGGTACCATGCGCTGTCATGCCCCAACTTCTGATGTCACATGTGCCCCTCGACGCACAGCATTTCCAAGGAAGGTGTGGTTTGTGAGAACATGTACATGGCGCGTCCGTCCCGACAGTCTTCCCCTCTACCGCACACAATTGCTTGCCATTGTGTGCTGCTGGGCGTGCATAGCTGCCTGCCTTGCGCTACAGTGCCTCCACATCTTGCGCCGCATGTGTCAAACGCCGTATAGCATGACCAAGAGTGGCATCGCCTGTGCAAGACGCCTTCACGGTATGTTGGTTTCAAAGATTTTGCCCTTGGTGTGCGTTGCGCCTGCCACGGCGTGCTGCTTTGCCCTCGTGGTTGCCTAATATATACCGCTATGTCGCGACGGCTGTTGCCTCCTGCGGTCGTAGCTGCAACGAAAGCCCAACAAAGGCTTGGCATGTATGTGAAAATAAGTACATGGCTCGTTTGTCTAGATGGTCAGCCTATCTGCCGCACGCCAATGCCAGCAACCGTGTGCTACAGGGTGCCCTTCGCTCCCTACCTACCGCTGCCATGCCCCCACAGTTGCTGACACGTGTCTGTGGCTGCACAGCAGTTTCCAGAGAGGCATGGCATTTGAAAACAAGGAAATGGCCAATGCGTCCCGATGTTCAGCCCCTCTTCCGCACACCGTTGCTTGCCACCCCGGGCTGATGGGTGCGCAAGGGTTCCTGCCTTGTGCTGTCGTGCCCCCACAGCTACCGCCAGATGCGCCCGCAGCCGCATGGCATGTCCGAGATAGGCTTGGCATGTGAAAATCACCATCAAGGCACGTTGGTTCCGATGATTTCCTTTGATGTGCGTTGTGGCCTACCATGGAGTGCTGCTGGGTGTGCATGGCTCCTTGCATATCTGCTGCCACATATGCCAGTAGCCACACAGCATTGCCAAGAGTTGCATGGCATGTGAAGGACAGCAACATGGCATGAGGGTCAGGATGATTAGCCCCTTGTTTTGCACCTTGGCCGGCCAATGAGTGCTGGTGGGTTTGTTGCTTGCAATGGTTTTTTCATGGTCGGTTTTGTGGCCTATGCTATTTGGAGAAGTGCATTTCTAAGTCGGGCCTAGGTGTGGAGGTGCTTGCATGCCTTTTTGCGTCAAGTGTTGTATTACAACATTAACGTGTGGGTCTCTGGAGAACATAGGTTGCAAGCTTGTAGGTGGTGGTAGATCATGATTCCCTCCCCCCTCCTTGCTTTTAAAAAAAATCTCCATTCTCGTGGGTATGTTGCTTGCAAGAGTTTTGTCATGCTCGGTTTTGTGGCCTTTTGGTATTGGGAGGAATGCATTTCTAAGTCGTGCCTAGGTGCGGAGGTGTTTGCGTGCCTCATGCCGCAAGTGTTATAATGCGACATTAATGTGGGTCTTTGGAGAACATAGGTTTGCAAGCTTGTAGGTGTAGACAGATCACGAGTCCCTCCCCCTCCCCTGCCCCCACTTTTGTTTTTAAAAAGAAAATTACATTCTCGTGGGTTTGTTGCTTGCAAGAGTTTTTTCCCATGCTCGATTTTGTGGCCTTTATGGTATTTGGAGAAATACGTTTCTAAGTCGTGCCTGGGTGCAGAGGTATTTGCATGCCTCCTGCCGCAAGTGTTATAATGCGACATTAACGTGGGTCTCTGGAGAACATAGGTTTGCAAGGTTGCAGGTGGAGACAGATCACGCGTCCCTCCACTTCCCCCTC
>NC_056557.1:3236168-3246510 GCF_013358625.1 Macadamia integrifolia
GATTCACACAATTGGTCATCGCGCTTGGTTGAAAAGCCAGTGGCGCGAAGCTGCCGTGTGCCGGATTATGACTAAACGCCTCTAAGTCAGAATCCAGGCTAAAGAAGTGACGCCTGTGCCCGTCGCCTGTTTGCCGACCCGTAGTAGGGGCCCTCCGGCCCCCAGAGGCACGTGTCGTTGGCCAAGCCCCCGCAGTGGACGTGTTGTGTGGGCTGCCTTGAAGCGTAATTCCTGTGGGGTGATGGGTAGAATCCTTTGCAGACGACTTAAATACGCGACGGGGTATTGTAAGTGGCAGAGTGGCCTTGCTGCCACGATCCACTGAGATTCGGCCCCGTGTCGCATCGATTCGTCCCCCCGTCTTTTTCCCCTTTTCTTTCCCCCCACACCCTCCTGAGGCTAGGATTATCCACGCGTGGCCCCAGGTATGCCCCTAAGTGTTAACTGCCCCAACGGTTGCCTGAGTATGGTTATGCGTGTTGCCCAAGTGAAGTGTGCCTATGCATGCACATTGAGTGCCACTAAGTGTACACGTTGCCACGACCTGCCCAACAAAGGCCCATGGACTTAGGCCATTGGGCTAAGTAAGGTCCAAGTTCTAGAGTTTTCTACAAAGGTGTAGCAACTCTAGATAATTTTATTGTAGATATTTATAGGAGGTATGTTGGGAGAGATTTCCAGAGTTCTCCACTAAGGAGGTGGGAAGCTTCTAGTTTCCTCCCCGACCGTTGGATGGAGGACGTTTGTAAATATCTTAGCCATCCATTGTAAACTTGGGGTGCCTACAAATAGGTGCTGCCTCATTTGGCAAAGACACTCACCAAGGACCAACCAAGAGTGTTCAACCGAGCAAGTGAGTTCTCAAGCCTGAGTTCTCAAGCCTTGTACTCAAGAGCTCTCTAGTGCAATACAAGTTCATTCTTCTCGAACTCACTCTTGTGTTCACTTCTTCTCTTCCCAAGTCCCTTAAGGAGGGTGGTTAGGCTGACTTAGTGCTAGTGCGAGTGCTAAGAGCCGGCGCGGTCTCTTAGAAAGGTCTAAGGCCGTGACAGTTGTGGGGTCAGAGCTTCGGTTGCGAGGGAGCCAAGCTTGTGGGATATGAGACAGGAGAGCTAAAACTGTGGAATAGAGACCAACACCTACACAAGTAAGCAACGAAGGAGCGAAGGCGACTCCGTCGACTTTGGCGTCGCTATGGGGCCTCGCTTAGCTCGAGGGGAGCAAGTATTGGCCGAGGCAAAGTGGTGCCTGAATGTCGCGGAGCAAAGTGGGGAGGAGCTTGATGGCCAGATGGGGGAGCTCAAGGGGCCCCTACAAGGTGCTCTTAACACCATAGTAAGTAACCAAGAGGAGATGGTTGCCACCTTCAAGGCTCAAGTATGCAAAGGAGTTGGATAAGGTGGAAGCTCGTATTGGAGAAGAAGTATGGGAAGAGTAGGAGGACAACGGCGAGGGAAGCCACTACCTCTCATGACATGTCTAAGGGAGAGGCACCAAGGCACAAGCGTGATAAGAGGAATCGGTTCAAGCCTAGAGACAAGTGCCAACACCATCCAGGGGCTAGGTGCGTACTTGCCCTTGGACGGGAGGGCAAGACAAGGAGAATTTGGGACCAAGCCATCCATGCCAAGAAAGAGGAAGATGCAAACGAGAGAACGGAGACAACCAGACGACGTTGTAGGAGGCTCAAGTTATGTGACTACAACAAGGACCCCAATAGGCGTTACTCCTTGCGAGGGGAAGGCTAATTTGGATGTTGATCCAATCATCCAGAGACAAACTATCTCCTCACGTGGAGTATTTAGTCAAGTGGAAGGGGCGACCAGAGAGCGAGACGAGATGGGAGATGACTCGTGAATAAAAGTACCATAAGGAGGTTGCGACGAGGGCGTCGCAGATTTAGGTGGGGGAGAGTGTCACGACCTGCCCATCATAGGCCCACGGGCCTAGCTCACCAAGCCCATGGACTTAGGCCGTTGGGCTAAGTAAGGTCCGAGTTCTAGTGTTTTCTACAAAGGTGTAGTAACAATAGATATCTTATTGTAGATATTTGTAGAAGATATTCACAGGAGATATTCTGGGAGAGATTTCTAGAGCTCCGCTAAGGAAGTGGGAAGCTTCTAGTTTCCTCCCCAACCGTTGGATGGGGGACATTTGTAAATATCTTAGCCATCCATTGTAACTTGGGGTAGGTGTTGCCTCATTTGGCAAAGGCACTCACCAAGGACCAACCAAGAGTGTTCAACCAAGCAAGTGAGTTCTCAAGCCTTGTACTCAAGAGTTCTCTAGTGCTATACAGGTTCATTCTTCTCAAACTCACTCTTGTGTTCACTTCTTCTCTTCCCTAGTCCCTTAAGGAGGGTGGTTAGGCTGACTTAGCGCTAGTGAAAGTGCTAAGTGCCGGTGCGGTTGCTTAGAAAGGTCTAAAGCATCGACAACGTGCCCTTGAATGGCCCAAGTGTGTGCCTACGCATGCCCCCAAGTGTTGGCTACGTGTGCCCACGTGTACACAGCGAATGGCCGCACAACACCCCAAGTGTTGACTACAAGTGCACAATGAATGGCCCAAGTGTTGCCTAGATGTGCCCATGCTGCCCACAACTGTTGCCCAAGTGTGCAACCAAGTGTGCCTGTGCATGCTCTCGAATGCCCCAAGTGTCGCCTTAAATGTGCCTATACGTGCCCGCAAGTGTTGAATAAGTGTGTCTAAGCGTGCACCCAAGTGTAGCCCAAGTGTCGCTTAATTGTGCTCTTGAATGCCGCAAGTGTGCACATATACGTGCCCATGACAATGCCAACGCGTGCCCCCCTAAGGGTGCCTAAGTGCATATGAAGGCAGTGCACGAGGCGGCAGTACCGCACGTAGGGCCGCACAATGTGCGTGCATGGTGGCAGGCATGGCTGCACTACCGCGCGGAAGGCAGCTGGCATGGACGCAAAAGGCGTAGGCATCGCCGAGGGCAAGGTTGCACTAGCGCGCTAAGTCTGCTGGCGTCGATGCAGGCTGCCGCACACATGGATGCGGGCGTTGCTGCAATAACGCACACATGGTTGCACGCAACCTCGGGCACGGTTGGGGGTAAGGTTCCATTATCGCGCGCAGGGGTACAGGCTACCGCGCGCACATGGCTGGGGGCAAAGGTGCACACCGCGCGTAAGGCGGCAGGCAACAACGCACATTACTGCTGGAAAGCCTGCTCAACCGCACGAAAGGTGGTAGGCCCGGGTGCACATGGCGGATGGCAATGGTGCGGGCAGCGCACGCAGGGCTGCTGCCCGTGCCGCACTTCCATGCACATGGCTGTGACCACGGCTGCACAAGCCTCGCACATGGTTTGGCGCGTGGCAACACATGCCGTGCGAATGATTGCGCGCATGGCGCACATGACACGCAGATGGCTGCACAGTCGCGCCCAAGGTTACATTCCACGCCGCACATGCCGCTCTTTTGGCCGCACTAACTCGCGCAAGGTTGCTTGCATGGCCGCACATGCCTCGCCCCTTGCTGCCCGAGCGCTCGCAAGATTGCGTGCATTGCTTCACACCGCCCCCCAGGTCGCATGCATGGCTGCATGTGCCACGCCCATCGCTTCGTCGTCGCGCGCCAGGTTTCGAGATTTTCCGGAAGTGCCACGCAAGAGGTTGCAAACACGGCTGCACCGCCGCGTGCAAGGTTGCGTTGCGTGGTCCACATGCACCGCCCATGAGTGCACTACCGCGAGCAAGTTCGCTGGCACGGCCTCCCATGCGTCGATATTGGTGGCTGGCATGGCCACACATGCCACGGGCTTTTCGGCACATAGCTCGCTTAAGGTTGCACGCATTGCCGCACCATCGATCCCAAGTCTAGTCCGCCTTGCACATAGCCGCACGCACGTGGCTCACACATGGGTGCTTGCGTGGCCCCCATGGTCCATGCAACAGAGGCTCGTTTGCAGCCTTCGGCTGCACACGAGGCACTGACTGCTGCACACGCCAAGGCCATGCCCGCACAACGTAGTTTGGGTCTTTAAATCATGTTGTGGGAAACATCCCTTTGGGTTAGAAAAGCCATGCAATTGGCTATTTGGCACCCAAAGTACAATCATTTTCACTTAAACCCCGCATTTCCATTTTTTTGGGTATTTTTCGTAATGTTTCAATCATAAAATAATAAAAAATATCAAAATATGTTGGAATGGTCCAATATTTTTTCAGAACATTCTATCAACCTTTGGAAGACATCCGAAATTTAGTTTTCAGAAAAATACATTAAAATGGATTTTTCATAGTTTATTGAATTTAATATGTTTTTTAATATTAAAAAATTAATAAAAAAATAAATATTTATCTGAAGATGACGATTTTTATATGAAAATAATGTTTGGATTTTTCCTTAATTTCTTACCAAGTTTCATTTGATTTGGATATTTGTAGCTCAAAAAATAGAACGGTATATTTTTGGGGGGTGGTCATGTCTCCTTTTGGAAATGGGCAAAGAGTATAAGAGCTACCTTGAGGGAGGGGGGTGTCACTCCTAGGGTGGTTTTTGAGGAGCCGCACCGAGGGGCAGCAGACGATGAGGGGGCATGGTAGGCAATCCGAAAAGACCCATGGCTTGGTAAAAGAAGTGAAATGGCACGTGGGTTTCGATGAGTTGGCCCTCGGTGTGCGCTGAGGCCGGCCACTGCGTGCGGCTGGACGCGCATGGCCGCCTCCCTTCCGTGCCATGTGCCCGCAGCTGCTGTAACGTGTGCCAGTGGCGGCAGAGCATGCTCTACGAAGGTGGACGTGCTTGCGAATGGTGAGCCCTTCTGTCATGCAACGCCGCCCCCTTCTTTCCGCATGGCCTTGCCCGCCACCGTGGGCTGCTGGGCGCACATGGACGGGTACCATGCGCTGTCACGCCCCAACTTCTGATGCCACATGTGCCCCTCGACGCATAGCATTTCCAAGGAAGGTGTGGTTTGTGAGAACATGTACGTGGCGCGTCCGTCCCGACAGTCTTCCCCTCTGCCGCACACAGTTGCTTGCCAGTGTGTGCTGCTGGGCGCGCAGGGCAGCCTGCCTTGCGCTGCAGTGCCTCCACATCTTGCGCCGCATGTGTCAAACGCCGTATAGCATGACCAAGAGTGGCATCGCCTGTGCAAGATGCATTCACGGTATGTTGGTTTCGAAGATTTTACCCTTGGTGTGCGTTGCGCCTGCCACGGCGTGCTGCTTTGCCCTCGTGGTTGCCTAATATATACCGCTATGTCGTGACGACTGTTGCCTCCTGCGGTCGTAGCCGCAACGAAAGCCCAACAAAGGCTTGGCATGTATGTGAAAACAAGTACATGGCTCGTTTGTCCAGGTGGTCAACCTATCTGCCGCACGCCAATGCCAGCAACCGTGTGCTGCTGGGTGCCCTTCGCTCCCTACCTACCGCTGCCATGCCCCCATGTTGCTGACACGTGTCCGTGGCTGCACAGCAGTTTCCAGAGAGGCATGGCATTTGAAAACAAGGAAATGGCCAATGCGTCCCGATGTTCAGCCCCTCTTCCACACACCATTGCCTCCCACCCCGGGCTGATTGGTGCGCAAGGGTTCCTGCCTTGTGCTGCCCTGCCCCCACGGCTACCTCCAGATGCGCCCGCAGCAGCATGGCATGTCCGAGATAGGCTTGGCATGTGAAAATCACCATCAAGGCACGTTGGTTCCGATGATTGCCTTCGATGTGCGCTGTGGCCTGCCATGGAGTGCTGCTGGGTGTGCATGGCTCCTTGCATATCTGCTGCCACATATGCCAGTAGCCACACAGCATTTCCAAGAGTTGCAAGGCATGTGAAGGACAGCAACATGGCATGAGGGTCAGGATGATTAGCCCCTTGTTTTGCACCTTGGCCGGCCAATGCGTGCTGGTGGGTTTGCATGGCTGCCTGCACACTGTAGTTACACCCTCATTGCAGCCTACTGCAACTTTAGCTAGTTTTGTACAGCATGCCCAAGGGAGTCATGGCATGTGAAAAACGTGCAAATGAAGCATTGGCCCCGTTGATTAATCCCATCTAGGCACTATGGTAGTTTGACGTGCTTTGCTTCCTTCCATGTGTAGTTGTGCTAGTGCCACTGTTTACGAGCGTGGTCGAAGTCACACATTTGCACCCTTCTTTGCTCTATGGCTTGTTGTCATATGTAGGTCATGGTGCAAGGGGTGGGGTGTTATCTACATTAGACGGAATCATTGGTCAAGTCAATGTGCACAATAAATATTTGGTTGGTCCCTCCCCCCCATCCCATTGTTTTTTGTTTTTTTAAATTGCACTATCGTGGGGTTGTTGCTTGCAAGGGTTTTTTCATGGTCGGTTTTGTGGCCTATGCTATTTGGAGAAGTGCATTTCTAAGTCAGGCCTAGGTGTGGAGGTGCTTGCATGCCTTTTTGCGTCAAGTGTTGTAATACAACAATGACGTGTGGGTCTCTGGAGAACATAGGTTGCAAGCTTGTAGGTGGTGGTAGATCATGATTCCCTCCCCCCTCCTTGCTTTTAAAAAAATCTCCATTCTCGTGGGTATGTTGCTTGCAAGAGTTTTGTCATGCTCGGTTTTGTGGCCTTTTGGTATTGGGAGGAATGCATTTCTAAGTCGTGCCTAGGTGCGGAGGTGTTTGCGTGCCTCATGCCGCAAGTGTTATAATGCGACATTAACGTGGGTCTCTGGAGAACATAGGTTTGGAAGCTTGTAGGTGTAGACAGATCACGAGTCCCTCCCCCTCCCCTGCCCCCACTTTTGTTTTTAAAAAGAAAATTACATTCTCGTGGGTTTGTTGCTTGCAAGAGTTTTTTCCCATGCTCGATTTTGTGGCCTTTATGGTATTTGGAGAAATACGTTTCTAAGTCGTGCCTGGGTGCGGAGGTATTTACATGCCTCTTGCCGCAAGTGTTATTGTCACACCCCGTTCACACTGAACCGGAGCGGTGATCGAGTTAACACCGGTTAACCCCAAACCTGCCAGGATCATCAGATACTGTATTCCACCACAGCATACACACACTAACATAAGTTCATCAGATCAGCGGAAGACTAAGTTTTACCTGTGAATAAATCCCATATACTTGATACCCGAATTGTGATACAATAAATATATACATTTGGGCCCGAAGGCATGCTATATACACAAAAAGAATAAATTCAAATATCAAGCATATACAGGAAATCATCAAAAACCATCAGAGTACATAGCTCGGCTCGGTTTCAGGCTGGAGCTCAGCTCGACATCAAGGGTTGTGCCCAGCTCGGCATCATATAGAAGAGCTCAGCTCGGCCTCGGAAGTGGAGCTCAGCACAGCCTCCAGGGTGGAGCTCAGCTCGGCCTCAGAACTGCTGTCCCGCAGCACAGCTCTCACACGAGCAGTCTACGCCGTGCTCAAACTCCTCAGGGGTCCACCAGTCCTCTTCAGGAAACTCGACTGTGGGACCCACCCCATGCTCCTCAGATGTATGACCTGTAAAATCATCTAAAAAAGGGGTGTACACGTGGAATGAGCTCACTAGCCCAGTAAGTAGAGAGGTGGACCACACACAACAGTCCACACATCACAACACATCATATACACTACATGCCATGCTATATATTTTAATTCACATCCGCCTAAGCAACATTACTAAGTCTTTGCTTTAAGTGCTACTACAACCACAGTGCGCGTATACTCCGGGTACGAGCCGCGAACTCCCTCCCGCGATACGCCCATAGGGCTGCCCACCGTGAGTACTCGGAAAAGTAAAGACAATGCCGTCCACCGGCTCTCAATAGAAATGTAAATAACTGAAATAAAGGTGCTGACTCCAGCAATTTAAAAGCAGTACGATTGGCCCTCTTGAATGTACCACCGGGGTTGCCGACTGTCCTACATGACTCATCGGGCGTAATGCCTAACCGCCACAGTGTCCGACAACCGCGACCCCTGCTTCCCCCCAAATGGCAACCCAACACCTTAACCCCTGTTGGGAAGGGTCGTAGCACGGGATGGTGAGATCCTAATACCGCATGCTCCTATATGCAGTACGACTGCATAGTGCCACCGTGTCCCATACCACGGGCCACCAATGCATTCGTTTCCAAGCCGACCACGGTATCTAATCTATCAATGCTTGATGCAACATGATGTCCACATTCAACATATAACATCTCATTTAATTTGCAATTGAAAGTAAACATAGCATATATGCACATCAATGAGTGGAATGACTAATCTATATAGCATATTCATGATGACATGACTAGATTAGATATAGTTATATGAATGCCAAACAAATGCCTTGAAACAAGGCCAAACGTCCTCTCTCCACTTACTTGTTGCGTACAAGGACTCCCGTTCGGTACGGGTGAGATCCAGAGCGAATCGGGTAGGATTTGGTGAACCTAACATAATTGAGAGGGGTTAGTACTTCACCATTTTAGAACCGAAATTAATGAAATCCGATATCAAAATCGTGTTTAGAACGTCAAAAGAAGGTCACACGTCCGATTTGGGTTCGATCGGACATAAGGATCACCTTCGGGCCACACAGGTGGGTCAGACAGGTAGGCTGTCTACCCACCGGTTTTACCCACCGGTTATGACCGGCGGGTAGGGGCCCGCCGATTGTACCCGCCGGTTATACCCACCGGTTGGGCCAGGGACCCATGGCTAAGACCGACGGGTAGGTACCCGCCGGTTGTACCCGCCGGTGGTACCCGCAGGTTAGGCCCGAAGGCCCCCTGCCTTCTCAGGTGGGTACCCTCAGGCGGGTAGGTACCCGCCGGTTGTACCCACCGGTTTTGGCGGGAAAGACCCTGTTTCTTCCCCATTTTCTCCATTCTTTGGGGAATCAAATGGGGCTTTTCCCCCACCCATTCTTCACACCTTCAAGGTCCTATAGGATGGTTCTAACCTAGATCTAGGTTAGATTCAAGTGAGGGAAAGCCATCTTACCTCCTTTGCTCAAGAATGACTTCAAACCCTTCAAATCACTTCAAACTCACAATGTTTCTTCTACCTTGTCAATCTCTCTTCAAATCCTTCAAGATCAACACATAAATCATCTATTAAACCTTAGATTCATCATTCCAAAGGGTATTTACCAGATCTCAAGAAACCATACTCAAATCAAGGGTTTAAAGCTTGGGTATGGTCAACGTTCATAAAACCCAACTTTTCTTACCTCCAACTGTAGATCTAGAGTTGAAGATTACTCTCCCGGCACCGGAATGGCAAGATCGAGCTTCGGCGCCACTGAAATCCTTCCTTTCTTCCTCTTCCTTTCTTCTTCCCTTTCTTTTCTCTCTCCTCTTTACTTTTTTCACCAAACGTACGAGGGTAATAAATGGAAAGAAAAGAAATCATAAAGCTTTATATACTATTCCTAATTAAGTGAATAGTCTTGGATGGGTCACTCAGGTGGGTGGGTGTACCCACCTGTCCTACCCACCTGAGAGTCAAAACTTGGGATTTTGACCGGGTTCGGACCTCGGCGCGAACCCCACCCCAAGCATACGATGTAGCATACGTATATACCTTAAAATATGGATATAATACCTGTTTTATCTGTACATAGCCTTATGGTAGGTGCACGTACACGGTTTGGGCACTCCCGTCTCTTCTGGCACTGGCTCGGACTTGTCGGGCCAGCCGATGTTTAAGGTCACCCGTGCCATTATAGCCCATAAGGAACCCGCTCTAATATCCTCTGGCTCGGTTCCTGCATGGTTAAACCGGTTCAATCGCGAAATCAGACCTGGTTTTAAGAAGCGGGGTATTACAGTTATGATGCGACATTAACATGGGTCTCTGGAGAACATAGGTTTGCAAGGTTGCAGGTGGAGACAGATCACGAGTCCCTCCACTTCCCCCCCCCCCCCCCCCCCCACACTTTTGTTTTTAAAAAGAAAATTGCAAGCTTGTAGGTGGAGATAGATCTCAAGTCCCTCGACCCCTGTTGATTGTTGTGATTTTCGTGCTTAGCGGGGCTATTGATTTTTCTTCTACCAAATCCTTATTACGTTGTAGTAGGTTTGGCGGTGGATTGTGTCGGTAGTGGACGCAATGCGCGTGAGTGGCTATTGTTTTTCTTGTGGTTGTGGGCTCTTTGCTTGTGTATTGAACCACTATGCATAGATACCTCTATGGGTCGCGATGGGCCAAAAGTGTCTTTGTCAAGAGCATGAAAATTGTTCCTGTGTTGCTTACCTAGTTGGATGGAAAGATGTTGCCCCTTCACTCTCATTTCATCCCTCTTGCCTGCCCTTGTGGTTGGTGTGAGGTGGCTTGGCATACGATGCATATGTCCAGTTTCTTTGTGTTAGTGGTGCACGTGCACTGTTTGTGCTCTAGGATGCGGGACACTT
>NC_056557.1:3249030-3273553 GCF_013358625.1 Macadamia integrifolia
ATGTTAGGTTCACCAAATGGAATCCTTGTACGCTACAAGTAAGTGGAGAGAGGACGTTTGGCCTTGTTTTCAAGGCATTTGTTTGGCATTCATATAACTATATCTAATCTAGTCATGTCATCATGAATATGCTATATAGATTAGTCATTCCACTCATTGATGTGCATATATGCTATGTTACTTTTCAAATGCCAATTGAATGAGATGTTTATATGTTGAATGTGGACATCATGGAGCATAATGCATTGATAGACTAGATGCCGTGGTCGGCTTGGAAACGAATGCATTGGTGGCCCGTGGTATGGGACACGGAGGCACTATGCAGTCGTACTGTCATATAGGAGCATGCGGTATTAGGATTCTCACCATCCCGTGCTACCACCCTTCCCAACAGGGGTTAAGGTGTTGGGTTACCATTTGGGGGGAAGCAGGGGTCGTGGTTGTCGGACACTGTGGCGGTTAGGCATTACGCCCGGCGAGTCATGTAGGACAGCCGGCAACCCCGGTGGTACATTCAAGAGGGCCAATCGTACTGCTTTTAAATTGCTGGAGTCAGCACTGTTATTTCATTTATTTACATTTCTGTTGAGAGCCGGTGGACGGCATTGTCTTTATTTTTCCGAGTACTCACGGTGGGCCTTCTCCAACAGCCCTATGGGGGTATCGTGGGAGGGAGTTCACGGCTCGTACCCGGAGTATACGCGCACTGTAGTTGTAGTAGCACTAAAACCAAAGACTTAGTAATGTTGATTAGGTGTATGTGATTTAAAATGAATTGCATGGCATGTAGTGCATATGATGTGTTGTGATTGTGTGGACTGTTGTGTGTGGTCCACCTCTTTACTTACTGAGTTAGTGAGCTCATTCCACGTGTACACCCCTTTTTAGATGATTTTGCAGGTCATGCATCTGAGGAGCATGGGGTGGGTCCCACAGTCGAGTTTCCTGAAGAGGACTGGTGGACCCCTGAGGAGTTTGAGCACGGAGTAGACTGCGCATGTGAGAGCTGTGCTGCGGGACAGCAGTTCTGAGGCCGAGCTGAGCTCCACCTTGGAGGCCGTGCTGAGCTCCACTACCGAGGCCGAGCTGAGCTCTTCTATGTGATGCCGAGCTGGGCACAACCCTTGATGCCGAGCTGAGCTCCAGCCTTGATACCGAGCCGAGCTGTGTACTCTGATGATTTTTGATGAATTCTTGTATATACTTGATATTTGAACTTTATTCTTTTTGTGTATTTATCATGCCTTCGGGCCCAAATGTACATAATTATTGCATCACCATTTGGGTATCAAGTATATGGGAATTATTTACAGGTAAAACTTAGTCTTCCGCTGATCTGATGAATTGATGTTAGTGTGTGTATGCTGTGGTGGAATACAGTATCTAATGATCCTGACAGGTTTGGGTTAACCGGTGTTAACTCGGTCACCGCTCCGGTTCAGGGTGAACGGGGTGTGACAAACGGTGGTATCAGAGCGTGATGCTCTGCTCCACTCACAGCATACCATTAGAATCCCGTAGACTCTATAATAGGAAATGGGGTTGGGTAAAGATAAAAGCTTAAAGATTAAAAGTCAAAGAAAGAAAGTATAAAATGAGGTTAGGTTATAAGTTGCATTCATGGCATGCGTGAGTGTAGATAAAAGGTAATTAGATTGGAACTACAACCTATAAAGTACTATTTTGACGAAATTTCGGCAGCATAACGGCGTAAAAAGGGATTTCCAAAAATTTTACACAAACACCTGATAAACAACAGATAATAACATAACAAGGAGCACAGATAGAAAAATCACATCACAACAAAATCACACAAACACTCCACATATGAAAACCCCACAAAATAATCCACTAACCAAAGATATTTTATTCCATAAATGAATCCAGTTACATTGCAAATACAAGGAAGTGAGAACAAATGAATAAATATACAATGTTTACAAAAAAAAGAGAAAACGGGTAAACAGCTAGTGTGGGTGAGCCAAGCCCTCACTGGTAGTCGTCATCGTCATCGATGATCACCACGTTCGCCGGAGGCCGGGAGTTGACGTCGAAGCGGTGATCGTAATAATCGAACCTCGCGTTCACCAGCCGTACCTCCCTCCGAAGCCGGCCATAGTCTGCTGAGATAGCGGTGGCCCTGGTGTCCAAGTCCTGACCCAGCCTAAGGAAGGACTCCTCCAAGGTGGCCTGCCTGGAGGCAATCTCGTTCAGCCGCCTAAGTATCTGAACCTGGCCATCCTGCAAGGCTCGCATGGAGGCTGTCTGGCCCTCGTAGTCGTAGGCACCACTCCCAGGTGGTGGGGCTGTAGCTCTGGAAGAACTAGGGCCAGGACCTCTCGACTCCTGAGGCACCTCCTCAGGGATGCCACCTCCCATCAGATCCTCCTCCTTGTCCTGAGGAACGTAGTCCTCATCCTCCTCACTGGACTCCTCCTCCATGAGGACATCCTCCATAGGGGCAGCCCTCCTACCCCTACCTCTCTGAGCTCCTGATCTAGGAGGTGAATCCATGAGGGGTCTGAAGACCCATCTTCAAGAGGTTTCTCCGGTCAAACCTATCAGCCGGAGTCTTCCCCTCCTCTCCGCTCAGATCCACCCCGAAGAATTCGAAGATCCTAGTGAGGATCCTGCCGTAAGGGAATCCTCCATCCTCTGGGTGGGAAGTGTGGTGCTCCATCGTTCTGAGAATGATATAGGGAAGGCACAAGTGCTCGCCGCCTCCCTCTGCGGCCGTGAAGATACAAAAGGCAATAAAAGCTGCCATGAAACCCACCTGGTTCCGATGACCTCCTCTGGGGAGCAGGTTGAACTGGATCAACCGGGCGAATAGACGAACCTCAGGGTAGAAGGATGTCTCGGACTCCGATCGACTGCTGCTACCGCAGATGGTCTCGTAGATGAAGTCCGGTGTCTCCATGCTCATGAAAGGTCCCTGAGGCCTACCCCTGGGGGGACTGTAGTATCGGTGTCCCGCCGCCGATATACCCAATATACTGGCCAAGGTGCCTACCGTCAGCTGGATATCCACTCCCTTCACCAAGTTGCTGATGGTGAACTCCCCGTACGGATACGACACCTCCAGGTTACAGTAGAACCGACGGACGAGCTGCTCGTAGCATGGTCGGTCCACCTGAAGAATAGAGTCCCAGCCCAATGCTGAGAACCTCTCCTGAAGCCTAGCCTTGTGGAAGTCCTCGACCACCACGGTCTTCTCCATCAACACTGACCCCTTCAGGAAGTTGGGCCAGTTGGCTGCGGCCTCGGCACTGAGGAAGTGCTCCTCATCATAGTCTGTAGGGTCAGACTGAGCAGGTGCAGGTCTCCCTGTGCGAGGAGCTGAAGAGCTGATCTCCGCACTCTTCCGCTTAGAAGCGGTGGTCTTGCGTCGAACGCCAGAGGAAGATGGTCCTTTGCCGGTGCGTGACGACATCCTGGCAATAAGAAAAAGAAGTAGGGATTAGTACAGCAAGAAAAGGACAGCAGCATTAAGAAGGGGAAATCCAAAACCAATTCATGCAAAACGGAAACGGCAACAATCTAAGGACGATAGGAAACCTATGACAGGATGAACGGTAGTTGACAACGCAAAGGAACATGCCAAAACAGTAAAAAGACAGCAAAAGCAAAGAGCATATCTAGCATGGGAGGATCCAACTTCAATGCACCAACTCATTAACAATGAAGCAAGAGCTTGAAACCCTAGGCCTAGAACGAAATGCCATAGTAGTGGGATGATGGAAATGCAAGAGCATACCCCAAATAGATTATGGAGTTCCATGAGTACATGTATGGATGAAAATCAAGGAAAACCAATGCAAAAATAGGGATTTTCATGGAAATACATGGAGATTCAAGCACAAAGGATGACTTATGAAATCTAAAGCATATCAAGCACAAAACGAGTGAAATGCATCACAAGGGAATCATCAATTGGAGAAAAGGATCAAAATTTGAGAAATCCCCAAATTTGGAAAACTAGGGCACAAATGGGGGGTTTTTCTCCAAATGAAGAAACAAATTCCTATAAACTACGAATGACTACAGTAGAACCATCATAAACACATGGAAAGACTATTCTATGGTGAAAAATAGGGAAAGTAAGCCTAGAAAGTAAACCCTATTCATACATTTCACCCAAATGAAAATTCTGGAAAAAGAGAAGAAGAAGAAACTTACTTGAAGAAGATGAGTTGACTCTTCTCTAAGGCGTCGAGTAGGTGAGTAGACCCGCGAGTAGAAGCGCCGAGGAGACCTCCAAGATCGGCCAAGGAAGAAAGGAAGAGAGAGAAAGGAGATGGAGAAGAAGACAAAATAGAACAGGGCCCTACTGGCCCTGTTCGTGTTTTAACTCGGGCAAGACCGGCGGGTATAACCGGCGGGCTCCTACCCGCCGGTTCATCCCACCGGTTATGGCAGTTGGGTAGAATTTTGAAAATTTGAAAATTTCCTTCTCTTCTTGTTTCCCTTCTCTCCTCCTAGAATGATTACATTGATTTTCACTATTGGATGTATTCCTATGATTAATATGCGATGGTCAAGTGGGACCATGCCTGTATCTTGGATTTGAACTAGAATTATTTACAGGCTATCATACACTACAACACCTCATGTAATGGCATATGATTGTGTGCCAAAATCAATTCTATGGTGTTTAATCAATATGGCGTGTGATGTGTTCCAGGTACAGGGATACGATGGTACGTACTAGATCCGGGAGTAATGCCCGAGGTACCTCACGGGGTCCTCATCGGGTCGGTCGACCACAAAATCCTAGGGGGTCCCGTTCTGTGGGGTACACCTCACCTCCACTACCTCAAGAGACCCTTGGTCAGGGTGGGGCACATGGGAACCCACCTATGACTGCACTCCCGGACCCTCCACCGGTCATTACACCGGGAGATGTTGCTACAATAATCCAGCAGTCCCAACAAGCTTTCCAACAACAAATGCTTCAGCAACAGCAAGCATTTATGACTGCCATCCAGCAACAGTTGGATTTTTCTCAACCGGGTCAACCTCCCCGGGTACTCACTCCGCAGGACCCACCTGTAGGGTCGGGAACGGGACCACAAGTGGTGGGTACACCTCCAATCCCACCATTCGGTGTTCCTCAGCATGGGATGCCTCCTCCATACCCCTACTACCCTTTCTATGCTCCCCACTTCCCGGCGACGAGTAATACGTCAAGGGTAGTGGAGTCATTCAAGAGGAACTTACCACCGGTCTTCTCTAAGGTGGGGAGTGATCCTCTGGAACCGGATCAATGGATCCAAGAATTAGAGAAGATATTCGAGGTGCTTGAGTGCACGGATGCCCAGAAACTTATTTGTGCTGGGTTGCAACTCAAGAAAGAGGCAAATTCTTGGTGGCAAGCCTCCAAGCCTATATTGATGGCTGCTCATCCAGAACCTACTTGGGAGCAGTTCAAGGAGTTGTTCTTGGATAACCACTATCCGCGCAGTTTCAGAGACTGAAAGGAGACTGAGTTCATGGCCTTAACTCAAGGAGGTAAGACTGTCCTTGAGTATCAGCAACAATTCGAAAGTTTGTTCCATTTTGCCCCAAGGCATATGCGAACAGCGGAAGAGAAGGCAGCAAGATTCCTAAAAGGCCTAAAAGTATCTATTGGGTCTGTGCTTGAAGTCTTGGATTTGACCGAATATGGCCAGATTGTACAGAAGGCCAAAACAATGGAAGATAAGCAAAAGGGTGAACAGTCCCTCACTCCTGGACTGTGGAAGAGAACAAATCCATTCCCAGATGCGGGGAATTCCTCCAAGGCTTACCGCGGATCATACAGTTCTGGGCCTATGTATAGGCAGCCCTATAGGCCTTCTGGCTACCCTCCTAGGCCAGTTGGTGGTTCGGGTTCTACTTCTTTTCGCCCGAACACTAGTGTGGCACCTACAGCTCCAAGGCCACCTCGACCTCCATCTGCAGCGGGTCAAGTGCAGAGGGGCTCCGCTCCAGTTCCGACGTCTCAGATTCGTTGCTTCAACTGCCATTCCTATGGGCATTATGCGAAAGACTGTCGGGCCCGACCAGCCTTGCCCTCCAGTCAGCCCTCTGCGTACCGACCTCCCTTACCTCGAGGTAGTCAACCGCAGGGAAGGATGTATGCCCTATCAGCCGAGGAAGCTGAGGCTAGTATAGAAGTTGTAGCAGGTACAATTTAAATTAAGAAGTTCATTATGATTAATATTGATGACCTGCTGAAATTATATACATTGTTATACTAGGTATCCTACCCATATCGGGCATACCAGCCTATGTTTTATTTGATTCAGGAGCTACTCATTCATTCGCATCTAAGAGATTTGTAGGGAAACTTGGGATGTCACCCAGGATCCTAGATCATGGAATGATTGTTAGTATGCCTACTGGTAAGAGTGCACAGCTGAAGGAAGTGTATGGGCCGTGCCCAGTGGAGATTAGTGGGAAGAACTTTGAAGCGCAGAATTTTGATGTTATATTAGGTATGGATTGGTTGTCGGCTCATCGAGCTAATGTGATCTGTGCGGAAAGGTTGATTAAGGTAACAGATGACGAAGGGAAAGAGTGGGTATACCGAGCAGATACAATGAAAAGGGTGAGAAAGGTCCTTGTCTCCGCTCTCCAAGCGGTAAAGTTGCTAGAAAGTGGATGTCAGGGTTTCATAGCCTCGGTACTCGATGTTGATGCAAGAGTTACACCTCTAGAAGAAGTAAAGGTGGTCAAAGAGTTTCCCGACGTTTTCCCAGATGATCTGATGCATTTACCACCTGATAGGGAGTTGGAGTTTGCCATAGACTTGACTCCTGGAGCAGCTCCAGTATCTAAGGCTCCATACAGGATGGCACCAGCTGAATTGAATGAATTGCAGATGCAGTTGCAGGAACTATTGGAAAAGGGGTTTATTCGCCCAAGTGTTTCACCTTGGGGTGCCCCGGTGTTGTTTGTCAAGAAGAAGGATGGTAGTTTGCGTATGTGCATAGATTACCGGGAGTTGAATAAGCTAACCATTAAGAACCGGTATCCATTGCCACGCATTGATGATTTATTTGATCAGTTGCAAGGAGCCAGGGTATTTTCGAAGATAGACCTTCGGTCCGGCTATTATCAGCTCAAGATAAAGAGTAGTGATATACCCAAAACAGCATTTAGGACTCGATATGGTCATTATGAGTTCCTAGTGTTGTCCTTCGGGTTAACCAATGCACCGGCAGCATTTATGGATATGATGAATCGAGTATTTCAGGATGTGCTCGACAAATGGGTAATTTTTTTTATTGACG
The DNA here is from genome assembly GCF_013358625.1 of Macadamia integrifolia. Classification (NCBI taxonomy): domain Eukaryota; kingdom Viridiplantae; phylum Streptophyta; class Magnoliopsida; order Proteales; family Proteaceae; genus Macadamia; species Macadamia integrifolia. Next base: position 3,256,308 of record NC_056557.1, read on the forward strand.
ATATCTTGATCTATTCCAAGACCGAGGAGGAGCACACTCAACACTTGAGAATGGTGTTACAGAGGTTGAGAGATCAACAGTTGTTTGCCAAGTACAGCAAGTGTGAATTCTGGCTTGAACACGTTGGATTCCTGGGGCACGTAGTGTCTAAAGCCGGAATCGAAGTAGATCCTGCTAAGGTGAAAGCAGTAGTGGAATGGGAAAGCCCCAAGAATGTTACTGAAATTAGAAGCTTCTTGGGTTTGGCTGGATACTACCGGCGTTTCATCGAGAATTTTGCTCGGATCTCAGCACCAATGACCAAGTTGACTAAAAAGGGTGTGAAATTCGACTGGGCAGAGGAATGTGAGAAGAGCTTCCAGGAATTGAAAGAAAAGTTGGTGACTGCCCCTGTGCTGACTATTCCTGAGGGCACAGGTGGAATGACAGTCTATACCGATGCTTCCAAAGTTGGTTTGGGTTGTGTTCTCATGCAACGCGGTAAGGTAATAGCGTATGCCTCCCGACAACTAAAGGAATATGAGAAGAATTACCCCACTCATGACTTGGAACTAGCTGCAGTCATTTTTGCCCTTAAGATCTGGCGACATTATTTGTATGGGGAGAAGTGTGAGATATACAGTGACCACAAAAGCCTGAAATACTTCTTCACCCAGAAGGATTTGAATATGAGACAGAGAAGATGGCTTGAACTCATGAAGGATTATGACTGCGATATTCAGTATCATCCCGGCAAGGCTAATGTAGTGGCAGATGCATTGAGTCGGAAGACACGGACTGTGTCGCTCTCATACTTAGCAGTCAGCTCACCACTTGTGCAAGAGGCGATGCTAATGGACGAAACCCTCTTGTATGAAGGGGCAACCTTAGAGCTTGAACCTCAACCAGAAAACCTTAAATGGTTGACGGTATCCTTGTCGGCTCTACAGGTGCATCCGGCAATTAGGCAAGAGGTGATAATGAAGCAACCTTTGGATCCTGAATTGCAGCGGATTAGAGTTAAGGTTCAAGACCAAACAATGAACGACCCAGATTTTACCTTAGCCAGTGATGGGGCATTGATGTTTCGAGACAGATTATGTGTACCCGATGATTTGGATATACAAGATAAGATAGTGAGAGAAGCACATAGCTCCGAGTACTCTCTTCACCCAGGAAGTACCAAAATGTACAAAGACCTCAAACAAAGTTATTGGTGGCCAAACATGAAAGTCACCATAGCTTTGTATGTGGCGACTTGTCTTACCTGCCAGAAAGTGAAAGCTGAGAGGCATCGACCTTATGGTACTCTTCAGCCGCTCCCAGTACCAGAATGGAAGTGGGAAAGGATTACAATGGACTTCGTCACTGGACTACCAAGTACACCTAAGGGAATGGACGCTATATGGGTGATCGTTGATCAGCTTACCAAGACTGCTCATTTTATTCCTATCAAGACCAAGTTCTCCATGACCAAACTAGCACAACTTTACATGGACAACATAGTGCGTTTACATGGAGTGCCAGTGAGCATTGTTTCAGATAGGGACCCAAGGTTCACTTCTAGATTTTGGAAAAGCTTACAGCGTGCCTTGGGATCACAGCTGAATTTGAGTACAGCTTTTCACCCACAGACGGATGGTCAGTCGGAGCGAACCATACAGATATTAGAAGACATGCTCAGGGCATGTGCAATGGAGATGAGTGGTAGTTGGGAAGAATATATACCTCTTATGGAGTTTGCATATAATAACAGTTACCAAGCTACAATCGGAATGGCTCCGTATGAGGCATTATATGGCAGGAAGTGCAGAACTCCTTTGTATTGGGATGAAGTAGGTGAACGTCGAATGTTAGGACCGGAGATGATACAGATGACTTGTGACAAAGTCGACGTCATTAGAGAACGGATTAAAGCAGCTCAATCCTGTCAAAAGAGCTATGCGGACACCCGCAGGAAGGAGATTGAATTTCAGCCAGGAGAAAAGGTATTTCTCAAGATCTCTCCTACTAAAGGTTTGCAAAGGTTCCACAGAAAAGGGAAGTTGAGCCCAAGATACATGGGACCATTTGAGATCTTATCCCGGGTTGGCTCAGTAGCCTACATGCTTGCTCTACCACCTTCGCTTGGGGATGTTCACAATGTATTCCATGTATCCATGCTGAAGAAGTACGTGCATGATCCATCTCATGTACTGCCCGTGGAACCAGGGTACCTAGAAGCTGATATGACCTACACAGAACAGCCAGCTGAAATTTTGGACCGGAAGGTGAAAACCCTTCGCAACCGCTCCATTTCCTATGTAAAGGTGCGATAGGCTGACCATTCACTTGAAGAAGCATCTTGGGAGGTAGAAGAAGAAATGCGAGCCAAGTACCCTCATCTTTTTGATCAACCATGTACGCAATTTCGAGGACAAAATTTTTCAGAAGGGGGGGTAATGTAATATCCCGCTTCTTTAACCCGGTCTGATTTTGCGATTGAACCGGTTTAACCATGCAGGAACCAAGCCAGAGGATATTAGAGCGGGCTCCTTATGGGCTATGATGGCACGGGTGACCTTAAACACCGGCTGGCCCGACAAGTCCGAGCCAGTGCCAGAAGAGACGGGAGTGCCCAAACCGTGTACGTGCACCTACCATAAGGCTATGTACGGATAAAACAGGTATTATATCCGTATTTTAAGATATATACGTATGCTACATCGTATGCCTGGGGTGGGGTTCGTGCCGAGGTCCGAACCCGGTCAAAATCCCAAGTTTTGACTCTCAGGCGGGTAGAACAGGTGGGTACACCCACCCACCTGAGTGACCCATCCAACACTATTCACTTAAGTAGGAATAGTATATAAAGCTTTATGATTTCTTTTCTTTCCATTTATTACCCTCGTACGTTTGGTGAGAAAAGTAAAGAGGAGAGAGAAAAGAAAGGGAAGAAGAAAGGAAGAAGAAGAAAGGAAGGATTTCAGTGGCGCCGAAGCTAGATCTTGCCATTCCGGTGCCGGGAGAGTAATCTTCAACTCTAGATCTACAGTTGGAGGTAAGAAAAGTTGGGTTTTATGAACATTTGCCATGCCCAAGCTTTAAACCCTTGATTCGAGTATGGTTTCTTTGGATCTTGTAAATACCCTTTGAAATGATGGATCTAAGGTTTAATAGACGATTTATGTGTTGATCTTGAAGGAGTTGAAGAGATATTGACAAGGTAGAAGAAGCATTGTGAGTTGGAAGTGATTTGAAGGGTTTGAAGTCATTGTTGGGCAAAGAGGTAAGATGGCTTCCCCTCACTTGAATCTAACCTAGATCTAGGTTAGAACCTTCCTATAGGACCTTGAAGGTGTGAAGAGTGGGTGGGGAAAAGCCCTAGTTGATTCCCCAAAGGATGGAGGAAATGGGGAAGAAACAGAGTCATTCCCGCCAAAACCGGTGGGTACAACCGACGGGTACCTACCCGCCTGAGAGTACCCACCTGAGAAGGCAGGGGTCCCTGGCCAAACCGGTGGGTATAACCGGTGGGTACCTACCCGCCGGTCATAACCGGTGGGTATAACCGGCGGGTAGACAGCCCACCTGTCTTACCCACCTGTTTGGCCCCGAAGGTGATCCGTAGGTCCGATCGAGCCCAAATCGGACGTGTGACCTTCTTTCGACGTTCTAAACCCAATTTTGACATCGGATTTCATTAATTTGGATTCTAAAATGGTGAAGTACTAACCCCTCTCAATTTTGTTAGGTTCACCAAACCCTACCCGATTCGCTCCGGATCTCACCCGTACCGAACAGGAGTCCTTGTACGCAACAAGTAAGTGGAGAGAGGACGTTTGGCCTTGTTTCAAGGCATTTGTATGGCATTCATATAACTATATCTAATCTAGTCATGTCATCATGGATATACTATATAGATTAGTCATTCCACTCATTGATGTGCATATATGCTATGTTTATTTTCAAATGCCAATTTGATTGAGATGTTAATATGTTGAGTGTGGACATCATGGAGCATATTACATTGATAGACTAGATGCCGTGGTCGGCTTGGAAACGAATGCATTGGTGGCCCGTGGTATGGGACACGGAGGCACTATGCAGTCGTACTGTCATGTAGGAGCATGCGGTATTAGGATTCTCACCATCCCGTGCTACGACCCTTCCCAACAGGGGTTAAGGTGTTGGGTTGCCATTTGGGGGGAAGCAGGGGTCGTAGTTGTCGGACACTGTGGCGGTTAGGCATTACGCCCGGCGAGTCATGTAGGACAGTCGGCAACCCCGGTGGTACATTCAAGAGGGCCAATCGTACTGCTTTTAAATTGCTGGAGTCAGCACTGTTATTTCATTTATTTACATTTCTGTTGAGAGCCGGTGGACGGCATTGTCTTTATTTTTCCGAGTACTCACGGTGGGCCTTCTCCAACAGCCCTATGGGCGTATCGCGGGAGGGAGTTCGCGGCTCGTACCCGGAGTATACGTGCACTGTGGTTGTAGTAGCACTAAAACCAAAGACTTAGTAATGTTGATTAGGTGTATGTGATTTAAAATGAATTGCATGGCATGTAGTGCATATGATGTGTTGTGATGTGTGGACTGTTGTGTGTGGTCCACCTCTCTACTTACTGGGCTAGTGAGCTCATTCCACGTGTACACCTCCTTTTTAGATGATTTTGCAGGTCAAATATCTGAGGAGCATGGGGTGGGTCCCACAGTCGAGTTTCCTGAAGAGGACTGGTGGACCCCTGAGGAGTTTGAGCACGGCGTAGACTGCTCGTGTGAGAGCTATGCTGCAGGACAGCAGTTCTGAGGCCGAGCTGAGCTCCATCCTGGAGGCCGTGCTGAGCTCCACTTCCGAGGCCGAGCTGAGCTCTTCTACATGATGCCGAGCTGGGCACAACCCTTGATGCCGAGCTGAGCTCCAGCCTTGATACCGAGCCGAGCTGTGTACTCTGATGTTTTTGATGATTTCCTATATATACTTGATATTTGAACTTTATTCTTTTTGTGTATATATCATGCCTTCGGGCCCAAATGTATATAATTATTGTATCACCATTTGGGTATCAAGTATATGGGAATTATTACAGGCAAAACTTAGTCTTCCGCTGATCTGATGAATTGATATTAGTGTGTGTATGCTGTGGTGGAATACAGTATCTGATGATCCTGGCAGGTTTGAGTTAACCGGTGTTAACTCGGTCACCGCTCCGGTTCAGTGTGAACGGGGTGTGACAGTTTCGGTTTCTTACCGGTTTGGTTTCAGTTTCGGTCTGGGTTTTGAGTCGGTTTCGATTTGGTTTTGGGTTCATCCGATTTTCGATGCGGTTCGATTTGGTTTTGGGGTTGTAATACTCCAAACCAAACGAAACCAATAAGGCTTCGGTTCGGTTCGATCTGTGTTGTTATTGGTTTGGTCCGGCTGGTTTTACCGGTTCGATTTAGGAATTGACACCCCTACCTTGAGGCTAGTTCATGTTTTTCGCGGGTTGAGATATTGGCTTCCGTAGAGAACTTCTTTTCGCTTTCTCCTTTTATATTAGGTGGTAAAAAATAGAACTTCTTTCCGCTTTCTCCTTTTATATTAGATGGTAAAAAGGTTGCTCAAATATGAGTTTAGGTGTTGAGGTAAACTCAGATTTGGAACACATCCTTTGTAATATGGTCATTCATGGGAAGTAAGGTGCTCACTTATGAGGGTCAATCTAGTGGAACCAAACAATTCCAAAAATTAAGAATTATCATTCTAAAGAATGTCATCCCAAAGATTTACCGAACCAAACACCCCCCGAGGAAGTCGCCAGCGGATTACCTGAGCTAGAGGTGTTTGACATCTATGACAACAACTTCTCTGGCACTTTATCGCTCCAGATCATCAACCAGAAATAGCTCAAACACCTACATCTCGGCAATAATTTCTTCACTGGTGAAATCCCGACATATACTCTGAGTTGCAGAGTTTGGAATGCTTGGGTTTGAACAATAACAGCCATTCCGAAAGGATTCCGGCTAGTTTAAGTCGCCTAGTGAAGCTGAAGGAGATTTATCTGGGTTATTATAATACGCACGAATGGGGCATTCCACTTGAGTTTGGGTATTTAACCTTGCTATGGAAGCTCGATATTAGCAGCTGCAACCTCACCGGCGAGATCCCAACGTGTTTGGGCAGTTTGAAGCTATTGGATTTGTTCCTGCAATGCAATAGAATTTCAGGACAGATTCGGCGAAACTCTCTGGCCTTGTCAGTCTCATGTCACTGAAACTCTCTAACAATGACTAGGCTTGCCCTTCTCCATCTCCACCACCCACTCATCATCTCTCAGCGCCGCAGCAACATCACAAGCCCAATTTCATTTCTCCTCTTACCCTGATCGATTCAGTAAATTTTCTTGTGACAACCACCCCTCTCCAACCCCACCACCCTCCCTCTTTTCTCCCTACTCCATTTTACAGACTCAAGGCATTTCGGGTCAACAACAGTGAAGGATTCTCTCTCCCCTTCTCTGCAACTCCTCCTCAATCACATCCTCCCTCATCTCTGTTTGGCCAAAGTCCCCAGTTTCCCCTATCGCCATCACTTCAGCTTAATTCCTGTAATTTTGACTTCAATCCTCCACCACCGATCCTAGGAACCCTATTTGAGACCGATAGTGGTTCCAGAAGATCGTAATGAAGAGATATTCTGTTTAGTCTTTTTAGGGATTAAGGCTTGATTGATATGGGAAGGGAAATTTTGGCAAAGAATTACATGTTTGAGTGATGATATCATCACTTAATAGGGCTATCTAACAGAAGGGGTATGATTGAAAGAATCTTCAAACTAGAGGGGAGGGTATTAGTATTTATGAAAGTACATGGGAGAACTTGATATTAAACCATAATTCAGGGGAGGGGAGTGTAATTTTCTCTTTTTTTTTTTAACCAAAGTTTTGAAAAACAAAGGAAAATTTATGCACCGATGAGATGACTTATTTGTGAGGCTAGACCGAGCTATGAGCCTAAGAAAAAAATCCAAGCTAGCACTACATCCAACCTCATTTACCTTGGTCAAATGAGGTTGGATGTAGTGGGAACTCCCTAACTTGATGGGCTTGAGATCGTAAAGTGGTTGTGGAGTGGAGGCTTGGCCAATCATTATTGCGCATGGTGAATGATATGATTCTCTCGTCGAGCAAGCTAAACACGAGAAAAGTTGGCGTAAGAAGTTATGGAAAGATCAATTTGGTTATGAAGAATTCAGATCGACTTGGGAATTGGAACTCTTTTGATACAAGCATGGAGAGACGAGCTACAGCTCGAGCTGAAGAGTGTCTCAGTGTCCTGTAGGTGCGAGGTGAGCTATTTGGTGCTCCTTAGAATCATGTGCTTCTCTCAAGCGTTTCCTGACCGTTTGAGAGAGAGGGTTTAGTTGCAGCATCCGAGCTAGCGTATGAAGTGCTCAGAGGGGCTCAGTCTCGATGTGCTCATGGAGTGGTCGATTGTGGACTACTCAAATTTAGAGTGCTCAACCATGGAGTAGTTGGATGTGAGAGTTCTATTGTATTGTGGTTAGATCTATTGTAGAGATCTTGGTTTCAAAGTGCTCGGTTTCAAAGAGCTTGGTGGTGTAGGGTGGTTAGAGCTCGGAGTTAAAGCTTAGTAATGACAAGCTTGCTCGGCTATGACAAGGGCATCTAAAGTGTTGGTCGGTTGTGGTGAGTTTGCTCATCTTTAAAGTATTGGTCGGCTTGGACATTGACGATCAGGTACCTATACTCGGTATGGAGAGTTGGTGTAAAGTTGGCTGAGTAGTTGAGGAGTGGCATGTGGAGAACTGGGGACTTGATAAGCTAGGCCTTCCTTCCTTTTGGTTTCGAAGTGCTCCAGATGCTATCAGAGTTACTTTATAGGGGAATGGCTAGACAATGAATCATTTTGGAGACACGCTAACTACCAAAGTCTATGCTCGGCTATTGGGAACTTGCTCAATTATATGATGGTTGGATGTGTTGTGGTTGGCTTGTGGAGTGGTCGATTAATGGGACCTTCCCTTGTTTCTCAAATTGGCACCAAGATAAATATAGACGCACCCATAACCTCATGTCTCTAGTTCCCTGGCCACCAATTTGTCACTGAATGGAATTAAACTCTAAAGGCTTACATGACTTTATTGATAGTTGAAGGTAATTCAAGTGGACCTAATGGCGTAGATGGTTGATCATATTGGTGGTTTCCAAACAAGTGGGAAAATCACTACCTTAGAAACCCATTCCTTAGAAATAATATTGGCTATCGCATAAAATCTAGGACCAAAATCTTTGTGGAAGTAACCTCTCCATTTGGTTGGCCATGGGAAGAGAAACGAATATGATGACCGAAATCCCTAGATCCTTTGGTAATGATTCTCGTTGTGTGTTTGCTTGACAATCATTCTCTGACACAGTTATATGGCTCTGATTAAGGGTAAGGATGCAAAGTTGTCGGGGAAATGTCCATGGTGTTGATGGCAAGGAAACCATATCAGACTTCCCCCATCGCGTTCAAATGAACCAAATCTCTAACAAATTCCAACTCGGGAGGTGGAAGTTCGGTGATGGATCGGTTCTAAGATAAAGAAATAGGGAAGCGAATGTGAAGATGGTCCTGCCCTATGGCTTGGGTGTAGGTTTGCTTGTCCACCATTGACACCAAGAAAATGGGGAAAGAGAGGAAGGATGGAGGAAGACTAGGACAGAGATGGGGATTTCTTATTTTTGGAACAAGGGCAGTTGTTTCCTAGAACTGCATCTCTGCTATAGTGAGCTCAATGTTTCTGATGTGGATTCTCTTTGTTCCATCGAGAAAAAGGAGGAAATTGGTTGTGGCTAGAAAAGGTTCCGGTCAGATCTGCTCAACGCTTGCTACTCACCACTGCTCCTTCGTCCCCATTGACAGCGCCAATTGTTGTGGTAAAAAAATTCACCACCAGCTTTGGGAGAGATATGCAAAAAAGGGGGCCGAAGGGATGCTTTGGTCAGAACTCTCTGATGCCAAAGTTAGTTTTCAAACAACAATAATGGTGGGGAACAATGGAGAGAGAGGGAGAGAGATTGACCTCTTTCTTTGGTCCCTTTCTCTTTTATAAGATATGTGTAATGAAACCCTAATCTCAATAAGGGATGAAATTCCTTGTTTACCCTTGTAGGTAGGGTCTTGAGTCGGTGGAGAGTCCCTTGCTTTTATGTTTGTCTCTTTTGAATGCCAAATGTTCTACGCCTCTTGGCGAGGTGATTTTAGGTGTATCAACTATTTAACACATTTAGGGATTAGGACTGAACCCAATACATAACAATGTAATATCCACTTTCGGCTACACTCGTGTTTCACGCTTGAAACCGAACTATCCTTGTAAAATTAAGGAGGGGGTTTTATTTTATTAATATCAAATCCAATAACAATTGTCGAAACAGATTTCAATTGGACAATATGAAACAAAATTTTGAATTCCTTGCATTGCCATATTTGTTTTCTTCACAAATCTCTTTCTCGGTCTTTGTGAAGAACTTAGATTTCCTCTCTAAAATTCGCTGAATTTGAAATCTAGGGCTCGGGAGAAGAAACAAACCCTAGTTAAAATGAACATAGGCACCTTTTCCTCTCAGATTCAAGATTTTGACCTTTGAAACATTTGAAGACTCCTCGGATCCTATGGATCTTACGACTTGGTGTGCATTGACTCAGACTTCTTACCTAGGAGTTTTTCCTCAAGAGAAATATTTCTATCCCTAAGGCCCTATTTGTTTTCTAAAAGAAAAAAAGGGGGGGGGGGGGGGGGGATGGGAATAAAGGGCTGGGATAATTGTCCTCCATTTCCGTAGAATGCCTAAAGTAGTTGTTGTTTGGTTACATGGGGTGAGATTTTAGCAAATAAAAATCCAAAAATTAAGGATTCCATTGGCCTATGTGTCTTTTTATTTCTCCCACCCCACCCCAATTTGGTGGGACTTTTTGCACAATTCATGGGAAATGAGAAACAACTCTTTCTCCCCTCTCCACTACTTTTGCTCACTACATAGAAGTGATCAACAAATAATCGAAGAGAACGTATTGGTGATACTCGATGCTTCTCGATTCACCAATGCTTGCAATTGGAATGGTTCCCGATAAGTAAAGCTATGGAAAATTACTAGGAAGCAAAGGCATCACCACCAGAGGCTGATGCCACTGTACTCATAGATTTAACAGAAGCTTGCAATTGTAGAATGTGCTTTCTCCTTGAGAAAACGATTGTAGCAGATTCAATAGAAGCTTATAATTGTAAAATGTGCTTTCTCAAATACTCTCGAATCCCACCCCACTAAACTCAACCAACCAAAGGCAAAAATGGGTGGGGTGCTACAGTATCTTGTTCCTATTTTTTTCACCCTAATCTCTTTTCTGTCAAACACTCCACTACATATGGGACCCACTCTTTTATCTTTCCCACTCATTTTTTCCGGTGAAACAAACATGGCCTAGTTGTTGTCTCTAATGGAATTCTCGAGAAAATGTTTACTTATTCTTTTTATACATTTTTTTTTAGATCTATTTGTAAAAAGATCATTTGCAAGTGTTGCCTCATCAAAGAATTATCCTTCTTTTTCAAAGACAATGGAGATGGATTGAAAAAAAACAATTAGTGATAAATCAGTGTCAAGAAATTATTAGTAAACTTACATTTAGCATTGTGATTCACCATATTTGGTGGGAAAGAAATGAAGAAGACACTCCTTGTTGCCTACTGTAGAATAGGTCGGAGAAGCTGTTACTTTTGAGATCAGAATTGAAGTTCTTTTTATTCATTCAATGAGCCTAGGCACATTGAGAAATAAGCATCTTGCTATTAGTTGGGACTTTCCTCTTATTTCACCCTTAGCCCCAACTTTTTGATATATCATCATTTGATGTTTCCCCCTCACCAGCTCTTGCTGTATCATCCTTCCAGTAGTTTTTAGCCTCCCTGATTTTGTTGTATCATCATTTTATTAGTTGATTTCTCTAAAAGGTCTCCCTTTGTCATGCCTATGGGCTGTTTTTGTACTTTGCTTTTCTCTTAATTAATTTTTCATTCATCCGGGAAAAAAAATAAGAAATAATAATCCTTAGTGAATTTGGTGTTAAGCTTTCCGACCTCCTTACTTAAGTAGCTAAAGGAGACTTCTTTTTTATTTTTATTTTAATCAAAAGGATCAGAAAATTGTATTAAAAGGAAAAAAGAAAGTGACAACACAAAATTAGCATATGGGCCCAGACTAATACAGTACACACTAAACTAGAGGCCTCCCCACCTTCAGTATTGCCATTAATAGGGAGAACTGATATCATGGTCGTCCCATACAATAATTTCTTAGGTCCTCCAAGAAAGAAGGGGGAAAGACAAACATAGTAGAAGAGATTCCTGATTTGGTGGCCTCCTTAGCTAAGTAGTGAACTACTGGATTGGATTCACGATAGCAATGCAAAATCTTCTAATACTAATGACAACACTTAGATACCGCTAATTAAATTATAGGAAGTTATTGATAATTTAATAATTAGGCACTTGTTACCCCATTTGGAATGAGTTCAAGAATCAAATGTTGACTTTCCAGAGTAAGGTTTTCCATATGCATGCTCAGATCGCGTAGCTTTAAAGCCCAATGCAACCACCCTAAGGTGCTACTGAATCCCATTGTGTCAAGGCCCGCAATGATGGCTTAGGAGCTAGTCCAAAATCAAGAGAGAACCAACCACTGAAGCCAGCCTAGCTCGGTTCAGTCCAACTTGTGTAAGAACTAGCCAACTCATATAATCCTATGTTGGATCGTCTCTTACACTGCCTCATTAGATTTCCACATCAGCTCCTTTGCCTCCTCAAGTTGTGAACTCTTCTTTCGCATTTGAGCTTAGTCTTAGAGCTCTTGCTTCAATACCTTGGACAACACAAGAAATAGCTTTTGTAGCAATCCTTAAGATTAGGGGTGAGATAAGGTCGGGTCGGATTTCTTAAAATGCTAACCCAACCCTAGGTCCTCAAAATTCAACCGAGGCCCAACCCGACCCTGTCAGGTTCATGTTCAGGCCTAAACCTGTCATACCAACCCAATCCGGCCCTAATTGACCCCTGTCAGGGCTGGGTTGGGTTGGGTTGACCTTGGCTTTTGCAATGGTTGGATTAACCTTGATTGACATTTATTTTACCACTTATATCTTATACATTAAAAAATTATAGAAAAAGAAGCCCTAAATTATAATATAAATTTTCAGGGTTAAATTTCGGGGCCGGGTTGGGTTGGGTTGAGACCTCAACCTGAGCCTGACCCAACCCTGACCCGGTTGAGGTTATTCAACCCTAACCCACCCTCATGGTCAGAAAACTTGGTCCAAGTCCTGTTCGGGTTTGGGTTGTCAAGGCCAAGCTTTCACCCTTACTTAAAGATAGTGGCATTTCAATACCATTTAGTTTTTCTATTCTTTTCACTTGAGCAAAGACCTTATGCAATCTCAGACTAGACCTTAAGGGTAAAAACTGAGATTTTAATATCTTATTTGCCTAAAAAGAACACCAAAGTTAGCTTAAAAGGCAATGAATTTTGAACGAAAATTCCTTTAGTGCATTTCTCTTGAACCTTGAACCTTGAAGAGTTCATTGTTGAAACCTAAAACGTATCACTCCTTCCTTGAAGAGTGGGATCTTTTCCCATCCCCCTTGCATTGTAAAAGAGTTGCGAGACCCTTGGTGCTGCAACCAATTTGAGTTTCAACCCTTAACAATTCTATCTCCATCCATTTCATTTTATTTTCAAAATTTTATCTTCGTTCATGCATTGACTTCTTAAGTCATTTCGAGTACCCTACAATCTTTTTTGAGAAAACTTTTGTCATCAAAATTATAATTCCACGAATCTTGTTCATTAGGATTTGGATTCAAGTAATTCCAAGCTATATCGAGCAAATTGCCCTCCATTTTCTGAAGCCACACAGAACTGAAATTTCTTCGCATATAGTTTGTGTTTGAGCTTTGTATAATATACTCTCTTGATCAATTGGATTCGACAATCTATCTAGAGACTTGGGTCATTTCATATCCTAAGATGAGAGAACATACCGCAGACAAGCAAGGTGTAGGAGTGGCCAAACATTAGAACTCGCCTCCATCTCCTTGACAAACTCTAGACCGTTTTAGCTCGCCTAAGACTTCCCCTCACAAATTATGCTCAGATCATATGAACATGGAACCAACATAAAAACAGCAAACCATATACAATAAAGGGGAAACATTGCCGACCTACTTTTCCACCATTCATAAATCTCATTCATATTAACCTTTTTAAGCCACAATGCTAACATGTCAAGGAATTGCTGCCAAGCCTTTTTAGAGAATGAACATTCCAAAAGTATATGGTTAAAGCCTCCTTGCTGCCAAAATATGAATGATATCCTAGTTTACACGAGTCATTCTTCGATACTGGACTAGATGAACGACAATACGATTGCAATAACTCAAACCAGGTCCTTTCCATTACCCATTTTACGCTTCAACCGGGTTATTCTATTCCACCTCTTAGAAAGAAAAGAACTTAAATCAAAATACTTAATAACACGGGATCCATTTATACAAAACTTCTACCCCGAGCACACGCAATGGAGCCGTTGACAGTCAGGTGAAATCCAATCCACAAAATAATTTGATCTATAGACAGCATCATGTGGTAAAGTCGTAAATGCCAAAGGATCATACCGTAGGCATAGAGGGGAGGTCATAAGCATCTATACCGTAAAATCTGAAGTTGAGTTTTTAATTATAATACCATTTCAAAAAAAAAAAAATCCCAAAATTGGCATGCGGATGATTCAATTGTGGGCAGTTTCTGTGTCTTGGGCAATACATTTTCCTTCTCTATTGTAGAATCCAAGCAAAACCAAAACTGTACAACAAAACAATTCAGATAATCTTCCCCACACCGTAATGAATATAGTGAGATTCTCGAAAGTTTTACACCCGCCCAGGATTCGCAGCTCCAACTGGGCGTGTGGCTTGCCCAGGCTTTGTCGTGTCGTCCTGCATGTGCACACAAAAGGAAGCAAAACTATTAGTAGGTCTGGAATATCATACCATTGTAAATCAACCCGACAGAGTGACAGCAGATAAAAGTAGCTTAATGCTAGCACAATCATCATACTACAGGGTTCTTATGCATGATTAACGAATAAAAGAAGCACAGAACGTAATTCATTAGTGTAATCAACTGATAACAATTATTTCCCGTACACTAAAAAATTAATAGCTTAGATTGCATAAATCCATCATAAACTCTCATAAATCAGTCAAATGAGCTATGCCAGCCAAGAATGCTCTCCATAAAATCTTGAATTAATGCCAAATCCAAAATTTGCTTTAAGTACATATTAATCTATTTTGTAGGTGGTATCAGTTCATAATAAAGTCTGATTTTTCCATTGATAATTGTACCATAGCAGCTAAGCTTGCAAGAGGAGACTCCCATAGATTGAACACTTGGACTAACATTAAAACAGACTAATATGCCCAAAGGAAATTGTAGAGGCCAGTACCACCGGAACATAAAAAACCGGACAATTTCAAAAGCATCAAATACTTCCAATGAGCAAAAAACAATCTGTCAAAGAAAGACCACTGTAGATTGGGTGTTCTTAGCTGAAAACTAGCCTAAACAAAGCTAAGAATGTGGTCTCACGCCTAAAAACAACTTAATTAAAACCAGAAGATGCAAATCAATCTAAACTTTTGGGTGTACCATAGGGCTAAACAAGGCACTCAATTTGCTGGTACAGAAGACACCACAGACGACTCATCAACAGTGCCCAAATGGGGAGCACAAATAAACAATCTTTGGCGTGAACTGATTTAGACCCAAAGTTACTCTGATTATTTAAGAAAGAGGTCACATGTCATTTGTCCTAGACTTGACCATCACCTGGGCTTAGATTTCAAGAATAACTAAAGCAAGTGAAATCACCTCATACAGATGGCAATCAATCTGTTAAAATACAACAGGTTAAAAGGACTCTACATATTCCACTAAACTAGATATGGGTATTTCAGCTTATTAGTTCAAATCACTAAACTAGCTACTAAGCTGCTACCACGAAGAAAGGCCAAAGCAAGTGATACCCACTTGGATAGGGCTACTATATGCCTTCGTGAGAATTACAGTGATGACTGCAGTAGGCTGCATGAAGCCGTGAACCCTATCTAACAGTCCCAATGGGTTAGCCTATGCTCTTTTTGTACGATCTCAATTTCAAAATTTCATTTATTTCCCGAAATAAGTCAACAAATCGATTTTTGGTCAAGAAATTGAAATTGTTTTGATGCAAACATTGAAAATTTTTCATCAATAAGAAATTCAATTCGTAATTCTAATCTTTAAAAATAGATTTCATCTCTTCTTCTTCCCCTACCAAACAAGCATCCAAATCTTCTCTTCTTCTTCCTCTACCGAACAAGCATCCAAATCTCCTTGTGAAACTTATGCCACCATTAGGCCCCAAAGTGCAACTTACCCAAGCCTGAATCTCTATCTTAAAGAATACAACAATGAGTAACGGGAAAAAACAAGAAAATGCAAGTGCACCAGCTTGAAAACCCCTTTGGTTTAGGACTCGGGATCATATGAACCATACCAGTCAAGTTATCAGAACAGGCCTGCCCCAATATAATCCGAGCTTAAGGATGATATAGGACAGCTATAACCATCTAGCACTCTTTATCTCCAGACTTGGACCATAAGGCCTAAACTTGAGCATGTTGACTCAGGATCCAATATGGCTAATCTGATCCTCAAGTCCAAGCACTAAATCCTTGGAACTCTCCTTTGTTTTCTGTTTTTGATTTTTTATTTGAATCTCTGCAAATGAACAACAGCCTGGTACCATGTTAAAAGCAAGACCTTAATGACAATAGAAATTTTGGGACGTCACTCATTTTCTTGATATATAGGAAGAAGATTCAAGGTGCTGGGGCGGGAGAACTGAGAGTGAGGGTTGGGGTGGAAAAGCTGAGAGGAAGGTTGGGGGAGAACAGGGAGGGGTGGAGGAGGGGGGGGGGGGGGGTACCTGCTTCTTCTTTGGTAGAAAATCAATAGGTATAAAGAAATGGCTGCAAGGTTAGACTTAAATGACATGTTTCACTTGTTGCAAACACGTGTTCATGAAACAGTAAAGCGCGAAATAAGTTTGAAGTAATTTCAGTGCAATAAGTGAAATAACTCTCCAACTATTTCACTATTTTCAGACGAATTTGATTTCAATTTCTCATAAATAAGGTGGAAAATCATACCTAACACCCTAATTTTAATTTATGACCCTATGAAATATTTAATGAAATCATACGAAAGAGAGACCATATGTGAGGAATCTGATGAAAGAGCAAGAGACTCTAAAACCTGCAAGAGACGATGGATGAGAGAGAAAACAGTCACTAGTATAAAAACATCTACAAAAAAGCCTTGGGTTGGGGAAAGTGTACAGTACTTTCCCTGCTTATAATACCAAGCCACCAACGACATCCACCAGTTATTGGAAGTTAGCATATTAGTTAAGCCTGTAGCACAATCAATGCAGAAAAACCAGAGAAAAGGCTTATTTAGTGGTAACAAGCCTTGGGTTGAGTTATAGATGTGTTGGCCACTTGGCCTTTGGTCCAAGGGTTTTTTTTTTATTGTAATAGGCAACTTTAATGGCTTAAAATATGGGTATGGTCCAAGGGGTTTTTTACATGGTTCGAGACCTCGATCGAAACCGACCGTATCCCTAGGGGCCAAAACGATGTCCTGTGAGGCTGTGACTTTTAAAAGTCAGGTTTTGACCATGTTTCGACATGTTTCAACCAAATTCGACGAAATTTCCCATGTTTCAACTGAAACAAGAGAAATTTCGACCAAACTAACTGGTTCGACCCTTTGGGTGGAACCAGGTCTTATATAAGTTAGTTTGAAAAGAAACCCAAGCCTTCTTTAGCAGAATTCAACCCTCTCTTCTTATTTTTTTTCTCCTAAGAGTGGGAAACTTGGGGAAATAGTGGAGATTTCCATTTTTTGCCTAACAAAGTTGAATCTAAGGATGGTTCTTGCTTCATCTACATAAGAAAGACAGCTTGGACCAAAAAGGTAAGTCCCAACTTTCCCGAAAATCTTTTTTTTTTTTAATAGAATATACTTGTAAATAGAGTAGAATTATGTAAATTTTTTATATGATACTTAGGAGGACCCGATCTACGCATTCACGGTGACCGAATTTTTTTTACATGTTAATGCTTTTTTTTT
>NC_056557.1:3273573-3278140 GCF_013358625.1 Macadamia integrifolia
TGCAACAAGCATGGTTTAAAGTATCGTTATGTATCGTACCGTATCAACTGATACGAATTTATATCGAGCCTTACCGATACGATACATGAAAATTTTAAAAACCTTTTGTATTGATATGTATCCAATGATACATATCAATACACATCGATACGTACCGATACAGTGATACGGTGCGCTACGGTCATATTATGGCCAAGATGGGTAATTTTTTAGAAAAACACAATATTTTTAAGGGTTTTTGTTCCAAAGTTATTGCTAGCCATTTTTGGAAATTAAGGTTGGGAACAAGAATTTTACATTTATGGGACAACTACAAACCTTAGATTCTTAGTGCAATACTTTCAATTTAGTGTTTAAGCATAATACATATTATCAATAACTTTTTTTAACTATTATGCAAAAGTGTATAAAAAAATGTTTTTTATCAATTTAAGTGTGTATCTTTAGCGTATCTCCGATACGATTCGATATCCTCTAGTACATATCTTAATTTTGGCCGATCGATACAGCGACCGATACCGATACTTTAATCCTTGGCAATAGGCCACTTTCATGGCTTAAAATATGGGTATGAAAATGAATGTTGTAATAGGTTAGTTAGGAGCTTTCCTATTTGTTAGATGATGGAAACTCTTATTTCCTATTGGTGAATGATACAAGCTCTCTCTTTAGCCAATGATAAGACTTTTAGCGATGCTATTAATACATTTAAGGCCTTCAAGCCAACACATCGACTTGAAGAAATAACATATTCAGTTTTCTGAACTTTGAATTGTACATTTAGTACTACATTTGTTGATGCAGTGGTGTTTACCTGGTGGATTCCAAGTGAAGCTAAGATGGATTCCTTAGTGGAAGGGTGGTTCTCTTGAAGGGTTTGGTCAATTTGTGCCCTAGTATCTTATCTTCCTATTTATCTATACAACAACAACATAGCCTTAATTAAATGGGGTCGGTCATATGGATCCTTGCTCTCCAATCAGCTCTATTTGAAGCCATACAAGATACGAAGCCTAAACAAAGCATGTTTTTTCTAACCACTTCTCCTATTGTTATTTTAGGTCTGCCCTAATTCTTTTAGTTCCCTCAATTTAAAAAGAGTCGTCTCTCTGTACTGGGGCATCCAAAGGCCTCCATTGGACATGGCCATGCCACCTCAAACGACTCTCTATAAGTTTGTCATGAATTGGAGCTACATCCAACCCAGATCTAATATGGTCATTCCTTCCTTTATCCTTCCTAGTTTTCTCACTCATCCATCTCAACATCCTGATCTCCACTAAACTTAGTTTATATTTTATATGACACTTCTTAATTGCCAAACATTCCTATTTACTTCTAATTTAATTTCTGGTTCTGTTAATCGATTTACAGTAGTTCTGCTATTGTTTCAAGTTTTCCTACTTATAGAGGATTGTTCCAAATCTCACAATCCAGCCATCAGAAATTAATAAAATTTCGCATGCCTGATCAGTCACCAAAACAGACTAAAAAAAAAAAGGTTGTATCCAGTGCACAAGGCTCTTGCATTATGAGGCCTGGGAGGGCAGGAACTATGCAGCCTTACCCTGAGAATGTCTAGAGGCTGTTTAGACCGCTTGACCACCAAGTCACAACATTCGTACCTTTACCATCAGGACAAACTCATCGATTAAAATTTGGCTTGGGCTGATATGTATAACCCTAATTGGTGCTAATTTTCTGTTCTGGTCTTTACCTTATTTCCTACGATCCTATTGAGCCAATCTCTCTCATTGAATTTTCCTTGATTAAGAATTAGTCTTCTTTACTAAGCCCTTGACAATGGTAAAAAAATGCAATTGCTTCAAAGGGAAAATTTGGTTGTAACCAAAGATGGTGAAAAATAAATTGTAATCTTACTTTTTTACCTTTTAGTGTAATGCACATCTTTTACTAGGAGTAAAATCTTGTTATTGTATATTTATTTGAAAAACGTGTAAGACAATGACAACTATTGACTATGAAATAATTGTGAGTGACTATCAAATTATTTTGAAACCCATTTTTTACCCTTGAGTTAAAAGAACTTTTGAAAATGTGGAGTTTCTAGAGGTATTTTAATCTTATTAGTGTTAGGTAAGGCTCCCACCATTGTCAACAAAAGGAGCTGCCTTCATTGTCAAAGCTAGGTTGCAGCCTCCTCCATTGTTGGTATTAGGTGAGAGCTATTGTCAACAAAGAATGACTGCCACGATTGTCAAACATAGGTAGATAGGTGGCAGCCTCCTCTATTAATGATATTAGGTGAAGCTTGGTAGACATTAATGATGGTACATAAAAGTTTGGTGGGAGAAAGACTTTATTCTTCTCCACATCCTCTATATAAGGTGTAAGAGCCTTAGAGTTCAAAACAAGAAGAAAGAACAAGAAACTTTATTCTTCTTAGCTCTCTTCCTCTCCTCTCTCTTACTTCTTCTCTCCTCTCCTTTCTCTTCTCTAATTTGGTTGCAGAATTCTAGACTTGTAACATGGTATCAAAGCAACTATAATCAGATCTAGATTTCCTCATCTCTTCTCTGCTAATCTCTAATTTGCTTTAGAACCCTTTGGTGAGCAGCCACCTATTGTTGCACCTATTATTACTTAATCACTCCATCTCTCATCAATGGAGTGTTGGTATTCTACTTACATAATTATTTACAGTTGCTGATTTACAGATCTATAGAGCAATGGTTGACTGTTTTTCTTTGGAAAATCAAATTTTCAGGAAAACCTTGATAAAATAGATGTTTTCTGGTTGTTGGTTCCTTCGATCATATGGGTATTCTATGCATGGATGTCATCATTCTATGTTAAATCTACATCATTTGTGACTTCTCCAACCAGGTCAAAAAAAAGTTGAGAGGAAGAGAGCTGAGAAGAATAGAGTTTCTTGTTCCTTTTACTTTTTCTTTTTTTTGTCTTGAGCTCGAAGGCCCTTACACCTTATATAGAGGATGTGAAGAAGAATAAAGTCTTCCTCCCACCACTCTTATCTATCATCATTAATGCCCACTAAGCTCTCACTTAATATCATTAATGGAGACTACCACCTATCTTTGACAATCGTTGCAACCTCCCCTTTGTTGACAATGGCTCTCACCTAACATTGACAATAGAGGAGGCTGCAACCTAGCTTTGACAATGAAGGTAGCCCCCTTTGTAGACAATGGTAAGAGCCTTATCTAACACTAATAAGATTAAAATACCCCTAGAAACTCCACACTCTCCCTCAAGCTAAATATATATCACCCATGCTCAGCTTGTTACAAGTATGAAAAACAGGAGCAAACAATGACTTGACAAACATATCGGCCAATTGACCTAAAGAAGGAAAAAATAGTCTCCACTAACTTCTTTAAGATTGCATCACGAACGAAGTGACAGACAATCCACTTCAATATGCTTGGTTCTTTCGTGAAAGACCGGATTACTGGCAATATAAACAACTTCTTGGTTGTCACAGTACATCTTTATAGGAGTAGGCACAGGAAAACCCATCTCTAGAAGCAAAGAGCGAATCACATCAACTCGACAGTAGTACAAGTCATGGCTCTATACTCTGATTCAGCACTGGATCTAGCAATAGTAGTTTATTTCTTGTTACGCCATGTAACCAGGTTCCCTCCGACAAAGGTACAATAACTTGCAGTAGACCGACGATCACTGGCAGAACTTGCTTAATCAGAATCAAAGAAGGTAACTAAATCCATATGCTTATTGAGTTGATAAATTATCCCTTTACCAGGAGCACCCTTCAGCTACCGAAGAATATGAATGGTTGCATCCTAATGAGCTTTCTTAGGAGATTGCATAAACTAACTGAAAACTCCAACTCCAAATGATATGTCTAGTCTCGTAACTGTAACTCTGTAAGATATATAAACTTCTCAATCAAACTCCTATACTAATGGTGCACATCTTTGAGAAGCTCACTGATGTAGATAAGTCACTTGGGATTGCAAATAAGCCTTGGGTTGTGTTATGTCGTGTTGGGCCTTTGATCCCATGGGTTTTATTTGAAATGTGCTACTTTAATGGGCCTAAAATATGGGTAGAAAGTAGAAAAACGGGATTTTATTCATTAGTTTAATTAGTTGTTATTTAATTCAATAAAGGCCCATTAGGCCATTAGTTGGTTGTAAAGTCCTATATGAACTATTAGTTAGTTAGTCATATTCCATGTTGGAGTCATAAAGTCAACTCCTAGTCCTATTTTGAATTCCTAGTTGTAGTAGGAGTGTCTAGTCCTATTGAGAAACTAGCTCCTAGTTATAGTAGGAGTGTTTAGTCCTATTAGAAAACTAGCTCCTAGTATTAGTATGATTGTAAACTTCCCCTCTATAAATAGAGAGGCATATGTACTATTATTGGACAGATTTTGAATGAAAGAAAGTTTACATTTATGAAAGAAAATTTGCAACTAAATGCTTAGAGCAGCTGAGATAGCTGTGGGTGAGAAGCCCAGGCTGAGATAGCCACTTCCTTTATTCTCTTTCACCCTTCTCAATCCCCCATCTGTTTTATTCTTCTTTTTTATTTTATTTGTTGTAACATTCAAGAGGTA
>NC_056557.1:3278351-3411957 GCF_013358625.1 Macadamia integrifolia
TATTTCTCCTAGGTCAGAAAATCAAGAAAGCTTGTAACTTCACAACCAGCCGTCAGAATCCTCTCAACTTTGGGGGTTTTTGTACCCTCCCTAGGGACTATCTACGCCCAAGAGTGCAGCTCAATCGGACTCCTACAGACCTGGCCGCACCTCTCTCTCTCCAGCTCTATAGCAGGTCTTTCTCTCTCCTATCGGGTTGTGTTTTGTGCTGGTTTTGCTCCTATACGGGTATTATATCCTTGGGGGTTTATTTGATGGTATTATTTCTTTGTTTCATGGTCCTATTGGTATTGTTTAGGGTTATAAATTGCTGGGGTAGTTTCTTGTAATCTACTCCTGCATTACATGTCCATCCTGGGCATGATGCGATTTTCTCCCTTATGAGAAATCGCACCCATGGAGCGATCCATACCCATCTGGGTATCCAAATAGAGATGAACCAGACCCATATTTGAGTCTTGAATCTAGTAGGATTTTAGAAGTTATTTTATTTAAGAGAATAATATTTTTAATTTATTTTATTCTGTTTATTTTAGGAAGTTGAGTACGTAGGAGTTAGAGTCGATTTAGAGCCTGCTTCCTTTTATGAATTGCTTCCTAGTTTAGGCTAGCTTATATTTCAGTTGAGTTTTTATTTTTATGTCTTTTATTTTTCAAATAAACTTGGTTGTAACCAATGGACAAAAGGAGAGAATGAAAAAGATGAATTAAGTCTATGTCGTTGAAGTCTGAGGGTTGTGTGTGATTTCCCCCCCCCTCTTTTTCTTTGTGCAATTCCTCCCTCTCCCTTGCAACTCTAAGACATCTCAGGGATTTCTTCCCTCCCCCTACCGGCCTCCATCAGATACTATATTTGCCCCTATGAAAATATCTTTCATTTGTGAGATAAGAGGGTTGTGAAGGCTAGAGCAGATAAACTTATAGTTAATATAGAACTTTTAGGTTGAACACACCTTCCTCCCACTGCAACACGCCCTCCTGTCCCTCCCACTGCAACACCCCATCCTTTTCCCCACATGTCCATCCTCCTCCTCCTCCTCCTCCTCCTCCGGCTAACTTTAGTTCCTTTTGAAGGGCTCAACTTTGGTTCTTTTTTAAGGGCTCAACTGATTGTATGGGACAAAGAAGTTAGTATGGCTCAAGCTGGCATGGTCAGTGAGATTGTCAATCCTGGTGAGAAGTTACAGGGGAGGCATGGATCAAAAGGTTCTGATTCTGTTTCTTGGCCAGGGGATGATAATTTGAACGGTTTCATGCCCTACTCTGCCCGTAATGTTAGTGGTTTATGGCTTTCTTTATTCTCCCGGAACTTTGGAACTAATGAGGGACTCAAACTTCACTTTGTCTCACGCAATTGCAGGATGGAAAACAAGTTGTTGTGTATCCCAATTTGGTTCTTGAATAAGGTGTCTCTCACTCAAGTAATACTCTCTTGCGGGCCTTTACTCAGGAAGTGCTTTATGACTGGCACCTTCTGAGATGCTCTCATTGTCTTGTGTTTGGCCGTGGAGATTATCTGTACTCTCTTCATTCTATCTCAGTAAGTAATAGTCTTGGCAAAGCTAGGAGAGAAGTGGATTCCTTCCAGCATCCTTCGGAAGAGAAGGTCGTTCTACGAAATTCAATCATAAAGTACAAAATCAGCAGGAATGGAAACATGTGCACCCCAAGCAAGCTGATGGCATTCTTCAATTGATGTGCAAAGTTCTGCTCATGGTTTAAAGTATCTCTAATACCGATACAATACCCTCCAATACGTATCTTAAATTTAGCCGACTAATATGGCAACCGATACTGATACTTCAATCCTTGATCTTTAGCATATCTTAGCGTATCTTCTATATGATACAATACCCTCCGATACGTATCTTAAATTTAACCAACAAATACGGCAACCAATGCTGATAATTTAATCCTTGATTCTACTGTTGTTATGACTCAGTGATGGAGGGCCCGTAAAGAAAAGGGAAGAAATCTCTAAGAGAAACTCAGAGTTGCAAGGAGAAGAGAAGAATAGGAGGGAAAGGGGTCACACGACTTGCACCATACCCGACACTAAAACCTTTAAATCAATTCATCATTCAAAATCTATCTAATACTTGGGTTACATGCCTTTATATAATAACTGAAAATTAAAACTTGCCTGATAAAAATCTAAGACTAAATTAGCAACTTCTAATTTGCTTCCTAAGTTCTCACTAATAAAATTAAAAACAGAATAAAACTCAAATTGGTAACTCCCTAATTGGCCATCAATTACCCAAATTAAAAGATTGCAAATAATCCCCAAATAAAATAAAATCCTAAAGATCCTAATGAATCCAAAAATCCAATCAGACCCGGTTCATCTCAGTTGAGATTCCCCGAAGGGTCAGCTCGGTTCAGCCTCGATTCTGCATCAACTCCCCCGATATTGAGAAAAACTCGTCCACGAGTTTTAAAGGAAAGGATCAGAACCACTCGATCAACATCCACGATCATTGGCTTTGATGGGGCTATGATCCAGCACATCGTGCTTTCATCTGTCACCGTCTCCGGATGGTCGCCAACGAATGATATGACTTTGATTAGAATCTAATGTTGGGGTTTCACAATTGAAAGTGGACAATCGATCAGTTCTTTAGATGCAACCTTGATCGGACCGCTAAGTTCATCTTGATCGTCACATCTAGTGCCAACCGGCTTGTCTACCACTAACCCATCCTCGATCATGTTGCACACCTTATCACACAAGCATTTGGTACTTTCACTAAGCTTTTGAAAATCTGATCGAAGTTCCTTCATTCTATCATCAAATTTCTTCTTAAGTTCCTCAATAAGAGTAATAAATTCAAGGGGAAGGGGAAACGCCATCGAAGTAAAGGATTTCGAAGGAAATTTGCTCTGATACCACTTGATGGAGGGCCTGTAGAGAAAGGAAAGAAAACCCTGAACGAACTCAGAGTTGTAAGGGAGAAGAGAAGAATAGCACAAATAGGGGGAAAGGGGTCACACGTCTTGCACCATACCCGGTACTAAAACCTTGAATTCAATTCAATTCATCATTCAAAATCTGTCTAATACTTGGGTTACATGCCTTTATATAATAACTGAAAATTAAAACTTGCCTAATAAAAATCTAAGACTAAATTAGCAACTTCTAATTTGCTTCCTAAGTTCTCACTAATAAAATTAGAAACAGAATAAAACTCAAATTGGTAACTCCCTAATTAACTATCAATTACCCAAATTAAAAGATTGCAAATAATCCCCAAATAAAATAAAATCCTAAAGATCCTAATGAATCCAAAAATCCAATCGGACCCGGTCCATCTCGGTTGAGATTGCCCGAAGGGTCAACTCGATTCAACCTCGATTCTGCATCACTCAAGACTCCAGTGGAGAATGGGGAAGTTCGTGAGGTGATACATAGGGAAGCCGATACGCATATGAAAATTGGAAAGTATCATTTATCAAAAACCGTCAGAGGTAAACATTGTGTCTGCATCTGGTCTACACTGGAATGCAGGTGTTAGTACTCTGCCAGTTGTGGTGGCAAGGAAAAGTTGCTAATGGTGGTGTTGGTGCTGATCGGAATATTTTTCGATGCTGATCGGAATATTTTTCAAAGTCAACTCCAAAAAGGGAGGTGGAGTAGATAATAATGGAAAGCATATCCTGTCCCATATTACGTGAGAATAATTGAGGAAGGAGAAATATTCAGTGATTGCAGTAGTCCTAGGATTCGGTTGTTTGAAGATAAGATTGCTAAGGTGGAGGGCCTAGAGGCAACTAATACGGGTATGTCCTTAGAAGGCAATCGATCTTCAGTTTTAAATTCAGTCCCAAATTCCGTGGGAGCAATTGAGAAAGGAAAAATATTCAGTGATTGCATTAGTCCAGCTAGTATGAGGATAAGATTGCTGAGTTTGAGGCAACTCATTGATGGAGACATCAAGGTGTACAGACGCAAGAAGAAGAAGAAGAAGAAGAAGAAACAGCCATCTTTGTGGCTGGAAGAATAGAAGGAAGTAGAAGAAAGAAGAAGGAAGAAGGAACGAAGGGAGGAATCGACTAGCCTTACCCAATGCTGGTTGATTCCCTCTCTCTTTCCTATCGCCCAAGATTTTGTGGGCCCCCATTTGATTTATTGTTTTAGTAGGTTTATTTCCCAGTATCTTATTTATTTAGGTCATTGAGTTAAGTAGGAAACTAAATAGCACTCCTATTTATTTTTTTTTAGGAAGTTTACTTTATTTCTAAGATTATGTTCCTAGATTAGCCTTTTCTTTTTTTTTTTTACTAATTATCCTATTATTTATGTAAATCCATTGGCCACGATGGGAGATTTTTTTAATGAATGAAATTGTTGAAAGAAAAAAGGCAAAGCCAGCGTCCCTCTCTCCCTCTCACGACCTCCTCTCATTCTCGATCTCTCTCCCTTTCTCACCATCTCTATCTCTGTCTCGATTTTCTCTTCCTTTTCTCACCTTCTCCCTCCATCACGACTCTCTTTCTCTCTCTCTCTTTCATCCCTTATCTCTCGGTCATTGTTGCTGGCTGCACATGCTGTCCGTGGGCTGCTGAAAGTCCCAACACACACACACACACACACACATACAAGCTCCATCGGCAACAGTAAAGGACACTTCTCTGCAGGCTGGATTTTTTTCATCAATTAAAGTGGACTGCATCTCTTTATTTTAGGAGGACCTTGGTCCCTTCTTTTCTCCTCAGACCAGGACAGCAACAAGGTAAGTAATCAAACTAAACCCCCCCACCTCCATTAATCCCTATTATATGTTGCAGTCCATTAGCATTGAAACCAGCCCCTGCCCCCTCGTTTATACCTAATTTACCTACTGTTTTAAGTCTTTTTTTTCTTCACTGTTATATCTCTAAAACCCTTCCTGAGTTTCCATTTTAGTTGGCTGCTAGAGGACATTGATTGTTTGCATCTCTTATTTGGTGTCTAGATTGATTTGTGCTGAACCTAACATTCGCATAATGTTTGTTCCCTTCCCCATGTCCCCACTTGAAGCTTTAGTAAGTTATTATGTGTTTTTCCGCTTAGATTAACATTGCTCCTGGCTACATGTTGATTTGTCTTTATTTATTGCATGTTGAATCTTGTTTTGTTGAGCATACCTAAACCCCAACCTAATCCCAAGACCCCCCCCTTAAGTTTGTCTTACCATAATTGAGTTACTTTTGTAGGGACCCTAGTCTTCTAGGAAATCCCCTACATCACTCTTGGCAATGTATCAAATGTAAAAGCTGCTGATGTGGGCTCGGATAAAGATATGGGTTTGGGTGATTCGAATGTGGATTCAAAATTTAATTCCCTCGACGCTTGAAGAGGGAGAGATTATAAAGGATCTTCCCTCACAAATCACAATCATATCTAGTAGAATTTGTGAAGGATATTCCTTTACATACGGATATTGAAGTTAAAGGGAAAGAAAAGAAGTCCTCTCCTTCCGATGATCACTATAACTGGGAGATTGGAGTTTGGAAAGAAAGCAGCATTATTTTCACCTTTATCCCTCTTCGGAGCCTCCTTGTGATGCATCCCTTGAGGTTGACAACCTCTATGGCCTCTTGAAAAGAGACCCTGAAAACGTTGCCTCTTGAAGATGGTGTAGATCCAGGTAAAGAAATTTCCTTTACCAATATTACTGAATGGCGGCCTTCATCTTCTGACTACCTCACCAAGGTTGGTGTGACTGTTCCTAAAAATGCCATTGTTCCAGAGGGCTATTGCACTTTTACTGCAAGACAGAGTCATAGCATTAGGTTTCCCCGAACTATATTTGATCAATAGATTGGAAAACTTGACATTTGTTTCCCATAGATTCATCCTTGGTCTATATTGTAAGAATTGCTCCTTTTTTGTTGGTTGTTTTGTTTACTTTGCTTGGGGTCCTCCCCTTGTGTAGCCTGCCTGGCAGTTGTATTGTTTTTTCTTCTTCTTTTAATTAAATTTTTCCATTCACGCAAAAAAGAAAATTCTTTCGTTTGTAAGCAATCATATACTTCTACATCAGAAATTGCCTTAATCCTTCATTTACAGCAGCCCATGTTCCTCTCCTTTTTGTGGGATCGTTAGTCTTAATCTTCAGTAATAGGAGCATTTTCAGTAAGAATTGTCAGGAGCATTCAAATTTAGACAAATTTATAGGGGTTTAATTTTGATTTTGACTAGAAAGCATATAATCAAGCTCCACTGAAAAGAGAGAGAGAGGAATCAAACTCAAGGCCTTGCATAGGATTTTCTGAATCACATTAAAAATCACAGCAAACAGGATAAATAAACCAACCCCAAAACAACAATGAGCAGAAAACAGAGAACAGCCTGAAAAATGCAAACAGGAGAATCTGTGGGAGATAAGGGAGAACTCACGATGGGGAAATCGAGAGGAGAACGGCGAGTCATCTTCTCTTCCTCAGGAGCCATGCAAACAACCTGATTCCTACGAGAGCGCATCACTCTCCTTCGAGATATCATCAATGGCATAGAAACGAGAGTGCATCGACCTAGCTGTCCTAGCATCGGCGAGGCGACGCAATAGTTCACCGACGACATCGAAGTTGCTGATGAAGCAACAGCTCTCGAATTTGAAGCGATAGGCACCGAAAGACACAACGATGCCATAATCTCCAATCCCTCTCTCTAATTCTCTATCGCTGCTTCTCAGTTCCGTTAGAGATTGGTGACTGCTCAGTCAGGGGGCAGCTGCTGCGTTCTCTTCTAAATCTGCAGCAGCATTTCCTTACCCCCAAAATCTTCAAACCCCCAGGAATCCTAAACAAACACTAGCCGCCTTTCGTTTTAGCTGAAATAATTGCCTTAACTTCATTTGAAATTACGAAATAGCCCTCACATAAGATTATTCTTTTTTTGGTAAATGAGAGTTAGGGTACCTAACTTTTACGGAAAATAAGTCTATGTAGGGGTGTCAATCAGTCGGGTTGTACCGGTCTCGGTTGGGCCTAGCTAGAGGCCTATATCTTTGGATTGTGACCTACCTTTTTAAGGAATAAGTTGGTCTCGGTCAGTCTTGTGGTGTTTTTGGTCGGGTACTAGGCTTTAATCGAGCTTCCCTTAATCGACTAATCGAGCTTTAAATGAGATAATATACGAATAAAACTGTAAAAGGTCTTTAATTGTCTTATATTTAATATATTTTATTAAATCATCAATAATTTAGAAAAGATATTATACATAAGGGAAATTACATTCAACAAGTGATAAAAATATCATTATATACCTTATTCTATCCAAACGAAAATCAAAACATGCATATAAACGGTGGAGCTAAACGTGTCAGGCCGAGTCAAGCTTGTAAAATAGGTTGTGCCAGTCAGGCATCGGTCAAACGCCCATCGGGCTTACCCCCTTGCACCGTGTACTATCTGTTTATAAACAGACCGGGCTCAAGTCCAACACGTACGTGCATTTGCATTTCACTCTAGTCTTTTTCCTGAAAATATGGAAATTCCTTTCTTTCCAAATGTGGTCTATAAGATATCAAAATGCTAGCTTAGCAATGCAACCTATCAAATCCCCCTTGAAATAGCTCCCCATCCATTGAGCCTCAAGCTCCACATTCCTCTGAAGGCCCCTCGAAGGGGAGCATGAGCTAAGGATCACTCCCTATATTTGGGAGGCAAAAGGGAATAGATGGCCTCTAATTCCCAACCCATTCATAGAGAAGCAACAAAAGGGAGCTACCTGAATAGATCGTCTCTGGAGTTAGTCTTGGGTGAAAGGGCATCAAGCATACATCTCCAAGTAATGAAAGACTATCGTGTGATACAATACAAGAATGAAACCAAACACATAAAGTCCAAATAAATTTAAGGTGAGGGCCTCTCAACAATTTCCAGGCCAGTTTAGGGATTGCTGAAGCCATAATGGTTAATGAAAAATATATATAAATGGAAAACATACAAGGATGCTTTCTTTAGACCACAGTCGCTAATATATATATATATATATATATATATATATATATGTGGGAAAAGAAAGCTATCTCCTTTGCATATGTCTACGCCTAGACACAGGCAGACGCAAAAAGACTATGTTGCTCTTCCTGTGCCATGCGCTATAGATGCCTTTGCGTGGCCTCTCATCGGTCTAAGCGTTGACTGCACAAGCAGGTAGCATTCTCTTGCCCACAAAGAGAGAGAGAGAGAGAGAGAGAGAGAGGGAGCTCACTGGTACCCCTCGAGCACCCCCTACGATAAAGAGGATCTTAATCCACAAAGTTCAACCCATAGTAGGTTCTCATTCAGTAAATCTTAGGTTAGGTCAAGTTGGGCCTTTTGTGAATATGGGTATAGGAAAAAAGTGCTTAAGCTCGGGATGTAATTTTGTCCGGTCATAGAAAATGTATGAAAGAAAACTTTGTATATAATTAAAACATGGGAGAGGGATAGGTATGCCGCCGATATCAAATATGCTAGCGGATAGCACCAATAGGAACACATGATGGAGTATTATTCAGGAAGGATATGATGGTCATTTCAAAAAAAGGGAAGAGAGAGATAGACACAATGGATGCTAGCATACTTGATATCGGCGACATACCCAACCTTTTCCCTTAAAACATATAATATAGACAATAGTCTTACCAAATATTTATATATATACTAGTAAAAACATGTGCACGTGGTATTATGTTGGGAGGGGGAGAGAGAGAGAGAGAGAGAGAGAGAGCTAACAATTGTGAATACTGTAAATCAAAATTGCTACAAGTAAGGATAGCAGTATGTGGAAAACATTAAGGCTACCAAACATAGCCGAAGATAGATAAAATATAAAAGAAGATATGAACAATTGACAAGATCTTCTTTATATAGATCTAAAATTGGCATAACTACTTACTCAAAAGGTTACAAGTATATATAGCAAGGTTTAGGGTTTGAACCCCAGACTTTAATTTGATTTTGTACGAAAAACATTTATAGTCAAACTTAAAAGTGGCGCTCTCTACCCCAACTTGGAGAGCTTGCAGCTCTTTACAATAGTAATGTAGCACAGTTATTGTTTAGGATAAATGTTTTTTTCTTTTTTTTTTTAAATAAATATATATATAAAGTGGAAATACTCCTAGGACGACCTTCATATTTTTCTTGCAAAGTTGAAAATATGTTCTGATAATCTCTCCCCATTGTAATTAAGGATGTGAATTTGTAATCGAAACTGTTTACTGAAACCAAACTGATCCATTTACATCGAAACCACAAAACCATTTAGTAAATGGTGCGGTTATAGTTTCAAATTTCAGGCAGATTAACTAAACAAGTCGGGTCGGTTTTAACCGCAAAACCCGTTGGTTTCAAACCAAATTGAAACCGTTTAAAACCATTTAAATCGATCCGATTAATCCGTGTAACAATTAAATAAAACAGGGGCAGTAATCCGTATAACAATTAACAATTAAATTAAGTGTCCATCCTGCTTTGGTATGATTTATTGCAATTCAATTCAAGTTTAGACTTTAGATCATGAACTTGTAATCCATATATGTTACTATTTGTTATCGCAAATGGGGTGTTTTAGCTTAACCACCTGTCATTTTAATATTTTATGTTGTAGAAGACTGGATTTGGATGTTGTATGGTATTAATTCTATATGTTTGAGAATGGTCATGTAAAGAAATAGCACTAGTTTATCAAAGTAAGACATACCATCGTTAATATAGAATCTCTTATTTGTGGTTGCCAATTATTTTTGGATAAACTTATGATCTTCAGTTTAAAAATGGTTGCAAGTTATAACAAATCGATTGTGAACCATTTTACAAACCATATAGAATAAACTGAAACCGAAACCGTTTAAAACTGTGAAACCGACACCATTTAGAAACTGTGGAAACAGAAACCGTTTACTAAACGATGATGGTTTCAGAAAGTGGAACTGTTTAGTAAATTGTACAGTTATGGTTTTAATCAAATAAATGTGAACCAAACCGATCCGCACTGTTTAAACCAAAATCGAACCAATCAACACCCTTAATTTTAATATCTCTCAAGTTCCCTATGAAACATAGATTAGTGGTGGAACAGAACCAGAGTCTTAAAGAATCCACAAATAAAAAGAAATAGGAAAGGCAATAATCAAAACATGTAAATCAGAATATGCCTATTTATGTCCTAGTGCCCCTAATAACTAATACACTCTCCCATGATTTTGGGTTATGAAAACTCTATTTTGTCACTTAGTAAAATCCTCTTGAGCTGAACTTGATATGTAAATAGCGTACCAAGGGGTTTACCTGTCCACAATATTTGTACCCACCTTAATTGTCATGTGTTAGAGTTTTACGGCCACTCCTTGGCAAACCATGTAAGAAAACTAATTAATTAATATGATCATTTTTAAACTAAAGAAAATAGATAGAACTATTTTTCATCATCCATCAACCTTAATCTACCGAAAAAGTAATTAATCTTTTCTTGCCCCAATATTAAATCTTGATTCGAAATTTAAGACAATCATTTCAATTTTATGGTGAAACCAATTACACCCGTTTCATTGATCAATGAATGAGTAGACATAGATGGGGTGCAATCCTGTTAAGTGTATGAGCATGTTTCATGATCAAATCCTATGGTATAAAATTTTAAATATTTATGTACAAACTAATTTTATCATGTACATAAATATATTTTTTTGATAATTACATAATTACATTTGACAAATAGATAAGCTAAGTATAGACACCGAATTTTGTCATCCCCCGGCAATGATGACAATATGAAGGATTACATGTTGGATATTTTAGACTTGCAGAATTTTTAAACTTAGGGCCCGTTTGGTATCGTTTCTGTTCCAGAAACGTCGTTTCGTGTCAAAAACGAAAATTTCAGTTTCTATGTCAAAACACAGTTTTTAAACGAAAAAATGGTGTTTCAAAATTTCAGATTTTTATCGGGATTTTTTTTTTTTTTTTTTTTGTAAAATGGAACGAAACTGGGAAGACGGAACTCCATTTTGGAGTTCCGTCCAATCTAGTTTTTTCAGTTTTTTTTTCACTTTTTGTTCCAAAAAACAGAAACGGATCATAAGTGCACCAAACAGAAGATTCCGTTTTTTCGTTCCAATAAAACGAAAAAACTCCAGAAACGTTTTTTTAGAACGATACCAAACGGAGCCTTAGAGTAGAAAATGACCATTTTTTTTTCCTATAACTTTCAAGAGAAAATGTTTTCAAAAATTAGAATATGATGTTGTGGATTATTGTTGTTTGCCCCCTCAAGTCGGACATTACACTTTGATGCGAGAACTATGCGAATCGACGCCCGATTCTCTCTTTCATTATATGATCCGGGTCCCTACTTTATGCATATTTTTGTAAAGGTTTCCGATCAAGACTATAATCGTGTCTCACATCATTGGATAGTGCTCGAACTGAGCTTTTTAATGACATATTATACGTTGAATTCTGACAAACGGTTTGAAAGATATGACCCCCGAAAGTTGACTCCAAAGTTCGGTATCAGATTTCATTCCGAGCAACCAAAGAGTGCCACATGGCACTCAAAACCCTTTGTCCAAAAGCAAGCATTTTTGGACAATTCTCTCTAGTTTTTTAGTCCCACATCGAAAATAAATAAGAGAGAATTGTCTTAAGTCTCAAGGGCCAAGGCTATAAAAATAACCCTTCCTCTCTTTCAAAACGAGAAGAAAATTTGGGAGAATGAATATGGACCCATGAAGGTTTGCTAATTCTCTCTCTAATAAAGAATCTCTCCAAGTATAAAATTTTGAATGTATAATCCTTCCTTGAGCCGGGTGACCTAGTCCGATTCGATTCGATTCGATTTTGAGGCTTGAAGCACAAGAATTATCTTCTCTTGTTTCTTGATTAAAGCCAGATTAAGGTATTTATTTTTTTCTTCTTCTTTTTTCCCAATAGCGATTTAGAATTAGTTTAATTTAATAGATTAGTTTCTAATTCATTAATAATTAATTAATTTAGATTAATTATGTTTAATTAGTTTCAGTTTGGTTCAATACGATTTATTAGATGTGAATTGAATTATTCCTGTCCAATTAAAGGTACTTAGGTTTAATTGATTCTTTTAGATTAATTAGATTTAATTGATTTTTTTTTATCCAACATGCTTATTTAAGTAGATTTGATTTGGTTTAGATTTTTTTTAAATTATTTTTTGTTCTTTTAATCTAGGCCGTATTAGGATCTCAAGCCCTAATCTCTTTCCCCCTTCTTTTCTTCTTCTCTTTCTCCTTTTCCCTGTAGCAGAAAATCAGCCGCACCTTTCTCCTCTTCCTTCTCCTTCTTCTTCTTCTTTTTCTCTTCTTCTTCCCTGTAGCTGCAACTGAACCTGTAGCCGCACCTTTCTCCTCCTTTCTTCTTCTTCTTCTTCTTCTTCTGCTTCTTCTTCTTCTTTTCCTCTTCTTCTTCCCTGCTGCTGCAACCAGACCTGCAGCCGCACCTTTCTCCTCCTTCCCTGCTGCTGCAACCGGACCTGCAGCCACACCTTTCTCCTCCTTCCCTGCTGCTGCAACCGGACCTGCAGCCACACCTTCTTCTTCCCTGCTGCTGCAACCGGACCTGCAGCCACACCTTTCTCCTCCTTCCTTCCTTCTTCTTCTTCTTCTTCTTCTTCTTCTTCCCTGCTGCTGCAACCGAGCCTGCAGCCGCACCTATTCACCTCTTTTCTTCTTTTTCTTCTTCTTCTTCTCATCTTATCCTCCATCTTCTGTTCTTTGTAAGAACCTAGCCGCCGCCGCCATCACACTCTTTATGACCGACGAACCCTGTGTGTCTTTCTCTAACCCATTTCTTGGTGAAACTCCGACCGCAGCACCACCAGCTCCATCGATGCCTTCGGCAGCAGCAGCGGTAGCTCCGGCGAGATTCCATCTTCTTTAGTTGAAGGTGCAATGGTGCCGAGGCTGCTACTGTCCTCTCAATCCCCTTCTTATCCCTTCTTCTCCATTCTTTTCCTTGGCCGAAAGTAGATTTCTCCCCCACAGTGTCCCCTTCTTCTTCGATCAGGACAGTATAGAAGTTTACGGCCGAAACCCTTTTTTTGTGTTCATTTTTTTTGTTTATTCATTCCAGTTTTTTATTTTATTTATTTATTTTTGTAATTCAAATCGTAATATACTCTCCAACCCCTATCATTGTGTGATATTTCTCCTATTTCACCTTTGCCTTAGTCGTGTTTCAATTAATATTTTTAGGGGATTCCATATGGAGTCCTAGGGTCACTCTAATCCAGCTCTTAGGATCAAGCGATTGGGTTTTACTCATTATTTTTGAATCATATGATAACCATAGGGTTTTACTAATTTCTATTAAATTAGGATTTTGAATCAGCAAATGGGTCTATGGGCCGTAGTCTACGACGTAGGTCAGTATGGGCGTGGCTGGCCCCCCCTCAAGCCGGCTCGTAGCATTAGGTGCGTTACTTGGGTTTTCGGTTTGATAAAAATGAACCCGTTTCGGTCTATTTCTTTTTATCTCAAATAGTAGGTTCTTTTAGAATTAACGTGTGTTTAATTTAGATTTAAATTTGAATGTCTTGCCATGTTTGAAATCATTAGTTTTAGATAAGTTAGTCAATGTCATGTTGGCCTTGCTCAGTGTGTTAATTAACATGTCTTTTTTTTATATACCTGACGATTCGATGTTAAAAAGCTTAATTTATTTTAGGATTAGCTCAAGATAAACATAATTAGGGTAATTAGGTTTCATAATTTATTTAATTAAACCATAGGTTAAATTTAATCTTCCTAAACTAGATTAGGTAGACTAGTAACATGCTTCCATTTAAATTTTCTAATTTAATTAGGCCCCATTTAATTTAAAAATCTTTTTACCAATTAGACTGCAATAATTTATTTCACAAATTACTAGGGATTGTATTTAATCATTTTAATTAATTCAATTTAGGATCTCACAAATTCATTAATCATCCATCTAGGTCAGGCTCAATTAATCGAATTAGTTTAATTTAGGGTTTCATAAGTTGCTAAACTAATCCTAGGTTTAGGTTTATTTAATTAGCTTAATGTAAGACTCATAATACATTAATTAAATCATTTAGGCTTATTTAATTAGCGTAATCATTTCATTATTTGCATCATAACCTAGCTAACATAATTTAGACACTTGGTTTAAGGCTTTCACATGTCATCCTTAGATACTTAGTTCAGGGTTTTTAGTGACCTAGATTTAGGACTAGACCGTTTCTGTGGCGACTTCCTTTTACCCATAACGTGTATCCCCCTTAGCATTTTGATGACCAGGGGATACTATCTCATCTCATTAGGGTCCAACCCCAGCATGTGTACTTGCGCTATGCGCCATATCGCGATCTTGAGCGGAGGTCCATGATACCTACACTAAGGTTCCAAACCCTAATAGACAAACTACGTACTTTTATAATATACATGAGTACATTTGACAAAATGAGTACATTTGACAAATACGTAACCTAAGGTCCCACATGCCAGTGTGCCCTCACATGGATTTTTCTTTTTTTTAATGATTTTCTCTATTCTATCTTAATCATGTGAGACCCAAATTAATTATACCATTCCTCGAGCCGCCATTGGTGTGGCATGAGAGATTCCTCGACATTGGCATCATGGGGAAACCAGAGAGAGAGAGAGAGAGAGAACAGTAAAGTTGTCGTGAGGGTCTTTTCTATCATAACAAGTTGAAGAAATAAGAATTAAGTGGAGCAAAACCACTAGATGAATTTGAAGAGGTTTTCTTCTGTTCCATGAGCATTCTCATTTTTCAAATCAACTTATTTCTTTACTATAAAGTGATAAATAACTACAAGGCAGAGACTAGGGGTGTCAATTTGTGGCCCGAACCGGGTAAATCGACCGGGACCGACCGTTTAAAGACCGGCCTGGCCCGGACCGTTTATTAAACGTGTCGGGCTTGAGCCCGGCCCGTTTATAAATGGTCGGTCTCGATTTTTCTACTTGAACCGTCGGGCGCTCGACCGAGACCGACCGAATAATGCCCGACCGAGACTGGCCTATTGTGCACCGACTTGGCCCGACCCTTTAATGATTGTAGAATACCTATTTTACCCCCCAAATTAAAGAATAAAAACTAAAAAGTAAAGACATGTTCACATTTTAAATAATGGTTATATTTGGCATCATTTATTGATTTATTGTCATTTTTTTGGGCTTGCATGAGTGGGCCGGAATATAATAGCACATTTTAAAGAGGGCCCGTTTAAAAACCGATTAAAGCCCGTTTAACATTAAACATGTCCGTAGCCCGGTTAAGGCCCGACTAAAGCTCGATTAAGGTAGCCCGATTATAGCCCAAGACCGACCGACCGAATATAAAGTGTACCATGCCCTCAATAACTAAGCCCGATTAGTTAAATGGGCGGACACGGTGTAGCCTTTGAAAGTCTTCAAGCCCGATTAAGCCCGACCGAAACCGAACCGGCCTGACCGGTTGACACCCCTAGGCCTCGGCACGAACCCCACCCCTGGCATACGGTGTAGCATACGTATATATCTTAAAATACGGCTATAATACCTGCTTTATCCGTACATGGCCTTATGGTAGGTGCATGTACAGGGCTTGGGCACTCCTGTCTCTTCTGGCACTGGCTCGGACTTGTCGGGCCAGCCGGTGTTTAAGGTCACCCGTGCCATCATAGCCCATAAGGAACCTGCTCTAATTTCCTCTGGCTCGGTTCTTGCATGGTTAAACCGGTTCAACCGCTTAATCAGACCGGGTTTAAGAAACGGGGTAATACAAATGGTGCCGGGGAGTGTCGGGGCGATCAAGAGGCATCCCAGAGGTGTTACGCCACTACACTATGGGGAAAAGAAAAGGCGGGTGAGGCACTCCCGATAGAGGACCTACGCGATGATGCTAGTTATCAACAAGGGGAGTCGGCTGAAGATTTGGTGCAAGTTGAAGTCGAAGAAGGGGATGACACTCGACAATTTCAGATTGGGGCTACCATGCCAAGGTTGCACTGAGAAAGACTAGTCTCATTCCTACGGAACAACACTGACGTCTTCGCCTGGTCGGCTTCGGACATG
This sequence comes from Macadamia integrifolia, assembly GCF_013358625.1. NCBI lineage: Eukaryota > Viridiplantae > Streptophyta > Magnoliopsida > Proteales > Proteaceae > Macadamia > Macadamia integrifolia. The sequence goes on from NC_056557.1 coordinate 3,294,404, forward strand.
CCCGGGATAGATCGAGAGGTGATAGAACATCATCTGAATGTTAGCCCAATGAAGAAGTCAGTGCAGCAGAAAAAGAGGACTTTTGCCCCCGAAAGACAGAAGAAAATAGATGAGGAAGTGGAGAAGCTACTGAAGGCCCAGTAAAAACCATGGAAGTATATGTGGACGATATGCTCGTAAAAAGCCTGAAGGCGGAAAGACACATCCAAGACTTGGAAGAGGCGTTCCAGGTGCTGAGACGGTACGACATGAAGCTGAACCCGACAAAATGTGCATTCGGAGTAGCCTCGGGAAAGTTCCTCGGCTTCATTGTCTCGAAGAGAGGAATTGAAGCCAACCCAGTCAAAATACAAGCCATTCGGGACATGAGGTCACCCCAGAACGTGAAGCAAGTCCAGAAGCTGACGGGTCGGGTCGCCGCCCTCAGGCGGTTCATGTCTCGGTCTGCAGATAGATGCCTCCCCTTATTCAAAGCGCTAAAAGGGACCAAAAATTTCGAGTGGACGGAGGAGTGCGAAAAGTCTTTTGAACAATTGAAGGAGTACTTGGACGCACCCCCACTGCTGACGAAGCCGAACACCGGGGATACCTTGCAGCCGTACCTTACTGTATCAGCAGTGGCGGTAAGCGTCGTACTGACGAAGGAGGAAGGAAGGCAACATCGGCCAATATACTATGTCAGCCGAACCCTTCTAGATGCCGAAACAAGATACAGAAAGGCAGAGAAAGTGGCATACGCCCTCGTGATAGCAGCAAGAAAGCTGAGACCATATTTTCAGTCACATACGGTATGCGTACTCACCGACTAGCCCCTGAAGAAGATACTGCAGCGGCCAGATATGTCCGGTCGCTTAGTGAATTGGGCCATAGAGTTGGGAGAATTCGACATCCAGTACAAGCCAAGAACCGCAATTAAAGCACAGGCCCTCGCAGACTTCATAGCGGAGACGACAATCCCCGATAACCCACAGGAATCTGCCGAGGAAAGAGGAGATGAGGCTTGGACATTGTATGTGGATGGGGCTTCCAACAGTGAAGGAAGCAGCGCAGGAATAGTGTTGGTAAGCCCCGAGGGTTTCAAAGTAGAATACGCCCTACGGTTCGACTTCGACGCCTCCAACAACGAAGCAGAATACGAAGCGATAATAGCCGGAATTAATCTGGCTTGGGCTTTGATGGTGAAGGAACTGGTAGTGCATAGCGACTCCCAACTCGTGGTGCGATAGGTGAATGGAGAATACGAGGCCAAAGAGCAAAGGATGGCCGAATACTTGAACACGGTGCCAGACAGGTTAGCGGCTTTCAAGGAATTTGAGGTAAGGCAGGTGTCACGAGAAGAGAATGCTAGTGCAGACGCACTGTCACAGCTGGCCACCTCCGACTTCGTAGAACTTAGACGAGCGGTGTATTTCGAAGTACTACCACAGCCAAGCATCGAAAAACCTCGCGAGGTATTACCCGTAGGTGAAAACGGCCAAAGCTGGATGAATGCCATAACAGAATACCTCAAAGAGGGAAAGCTCCCAGAGAGTAAGGACGAGGCAAGAAAAATAAGAATGAGATCAACGCGCTTCTTCCCGAAGGATGAGACGCTATATAAGATAGGGTTCACCTTACCATACCTCAAGTGCTTGGATTCCTCTGACGGCGAATACGCACTCCGGGAAGTGCATGAAGGGATATGCGGCCAACACCTTGGAGCCCGGGCCCTGGTGCATAAAGTACTAAGGCAGGGCCTGTACTGGCCGACAATGAGGAAGGACACAGAATCACTAGTCAGGAAGTGTGTCAAGTGCCAGATGTTTGCCTCCGTGCCTAGGCTGCATTCTACCGACCTCTCATCCTTATCTAGCCCAGTACCGTTCGCCATGTGGGGAATCGACATCCTAGGCCCGTTCCCCCTAGCATAAGGGACTTCTTCCAAAGGGCGGTAGTATATAGATTTGGAATCCCCCAGGTTGTGGTGACGGACAATGGAACTCAGTTTGCCAATCCAACCTTCAGCGTGTTCTGTGAGGCCCTCGGCATTGACCACAGGAAAACCTCCGTCGGGTATCCACCGACCAATGGGCAAACAGAAGTAACCAACCGTACATTACTTCAAGGAATAAAAAAGTGGCTAGATGATGCCAAAGGACTATGGGCAGACGAGTTGCACCACATCCTCTGGGCTTACCGCACTACTGAGAGGTTAGCTACCGGAGAAACACCCTTCATGTTAACATACGGCACTGAAGCTGTACTCCCAGTGGAGATAGGGGCTATTACCCATCAGATTCGGTACTACAACGAAGACGAAAACGACGGAGGGCTCCGAGCGAATCTAGACCTCTTGGCAGAAACCAGAGAAACTTCTCAAGAAAGGATCGCCGCTTACCAACAGAGGGTCGCGAGGCACTAGAACACCAAAGTTCGGAAGAACGAGTTCAGGAAGGAGGACCTCGTCCTCAGAAGGACAGAAGTGTCGGACCCAAGACATCAAGGGAAGCTAGATCCAAATTGGGAAGGGCCCTACAGAGTCTCGAAGGTAATACGACCAGGGTCCTATCACCTAGAGACTACGGGGGGAGGAAGGGTACCCCAATCGTGGAACTCTCAGAACTTAAGAAAATTCCATCAGTAGTGAAGTTGTGAGCACGCACACTTGTCGTTTGTAGTTTTTGCAATTCTCGCCCTTGTGCACTCTTAAGTAGTAATTATTCATCTTAAATTCCAGAAGATTTCATTCATGGATAATATGAAAGATGGTTTATGGCAATTGAGAGGAATTCATCGGTCAGGGCCTCGACGATGGAGGCCGAGCCGAGCTTACCGATGGGCCACACCTCGGTCAAGGCTCGGGTAAAGGCTGAGCAGAGCTGGCGACGGTGTCCACCTCGGTCAGGGCCTCAACGATGGAGGCCGAGCCGAGCTTACCGATGGGCCACACCACGGTCAAGGCCCAGGCGGAGGCCGAACCGAACTGGTCGAAGGTCATCACCTCGGCCAGGGCCTCGGGCAAAGGCCGAGCCGAACTGGCTGATGGTGTTCGCCTCTATCAGGGGCCTCAGGCAGAGAACAAGCTCCGCAGGGCTAGCACCCACTCCTCGGTCGAGGCACGAGCAAGGCTGGGCTGACCTGGCCGAGGGTCCCACCGTCGACCTGTGACCCGACTCCAGGGCCGAAGGAACTTACCAAAGGCAATCCACTATCGGGATCGATGCCTATCGAAGGGTCGGCCTTCGGCCAAGTCCCTGATCCATGCGTCTAAGAGACCCTTCGGCTAGAGCTGAGGGTGAACACTTAGTAAAAATTGCTTGATGTTCGTAGGGTCAGCCTTCGTCTGACTACCGAAGGGTCGGCCTTCGGCCAAGTCCCTGATCCATGCGTCTAAAAGACCCTTCGGCTAGAGCCGAGGGTGAACACTTAGTAAAAATTGCTTGATGTTCGTAGGGTCAGCCTTCGTCTGACTACCGAAGGGTCGGCCTTCGGCCAAGTCCCTGATCCATGCGTCTAAAAGACCCTTCGGCTAGAGCCGAGGGTGAACACTTAGTAAAAATTGCTTGATGTTCGTAGGGTCAGCCTTCGTCTGACTACCGAAGGGTCGGCCTTCGGCCAAGTCCCAGATCCATGCGTCTAAGAGACCCTTCGACTGGAGCCGAAGGTGAACACTTGGTAAAAATTGCTTGATGTTTGTAGGGTCGGCCCTCATCTGACTATCAAAGGATCGGCCTTCGACCAAGTCTCGGATCCATGCGTCTAAGAGGGGCAACTAGGGGTTTCGGCCTCTTTGCACCTATCTACGGATTAAAGACTACATTACTAAGAGGGACACAGAAGACGAGAGAAATGAAAGACAAAGGGTTCATGCATTCATAAAGCCCGAAGGCAAAGATTACAAGATAGGCCCAAAGGCCGTAGTTACATTAAAAGCCCGAAGGCTGATTACATAAGGCCTAAAGGCCGAGACTACAAGAAGGCCGAAGGTTGATTACATGACAAAAAGGGGGTGGTCTGAGGTGAGGCCCGAGGTGACCTCAAGGGGCGTCAGTCGGGTTCGCGGCCTCGTCTTCGGCTTGGAGGGTCTCCTGATCCGAACCTCCATGGCCGGGAGTCGGGGGGACTTCTCGGTGCAGCTGGACCTCACCTTCCTTGTTGCAGCCTCCGCCATCGGCATCGACAACCTCGATGGCTGATGGGGCCGCCTCCACATCGTCGTCCTCGAAGATGAGGCCACTGTCCTCGAAGGAGACCCTGGGGTAACGCTCGAGGACCCAATCTCGGACCTCGGTAGGGCCCATTGTGAACCCCGGGGTGATGGCGCGCTTTATCTCCTCCCTGAAGTCCTTGGAGGACTGATACTCCTCAACCCCTTGGGCCTCAGCTTCCTGAATTCGAGCCTTCACCTGTGACTTCAGCTCCGTGAGCTTCCGATCGCACTCTCGGCACTCGAAGATGAGCTCTTTCTCAGAGTGCTCCACCTTCTCGAGGAGGAGGGAGCGCTCGTTCTCCAGGGTGACCTTCTGCCTCTTGACGACCTCAAGGTCTCAGCACATAGCCTTGGCTCGAGCTGCCAGTTGACCCATCTGATTTTGAGCCTGCATGAAGCACCGAAGGTCAGAAGGCTAAGACAAGAAAAAAAATGAAGGTAGGGGAACTGAAGCTTACCCCGGCCATGAAGATGCAAGCAGTCGTGATCATGGCCGCTGTCCCTTGCTTCTGAGCCTCGGTGGCTTCTTGGGGAAGACTCCACTTCAACACCAACTCACGGGCGTCCCGCCCAATGGCCAGCGTGTCGTCCTCCTTCACTGACCATTGAGGGATGAACCCCACCTCGGCCCTCGTTGTCGCCACCCTCGGGCCTCGGGAGGCTACGGCAGGGGAGGGGTCTTGCACAGGCCCGTCTCGGCCTGGAGCAGCGAGGGCCTAGACCTCCTCGGCGCTCGGCCCTTCGACTCTGGACCTCTTCTTCGGGGTCTCGGAGGATGGCCCCTTCTTCTCCTTTTGCTTCGGCCTCGGTTGTTGTTGGGCTTCCCGCGCCTTGGCCTCCTTGATTTGTGCCTGCCTCACCGCGGCGACGGCCTTAGCCTCGGCCCTGGTAACTTGCACTACAAAAAGAAACATGGGAATCAGTACGAAGAACCGACACCCGAAGGAAGCAAGTGGGGGCTAGCCTAACTCACCCGGGCTAAGCCCGAATCTGAAGAGTATGGCATCGGACTTGAGGCAGTCGGCCTCAACTAGAGAACAGTCTTCTTGCCTCCTCGACATTGCCAACGACTCCGCGTCTGCCCCGAATAGCGCAGGGGCAGAGTTCACCTCCCTAAGGTCTGGGATATCCCAGACCGTGCCGAAGGGCACCCCCTCGGATGACTTCACAAAGAAAAACTTTTCCTTCCACCCGTGGATGGAAGTTGGGTAACCCTTCAGTAACCGAAGGTCCTTTCGGGGGCAAAAATAATATCAACCCGAAAGCCCCTTACAGGCCTGAAGAAGAAAACAATTAATGAAGAGGGGGAGGGAGAGGGGCCTCTGGTGCCGTACGAAGAAGACGACGAAGCTTAGCACTTGTCGCCACCCGTTCAGCGTTAGCTGGTTCGGGCATACCCCATAGTGCCGAAACACTTGGGTGAAGAAAGGGTGGAGGGGCAGCCGAAGGCCGGCCTTAAAGGCCTCCTTATCCAAGCACAGCTCCTCGGAGTTCCGATAGCTAGGTCGATCGGATGGTCTGGGTAGACGGAGCTCGAAAGCGTCCGAGACACCGAAGGAGGCCCTCAGCTCCTCCAATTCTGGCTCGTCCATCGTGGAGACGATGTTGAGATCCTCCACTTCTAAGGGCTCCTGGATCTGGGCTCGGGAATTGAGCACCCTCTTCCTGAACCCCTCGCCATTGGAGCCACCCCTGGACCCCGATGGCGAGGCCGCAGACAATGAGTCGCGAGAGGAGGGAGAGTCGGTGGAATCCAAGGACATCCCTCGGACTTCCCCTGGACTCCTATGCCTACGTTTCGGCCTCGTCCTCTCGGAGGACGATGGGCTGTAGCCCGACGAGGAAGACATCACTTACTTTTGTGGGTGTCGCTAAGCTAGGGGAAGTCAGGATGAAGACGAAGGTTCAAAAAGGACACCGAGGCCGAAGGTGAGCTCTCCGAAGGGAAAAGAAAAGTGCCCCACAAATGGCCCCCCACACTATATAGATGGGGAGAAGGGCGGTACGACTACCCGAGCATTAATGGCATCGCCACGTTAGGATACGAAGCCTCGAGGTTTGTGCCCGAACGGACCTAACAGAAGGTCCCCCTCTCGGTTGGGAGTTTGGCCAAAGCCGAATGGACCTGACCGAGGGTCATCCTCTTGGTTGGGAGTTCGGCCAAAGCTGAACGGACCTGACCGAGGGTCCCCCTCTCGGTTGGGAGTTCGACGAAAGCCGAACGGACTTGACCGAGGGCCACCCTCTCGGTTGGGAGTTCGGCCAAAGCCGAACGGACCTGACCGAGGGTCCCCCTCTCGGTTGGGAGTTCGGCCAAAGCCGAACGGATCTGACCGAGGGTCACCCTCTCAGTTGGGAGTTCGGCCAAAGCCAAACGGACCTGACCGAGGGTCCCCCTCTAGGTTGGGAGCTCGGCCAAAGCCGAACAGACCTGACCGAGGGTCACCCTCTCGGTTGGGAGCTTGGCCAAAGCCGAACGGACCTGACCGAGGGTCCCCCTCTCGATTGGGAGCTCGGCCAAAGCCGAACGGACCTGACCGAGGGTCCCCCTCTTGGTTGGGAGCTCGGCCAAAGCCGAACGGACCTGACCGAGGGTCCCCCTCTCGGTTAGGAGCTCGGCCAAAGCTGAACGGACCTGACCGAGGGTCCTCTCTCGGTTGTCTATTCGGCTTTCTCGGTTGGGAGTTCGGCCAAAGCCGAACAGACCTGACCGAGGGTCCTCACCTCAGCAGGGGGCTCAATGTAAGGCCGAGCCAAGTCGACCGAAGGTCGTTCCCTCGGTCGACCACAAGCCTCGGTCGCCAGCAAGGGCAAGGCTGAAGGAATAATGCTGAAAAAAAAAAAAAANGCTGAACGAACCTGACCGAGGGTCCCCCTCTCGGTTGGGAGTTCGGCCAAAGCCGAACGGACCTGACCGAGGGTCCCCCTCTCGGTTGGGAGTTCGGCCAAAGCCGAACGGACCTGACCGAAGGTCCTCACCTCGGCAGGAGGCTCGGTGTAAGGCCGAGCCGAGTCGACCAAAGGTCTTTCCCTCGGTCGACCATAAGCCTTAGTCGCCAGCAATGCCAAAGCCGAAGGTATAAGGCCAAAAAAAAAAAAAAAGGAAGAGCGGTGATTGCGAGGAAGTTGGTTACTTCCACAGGAAGAAACTCCTAGTGGGAGTAAGGGGGCTCCTGATACAGCCAAATTGATCTCTCGGTGGGGAAATGACATGTGTCGCCTCTGAGACACGTGTCCGCCACCAGATAAGGGTTCCAAGAAATCAATCACGCTCGATCACTTAAGCACGCTCGATCACTCAATCATGCGGGATCACGTCGTTTGCATGAGGGGAATATTCCCCACAAGAAGGACGGTCGTACGGGAGAAGGACAGAGGAAAAGACAAGAAGGAAACCCTAGCCCCGAAGAAGGATATAAGGAGGCCGAGAGGAAGGAAGAAGGTAAGCTCTGATACCCTCACCATTACTCCCTTACTGAACTGTGCGGCCGACCCTGACTTGAGCGTCAGAGGACTAACCCCGGACAAAGCTCCGGGCCTCCGTCGTCTGTGTTTGTGCAGGTCCGACTAGCAGGGTTTTTTTGGCAGCAACAGAGGGCATTTGGGTTCCTACTTTTACTATTTACTTTAGTCGGTTTGTTGATGAAGTTGTTCTGATATTTCTTATTTATATTAATATTTTTTTTTTATCTTATTTTTTTCTCTTTATTCATTTTGGTAGGCAGCTTCCAATGAGATAGGTTCTCGTCCTGCATTTAATCCAATGTGATGAGAAAAATGTTGAGTTTTAAATTATACTTCCCATTAAAATTTGTCATTTTTTTATTGAAGAATGATGGATGAGTTTGCTTAATACATGATATTTCTGTTGCTTAATAATGTACTTCAATGAAACCTACAAATGAAAATTTTGAAGGTTTACCATCAAACCCAGGGAAAGCAAATTTTATTTTTTAATGTTGGTAAAATTTAGTTGCCAAACCTCTGTAATACTTATGTTGTTAAATGTTTACAGTTTCTCATTCATGCGAAGAAGGAAATTGATAAGAATTTCTTACAATAAATCTTACTTTAATGGAATTTAATATTTTTGGAGTTTCTATTTTGAGATGTAAGAAGAGAGCTTCAGTTCATTCGTTCTCAAGTTGAGACTATGTAGTTATTGAATATTGATACTGCATGCAACCTTGGCTCATTTTCTACTCATTTGAAGGAAACTATTCATATCTTGTTATCAGAGTATCAGATCAGACCATTGGATTTTTAGGGATACTAGGACATATACGGTGGTACATAGTGATAACTGCAATCCCAAAAGAAGAGCCCACCACCCACTTGTCTTCCCCTTTTCTTAGGGAACAACATTGTTAATAAGACAATAGAGGCACCACAAGTGCCCTTGATACATATTGGGACCCTAAAAATCATAGAAGCTATCTCAAAAGAACTGGGTCAAACAGTGTTTGATGTCTTTCCTCACAGAACATGACACATGATGCACATGGAAGGTTCAATCACTTGATATTTGGAGGGGTCCTCTTTCTTGGGCATTTATATCATCTTGTACTTGATTAATGCATGATCACAACCATTGATCAATTACAATTATTTCTGCTCCATTTTTGATCAATTTTTATATTTATGTCCTTAGATGTAGTTGGTGATGATCCAAATAAAACATGCAATTCCTAGTCATTTCTTTGGAGTATTCTGGAGTTGTCAAACTTGGACAGGTCTTGCGCATCATATTTTAGCCTCAATGAGATGTTCAATTCCTATTTTGTTGTTTGAGTTTGATTGTTAATTAGACCTTTAACTTTGGACTTACAAAATTTCCTAGTCATTACTTTGATTGAAAATTCATCTATTTTATCCAAATTAAGCACAAAATTGATGACAACTGAATTGAAGTTTGAGATACATATTGGGCTCTATCTCAAAATTGCATTGATTTTATAATCTTGTATTATTGAATAATTTATAATAACGCAATATGCTGACTTTTTACGCTAACTTATAATGTCTGGAAGTAGTATCCCTACCGTTAAGTGGTCAGAACTTGAGACTACTGTTTTCATTGAGGCAATGAAAGAAGCTATAAAAAATGGCCACAAATCCAGTAATTCATTTAACAAAACTGGATGAGAGGACATTACAAAGCAATCTCAGAAGGCTTTAAATCGTACAGTTGGGAGAGAACAATTATGCAACAAAATGAACAAGTTGAAACACGAGTACCAACAATTCAAGAGATTACTTAACAACCGGATTTGGGTGTAACTCAATGACAAAATCAGTCACAGTTGATGATGAGTCCGTATGGGACAGGGCAATACAGGTACAATAAATCTTACTAGCTAGTTGAATTATTTCAAAATTAGATTGTAATGAGTAGTACATCTGACATATACAATGACTGCTTATGCAGACAAACCCAGGTTGGTTGAAATACAAGAAGTATGGACTAAAAAACTGGTCAAATTTGAGCATGATATTTGGGGATGCCTATGCTAGAGGAAACTTAGGGGTTGATAGCGCTCAAGATTTGGATGACATCGAGGCTGATAATACTAACGATATTGAGCAAGTGAATCTCCTAGCACCCCAGTGCATTTAGGCATGAATGACCCATTCTATGAGGATACTCCAACTCCAACTCTAACTCAGACAACCACAAAGCGAAATCTTGATAGGATAACCTCGGGACGAAGAAAAAAGAACTCCAATAAGGGAGATAGCCACGTCAATGACTTGTATGAGAAGTATTTATCCATCAAAATTGAGAAAGCATCCAGTACTTCTGTTACATCTCCTGTTCATAACGGAGAAGATTCATCTCGTCCTCGAGATTTCAGTGTGAGTGCATATGAGGCGGTATTATTCTCCATACCGGATATGTCAAAGGAGACATACTTAAAGGCCACTAGTCGTATGTGTGCTGATCCTGATTGGAGGGAGCTATTTGTCTGTACAGAACCTATTAAGAGGACTTGGTTTTTAGATGCCTTAGAGTAGTTTAGGGGGCAATGGGCCCTTTGTCTGATTCTACTATTGAGACTAATTATGATGGTTGTGTTTGAATGCTACTTTTGATGATTTTGGATTCAAGACAATACTTTCAATGATGGCTACTTGTGTTTTATTTCTTTTAATTTTTTTTTATTGATATGTGTAATGTTGAACATGTGTTTTGGGTTGAGACAAATTGTCAGATTGTTATGTTTTACAGTTATTTGTTTGAAATTGATAAGTAGTTGTCAATTTATTGCAGTTATGTTAAATGCATTATGTGAAACTTCTAGTGATGAAGAAGATATGATCATTCGCATGGGAATGAAATTACTGAGTGAGGCTGTATATATTCGGGAATCATATAGGGATAGTGTATTTTCAGGTGCTGTCATGATGCATGAGGTATTGAATGGGCATGCCAACAAATGCTATGAAGAGTTTAGGATGGAACGTCATTTCTTCCTTAACCTATGTGATTATGTTAGACATAGAGGATGGTTGAAAGACATGACCAACATCCGAGTGGATGAACAGCTTGGAATGTTCCTATGGATTATTGGGAAGGGTTCAAGTAATAAGGACACCCAAAATCATTTCAATCACTCAAGAGAAATAGTTAGTCGAACATTCAATATTGTCTTGATTGCAATGCAATGCCTGGCTAAGGAGAACATCAGACCACCAGACGTCAATATGATACCAATAGAGATTGCATAGAACTCGAAATACTACCATTTTTTCAGGATAAATATATTAATATGATACATGTTTGTAATTAAATATATGCATATTTATATTGTTATATGTAGTGACTATTTAATTGTCAATATATGTCATAGCACTGTATTGGCGATATAGATGGTACTTATATTCATGCGGTAGTTCTAAGAGAGGATCAAACTCAATATATGAATCAAAAGGGGATCACAACTCAAAATGTGATGTGTGCATGTTTATTTGACATGCAATTCACATATGTGTATGAGGGATGGGAAGATAGTGCAAATGATTGTTGAGTACTTGAACAGGCAAGGAGTGATCCTAGATTGACTTTCACATCCACCTCTAGATATTAACTTTATTCTAATATATTAGATTTTCATTTGAGTGTATATGTAATAACATATATTATTTTTCGCTTGTAGGAAAGTATTATGTTGTCGACTCTGGGTATGTTAGCCAATCTAGATTTTTGACACCATTTAGGGATGAGAGATACCATCTATCGGACTACAAAGGGCGTAGAAGATCCTCAAGAATATCAAAAGAGTTGTTCAATTATAGGCATTCATCACTTTGAAATGTCACTGAATGTACATTTAAGGTATTGAAGAACAAATTTCAAATTTTAAGGCTAATGCACAAATTCCCAGTGAAAGTTCAGGCATCAATCGTACTGGCATGTTGTGGGCTACACAACTATATTCGAGAAGAGCATATTACTGATGTTGAATTCGTGGGAATGAGTGATGATTTAAAAATTCCAGAAGATGACATGAATCCACCACATAAAGATTTCATTGATCATTCTACAACACAATCAAGTCAACGAAATAGGGCAAAATAGATGAATGCCACTAGGCTAAGAATTACAAATGCAATGGTTAGATAGCAAAGGATGCCTGAACTAGTTAAAAACTAAAATCGATAACTATTTTGATAAAACTGAAAACCTAAATTGTTATTTCAAGTGATGTAGTACTTGTTTTATGTTACATTTATGTATGTGGTACAAGTTGATATATTATTATGCATGTCATATATTTAGATGCTATATTAACTTCTTTGATATTTAAGTTACTGTTATAGATGACTTCTTTTATGCCCCACTCATAATTGCAAATTGTGTAATTTGTAGGAAGAGTTATGCTAAATATATAACCAAGTCGGGTAAAAATATTGGAAGAAAATTTTTCAAGTTTCAAGATTCATGTAATTTTTTCATGTAGGTGAACCAACTACATCTATGTAGATATGGTAAAGGTCAATGCAAAGTACAAACTGCAATGAAAGGTCCAAAGAAGGGACAATATTTTCTATGCTGCCTAAATTCAACTGGGGTAATTTATTTCTACGATTGATCTATACCTATAGATAATTTTAGATTTTTTTAAATTCGATGTTAAATTTCAACGACCTTAATCATATATATTATTTGATATAGGCTGATAACCGTGGATGTGGTATGTTTGTATGATTGAAAGATGAAACACATATCTTTACTATACAACATACATTATGTTCAGAAAGCTCAACATCAACATCATCCACACCACCGTCCACTTCGAACGAGTATATGAAAGGATATCTGGAAGGAACACTTAAATGATTAGAGGACCAAACAAATAAGATGAAAGACATCCTCCATGCATTTGGACAAAAAGTGAAAATTTGAAGAATTATGTAATAATTAACTTGGACAAGGCATTGTTAATTCTGTACTTTATTCGTCCTTTTGAAACTATTTTTTTTTATTTGGTATATAATACTTTATTGTCCCAAAAGATAAGTAATTTCTAAACCTATTTTAATATTATTTCTGTAATTATTGACTTAAAAATAAAAAGTTTCTGAAACAAGCATTACCAAACGGCAGAACTGTCGGTTTTCTGTTATGAAACTATTCCAGAAACAGATTCACCGAACAACCTTAAATCGTTTAAAAATGGCATTTCGACACAGAAATTGAAATTTCCGTTTTTGACATGAAACAGAGTTTCTGGAACAGAATCGATACCAAATGGGGCCTAGGTGTGTCAAATTTTAGACTTAATTAAATACCCTCCTATATATTGGCATGCTTCTCCTTGTATATCTATTCACGCTTAAAGTGCTCTGACCACTACTATGCAGTCCCCATAGTCTTGAAGGGTCAAATCTTTATATTTCCATTTGAAAATCTCAATTTAGACTAAAATTTTGCATGCGAGTAGGGAATCTGCTTGGGTCTACATATTCACAAAATTTAGGCTCTGACAAATATGCTACGTAACAAATATTTGGATTTTTACACATATAATATGAATAATAAATACATAGTAAATATAACTTTAAACAAATAACCTTTTGTTACCGATAGTTTAAACTTAAATGTAAATCAAAAAATATAAGTTCAATCCATATGATCCTATTTTCTTTTTGGTAACTCATAAGATCCTATTAGGTGAAACTAGAGGGATCATTCAAGTAGTGCCCATTTGATGAAGCCCTTGCTTCTAGATTCTAGGCTATTAGCAAAGGCAGGACCAACTTGGTACATGTTTAGGTAGATTCTTTTATTTATTTATTTAATTTTTTTTGGGGGGAGGGGGGGGTGGGGTAGGGGGTTTGAAAGACCAACGTGGTACATGTTTAGGTAGATTCTTTTATTTATTTATTTTAGGGGGTTTTGATGACACCTTGGGATTTTTGGACTTCTCCACTCCATCAAGGGATATTATCAAATAATATGTGTAGGTACAAAGGGGGTTTTTATAACTCTGTCTTCTCCTTGGTCACTGTAAGATCAAACAAATCAAGTGTTGGGAAGAGAGATTATATTCTCATTTTTAAGGAGTTGTCACTTAGATAAGAGTCTAAGACCCATAAATATTTCTCTCAATGGAAAGAAGAATGCCTCGCAATGGATAAGGTAAGATTTGCTATGATCTTTGGATAGCTTCAATATTACTTGCTAGGAAACTTTTACACACCTAGCCTTGCCTGATCGAAAGTCAACGTTCAATTAGTAGGCATATGGAAGGTAATAAATCTCACATAATATTAGATAAAGTGGAGTTTAGGGAGGGTAGGTCGTGAGGGACTTACCAGGCTTCATAGGGTTAGCAGTCGATCGCTGTACTGCTAGCACATGCCTCATTATATATATATATATATATATATTAAAAAGAATGAACCTATCTTTTCCATATGGCATATCAACTTGACAAATCCAAGAAGTTTTTTCTATATTTTTTTATTAAAATCCATTAAGTTGGATAGTAAGAGAAATAGCTTACCCAAAGCAAAAAAAAAATATATAATAATAATAATAATAATAATAATAATAATAATAATAATAATAATAATAATAATAATAATAATAATAATAATAATAATAATAACAGAAACATGTGGTCAGCTATCAAATTTAAAGGGGGGGGGTTGCATTTGGTGCAACTATCGATTGTTGGCTTGTGAAGACCAGTGGGCCCAAGGATAAATATTCGAATCAGACCCTACACCATTTCCTTTTATATAATAATTAGTAGTAATAGTTGTAGTTTGAATAAATGAATCTATCGAACCCTTCTAGCCTTTGGCCTTATATGGGTCATGTACTCCTCGATGGTCATAGTAGCTCTTGTACTTTGCATTAAAGAGCGGGAGGGAGAGGGGTTTAAGGTCTTAAAAATTATAAGTCTATCAACTTTTCAACTTTACTATTGCATTCATGTATGATAATTCTCGAATTTCTTTTATTAAATCAAAGAGTGATTGGTTTATATAATCATCCTTCCTTTGTTTTATTTGATTTGGGTTTTTCTTCTTCTTCTTCCCTTATTTTTTTTTAAATAAAATCTTAATATGCTGGGTTAGGGGTAAGCAGATTATGTCCCCATTGTATTTTCTTCATTCGTCTTCTATCCATAAAATTTTAAAGTCTGACAGAGTTATCCAGATAAACTCCTTTAAAAATAAAAAAAACCCTTTACCATTGTCTCGTTGTATTTTCGATGTCTTCGTAATCTTCATCATTTTAAACTACTTTATTTTACATTAGGATGAGTGGCACACAACCCATAGGTAAGGGATAAGGGATTCAGAGTAGGGCCACACCAATTTCTCACTAAAATAATTTAAGCCCTTCCTGAGGAGGGTTTGGAGAAGTGGATCCATAATTATCAAAGCTAAATATTATGACTCACTTGACCAGAGAAACCACAGAGCTCATAGATTTGATATGGGCAACTTGGAAAGTAAAAATCTATATATTTGACTGTCATACCATAATTTAGGAACACGTCATCTCAAAAGAAAACCTATATATATAAGACAAGGTGAAGGAAGAGATCATCAAACACTTCTAGACAACTTTATAGGAAAAGGTTTACTATTAATTAGCCATTGTGTGTGTGGAAAGGCAAATTCGAAAGGCAAAAAGAAAAAGAAAAAGAAAATGCAGCTTTCAATGACAAAGGAGAGTGGAACGTTGAATATGTTCCCTCTCTCTCTCTCCCTCTAAAAGTTGTCATAATAAATGGCACAGCCAAATAAAGGGGACTTAAACTTCCCAGTGGTTGGGTTGGTCCCCATTGGATTAGACCTCCTTTCTTTTCCATACCTTTTCCTTTTGGCCTTTTTACACTTTTCAATCGAATCCTCGATAGAGAAGGCTATCAACATCATTCTATCTTCAAAGAGATGCTCTCCCCACCATGGCATCAAAGCTCCCACTATTTCATTCTTATCTTTTCTTGTACTACCACAGGAATTACTTGTGCTTGAAGCATTATTTGAATCCCCCTTAGTTTAGTGAACTATGTGACCAGGTCCCCCCTTCACGTGGTACTTCAATTGGTAGCTTTATTAATGACTTTTCGTTATTATTATTATTATTATTATTATTATTATTATTTTGATGGAAATAAAAATAGATTAGTGAAACAGAATTAGGTACAACAGCCGTTCCAATGATTTATATACAACCTTTCCTTTCTATGCATTGCTTGGTATGTCCTCCTATCTAGCAAAATAACTACATCCTGAGATGGTTTGAAACAGCCGTTCCACCAGCATCGTTATTATTGATGCTGGTGGTTTTATACATATGGAAAAATGTTTTTCGTCTGGAATTGTCACACCCTGCTTTAATTTTGGCTAAGGAATGAGATATTAGATTTCCAATCCAGTCAGCCTATCATACCTAGGATCATAGACATAGTAAAATAACCATACCTACCTCTCGAGAATGCCTGTCATAATCAAAGTACGCATATACAGTCCATATGAAGCACATATGTGGTGACCAATCTACAGTGATAAATATAAATATATGCCCAAAACGATGATTTCCACAGGTTGCAGAATTAATAAATAAACCTTACAAACCATTAATAAAAACGGTAAATAAATAAGCAGAAGGATAATCCTATCCAACTTCATTGTGTCCCACAAATACAACCTTACAACTATATTAATCATTTGTTCGTCTTAGCTCCGGTTCTACAATCTAAAAAGAGTAATCAACGAGGGATGAGCTCCACAAACCCAAAGAGTGGTGAGCAAGCAAGCACACACACACACACAAGTCATGATGTTAACACATGCTTATACATATATCACATCAAATGCCCCATATGCATAATCCACACGATTCATTTGTTATTGAAATTACATTCTAGTTATTAGGTTTAAATATATATGGGTAGTAGTATTATAGGAAACATAGGTGGTATCTCCTACACAGTACGTCAGACCTCAGAGATACAACGTAGTTGCAAGTAGGAGGAGTCAGCTAGTCCCAGAAAGAACCTCAGTCCTCCAACCAATCCCTAAATAGTAATCACTAATAGCTATGGTCCCAGAATCCCACACCGTCATCGGTTTTCTATGTTGTCTGACAGCTATGTGTACAGTACATCATATCATGTTGTGTCCTCTCAAGATACAATACGTCATATTTGGACGTAGTAATATTTTGCGACCACCCACCAAGTGGGATTAATGAATATCTTTACCCCTATTGAAAAGGGTTATAGCACTGCGATATAATCCTAACCATATGCATCTACATGTACCCATAGCAATCATAGCATCTAGTCACACATCTATTGCCATAAATGTAAAACCGACCTCTGAGCCCACAGTATCAGAATCTACACGTCGGCCACACCGTGCTTGAGACCGTCAATGCTACAGTTATTATCACATAGCTATATACCATGCATCCACAAAACCTCGATCACATCAACTGGATAAAATCATGCCATATGTGCAATGTATATATATATATATATATATTTATACAGAATAAATCCAAAACATGGTTTCCATCACATTATACATGAGCATGCAGAAACATAAAAGTATAGAAACACTCTGTAAAAAATAAAACAATTACCCACTTATCTGATACCCAAATCTGATGTTTTTTTGCTAAATTTTCGATTATGCGTATCCTTGCCGATCATTTTTCAGGTTCCTAAATTTATAATCCTATTTGAGGTTAATTTTTTATTTTATTCATCATCTATAGATTTTACCGCCTATAACCTGATTGAATTCCCGTACTGGAATCCACACTTAGCTGGTAAAGAGTATACTGGTCCCAAGTCAATATCTCCTTTAGCTGACCAAGCCAGCATCCCATATCACACCCCGCTCGCACAAAGCAGAGCCGGTGACCGAGTTAACATCTGTTAACTCACAAACCTGTCAGGATCAACAATGCAGTAACTGTAATATAGCATACCTCTACTAAACTAAGACAAACCTGTATTTTTAGCGGAAGACCTGTTTATAATAATATCAGTAATTGTATCCCAAATACTTGATACCCAAATTGAGTTATAAAAATTATATACATTTGGGCCCGAAGACATGATATATATACAAAAATATAACAATTTAAGCACCAAGTCATCAAAAGGGCATCAAAATAATCTAGAAGAATCACACAAGAGTCACTGCAGCCTTGCAGCACAATCCTTGCACGTGCAATCGGCACCGTACTCGAACACATTGGGGACCCACCAGTCTTCAGAGAAAAACTCCACAATGGGACCCGACTCCTGATCTCCAGGTGCATAACCTACAAAATCACCTAAAAGAGTTGTGCACGTGGGGTGAGCTCACTAGCCCAGTAAGTGGAAAGGAAAATCACACAAACAGTCACAATACAAATGCACCTATATGCAATTCATTTTAACCCTATTAGCCTAACAACATTACTAGGTCATAGGTTATGTGCTACTCACAACCACAGTGCACGTATGCCCCAGGTATGAGCCACGAACCCCATTCCGCGATACGTCCATAGGGTTATCGGAGAAGGCCCACCATTGGCATTAGAATTTAAATGATAGAAAGTAAATGGATGACTGCACCAAAAATTAAAGCAGTACGATTGACTCTCTGAATATATTACCGGGGTTATCGACTGTCCTAGTGATTAGCCATACGTATTTCTAACCGCTGCAGGAGTTCAACAACCGCAACCTAATGCTCCCCCCCAATGATCTCCCAACACGTAAATCCCTGTTGGGAAGCGTCACAACATAAGGGTAAATCACATCCTAGCCACATGCCTCTACATGAGCATAGTATGATTACACAATGGCGCTGCGTCCCATTTCACGAGTCACCATGCACTCATTTTCAAGCCAACTACGATATCTAATCTAGCATATACATCATGTCTAAATAAAATTCTTACATCACATACATCAAGACATAAAGGATAATTATTATAAAGCAAAGCATAGCATGTTATGTAAATGCACATATAATACGTGATATGGCATATGTGATATCTAGTTTACACACAAGTGATATGATGACATGACCAAACTAACACATGTCAAATGATGCATAATATTTTGAAATTTAATCAGAGTCTACTCCCCACTTACTTTTATATGTACACGGTGCTTGTACTCGGTACGAAAAAGATCCGATGTGTGGGTACGTGTGTTTTGATTGTAATCTATCATAAATATAATAGTTTATCATTTCACTATTTTGGGGTCAAAATCATCATGTTTGAACACTAAAATAGGGTTTAGAATAAAAAATGGGGGTTACCCATCAAATTTGAACAAATTTTAGGAATTCTGGAAAGATAGGTGGG
The DNA here is from genome assembly GCF_013358625.1 of Macadamia integrifolia. Lineage (NCBI taxonomy): Eukaryota > Viridiplantae > Streptophyta > Magnoliopsida > Proteales > Proteaceae > Macadamia > Macadamia integrifolia. Next base: position 3,313,435 of record NC_056557.1, read on the forward strand.
CTAGAGCCAAAGATAGGCAGGCTATGTAGCCCACCAATTTCAGCTCACTGGTTACATTAGAGCCTAGAAACTGAGTTCTAGGAAACTCAAGTGGGCCAGAATCTAAAGATAGGTGGGATAAAAATATCCCTAGCCTTGAAACGAAATTCTTCCAACATCTTCCCTAACTTTTCTCTGGCTTAGGGAACTTGTTTGGAGCCGATCCGGCGACTCAAATCATTAATCTAAGGTCAAGTCATGTATCCTCAATCTAGATTTAAGATCAAATCAAAAGAAAAAGAAAGATTCTCACATCTTTCTCAAGAACACCAATGAAACCCCAAATTTCACTTCTTTTACTCAAGAACCTCCAAATACTCTAGATCTTCACCAACACTCCTTTCAGATCCTTCAAAATCATTATATATAATTTTTATTAGACCTTAGATTTGATTATCCAAGTAGGATTAGCAAGATCCAAGTGGGTTCTTTCCCAAACATAAAAAAGAGGGTGTAAGAAAAGGGGTTTTCCTAAGAATCTTTGGAATGTGTACAATACCTACCTCAAATCAAAGATCTTGGCGAGCTGATCATTAATTAGGGCTTAAAATACCAAGACATAGCTCCGGTGAAACTCTACGATTGATTTTCCCTTCTTCTTTCTTCCTCTTCTTCCTCTTTTCCTTTCTTCTTCTTTCTCTCTCTTCTTTACTCTCCCATCGACCAACTATCATTAATGAGGGAAAAGACAATTAATGTCACCTCTTTTATACCTTGGCCCCCAAAATATCTTATATTCTCATGTAGGCTATCTCAGGTGGGCTTCATTGGGAATAAACTCTCACATAATATTAGATTATGTTCGCACCCACAAATACTAGTACGTACCTTTACTTTTTGTACATGGCCTTGTAGTATGTGTAAGTGTAAGGCTTGGGTGCACATATTACACTTGGTACCCGCTCGGTCATGTCAGGCCAACCCGAGTTCAAGGTCACCCATGCTACCATATTCCATATGGTACCTATGTCGGTTCTCTTCGGTTTAGCCCCTATATGATCAAACCAAGTCAATACGGGTAATTAGACTGGGTTTAGAAAGTAAGGTATCACATCCCAACTCATGTTTTAGCTACTATGTAGGTTACTTACCCAACCCACATAGCCAATTAGTCAATTTTTAGACTATTGGAACTAACCTATAGAAATTAGGTCACTAATTACCTAACTGGAATAGTCTTTAATCTCCATAGCTTCTAAATGCACTTGGGTGAGGTTCTCAAATACAGCCAGAGCCCACACTAGCATTCCTCACAGCAGCCCTCTACCCTGGGTATTTTTTCTTTACCATGTGTCATAATTTGTATTTTCATATCATACACTCACTTTCGGGGCAAGTAGATCCATACACACATTGTAGAGCCCTACTCTTTAAACCCCGATTTATTGACCGATTAGTTCGCTTTGGTTTTACAAGGTCTGAACCAGAACAGGTTGATGCCGGTGCTTTGTGGTACATGGTGATAAGGGTGACGTCAAATGTAGGGTGGCTAGATGAGATAGAGCCGGTACCTAAGATGATACGCATGCCTAAGCCGTGCCCTTACACATATCACAAGGCCATGTATGAATAGAAAAGATAAGTTATCGTATTTGAATGATAGGAACTTGATCCACAACACGTGACGACAATGAAATACATGTTAAGACTCTGTTTTCCTTTAAAATATAGTAAGTTTGGTTTGTTTGGCCAACTGGTGGGTGTCACTGGTAGGTGCGAGACCCACTAGTGTGACCCACGGGTTTTGTGGACCCCAGCATGTCCGGTTTGGATGAGTACGTGCATTTTGACCTCCTCATTGTAATGAGGTCTTGTATGTCCAAAGATGGCGGCTACATCGCCTAGAAATGTGATTCATGTGTTTTGATCCATTAATAGGTAAAACCAAACAGGCCTTACAAGATATTTATGAGCCAAGGTATAAATAGCCTTTATAACTCTCTCTCTCTCCCTCATTTATGGTTTTTAGCAAAGTGGGAGAGAGGAGTAAAGAAGAGGGAGAAAAGAGGAAGAAGGAAGAGGAATAAAGTTTTCCCTTGGATTCCGAAGCCGCACCTTGCTTGTCCATCGCCGGAATAACGACCGATGACTTGAGATCTTCATTTTGAGGTAAGTAACACCATGAATCTTGAGGTTTGATGAAACCCTTTTTGTATATGTTTGGTCTAGAGGGTAACAGAGCCATTATGTGTGATTTTTTTTGAAGTATTTGAGGAGAGGAACAAAGATTGGAGGTTTTGAAGTGGCATTTGAGTTTGGGGAAAAGCGTTTCAAGATTTGAGGTTTTTACAAGTAAATGTATGATTTCTTCTCCCAAATCTTGTTGTTGTCTTAGATCTATGGTACAATCAAGTAGGTGAAGCTTAAAATGTGTGGAAAATGAAGTGAGAATCACCCCATTAGAGTTTCAAATGTTGGCATAGAAGAAGGAAGAAAAATAGCAGAGTCCGTGGGAACTAACAGGTAAGACCGATGGGTGCCTGACCCATCGGTGAAGACCTACTAGTTATTCCTACACTTTTGGTTCTACCGGCGGGTAAGACCGGTGGGTCTCTGACTCGCTTATATGACTCGTCGGTCTTGCAGATTTCACTGGTGGGTTCCCTGACCCACTTGTATGACCGATCATTAGATCAAATGAGCTCCGATAGAATCCAAATTCGCCGACAACCTTCCTTACGCTATTATTCGCATAGTGACCATATCCTACGTCGTTTATGGTCCCTATTTATACGTATTTCTAAATCCTTTGTCTGTGCTAGGATTCAAGAAACTTATCCTCTCACTCTGGATCTTCTTGTACCGCAAGTGTCGATTCTCCTACGAAAATAGGTAAGTGGGGAGAGGACTTTGGTTCTTAATTTGTGGAATGTTTTTGGCATCCTTTGCACTCATAAACTATATTGACATTCCTATTGTCATTGGGATTTTCTAGAATAGATGCCGTAGTCGGCTTGGAAACAATTGTCTTGGTTCACCGTGGAATGGGACACGGAAGAACTATGCAGTTGTACTATCTCATGTAGGAGCATGTGGTTAGGATTTGATAAACCCTCATGCTACGACCCTTCCCAACAGGGGTTTACGTGTTGGGTTATCACTGGGGGAAAGCGTCGGTCCCGGACCACCGTGGTCGTTAGAAGTACGCCTGACTGATCATTAGAACAATTGAAAACCTTGGTGATATATTCAGAGAGCCAATCGTACTGCTTTCAATTTCTATTGTGGTTCGATCACGATTTACTTTTTTACTGTGGTTCGACCACGATTTACTTTTCTGCTCTGGTTCGGCCACGGTTTACATTTCTTTTGTGGTTCGACCATCATTTACTTTTTCGAGTGCTTATGGTGGGCCTTCTCCGACAACCCTATGAGTGTATCGCGGGATAGAGAACGTGTCTCGGACCTAGGATATACGCGCACTGTGGTTGTGAGTAGCACGTTACCTATGACCTAGAATGATTGTTTAGGTGGACTAGGATTAAAATGAATTGCACGCATATAGTATTCATTTGAATTGCATTTGCTTGTGTGTCTTTTTTCCATTTACTGAGCTAGTGAGCTCACCCCTTATGTACATACATTTTAGATGATTTTATAGGCTATTCGGTAGAGAAGCCCGTGCTAGGTCCCACTGATGAAACCCTAGTGGGAGATTGGTGGGTCCCCAAAAAAATTGAACACGGTGAAGGTTGCCCGTGTGAGAGTTGTGTTACTGGGCAACAGTGATAGATTCAGTTTGTCGTACTTTTTTATTCTTTTGGTATATTCCTCTTTTGTGCTCTCGATATTTAAATTGCTATTTCTTATGTAATTATCATGTTTACGGGTCCACATGTAAATATTTTATACATAACAATTTGGGTATCAAGAGTATGTGGGAATTACAGGTTATTAACGATGACAAGACTTCTGCTGTATTATATTATTATATTCCATTGATCATGTGTGGCGTGCTGTGCTGTGGTTACTGTATCAGATGATCCTGGTGGTTTTTGGGTTACTTGGAGGGAACCCAGTCACCGGTCCGGTTCTATGTGAACGGGGCGTGACACACATACTGTCGGGCATTTAGGGCTAAAATTTAACCAATAACAGCAATGTTGTTAGGGCCAAACCAGCAAGCCAGTTCCCTGATAGAATAGGTTCTTTGACAGCAGAATTTCTGCCCTCCTTTCGACAGAATTCTGTCGGGTTAAGTTCCTTCAGTCTTGGAACTCAATTTTTGTCCCAGAAGGTTTCTTAATCATGTAGAACATGAGTAGGGATCATATTGGTCAATTGCCGTTCATTTCACCTATGTCTAATGTAGGTGAATTGGTTCCAATAAGGCTTCCTAGGGTCCAGCTAAATTTCCAGCTCAATTGACCAGACCATAATCTGTCCAGCCAATTTTCCTTTTCCTACACATTTAATTAAATAAATTATAATTTATGGAATCATCTTCTAGTCTGGTTTGAGTTTTCAACATAAGGCACAAAGTCAATTAGGTTCCCACTAATCCAAATTTTCACCCTGGGTGTCCCAGCTAAAATTTCTAACCACTCCTAGGCAAAAATTGAGATTATGTCAAGGTCAATCCCACTCCTGATTACCTAAGGTTTATGGGACAACCCTATAGTCAATTGGGTCTCAATTGGGATCCAGGAATTGGGGCTTTTGCTGTGGGAGAATGTATTGGGTCCCCACAAGCAAATTCCTACCACCAGTTTCAATTAATAACTAACCGTACCCCTAGCCAAGTTCTACCATAGCTAAAATTACTGTGTCAGTTAGGGTAAATTGCCTCCCTGGGGTTTGATAGTCATGGTAGGTAATGCCCAGGTGCAGCTGTCCAACTATAGACTTCTTCCCAGTTATGACAGCACCTCTGGCAGCCTTCCACCGCTACTGGCAGCAGGTAGAGAAGAGTAGTAGCAGCAGTAGAGGGGCAGGTGCAGTAGCAGCAATCGTGGCAGCACCCTCCTCGCTTCTTCCTTCCTCTTCTTTCTCTCTCCTTCCTTCTTCTCCCTCTTTCCTCTCTGGTTTCATCCAAACAAAGCAACAAGAGGGGTGAATTTATTAGTCAGAACAGACCTTAGGGTCCGTTTGGCTAGCTATCCTAAAATAAACTCATTTTTTTGTTAATCTTTAAAATCAAATAACAAATCATAGGCTCCATAGTTTCATATGCAATTTAGTGCATTAGAACCTTTAAACATGCCCCTACATAGGGTAAGAGGGTAGAATTATACTGCAAAGAGGTGGAACCCACAAAGGAAAAATCTAGATTTTTGGCATTCTGTTACCAAACCAGCTGGCCGATTTGCCAGCAGAAAGCTTGCCGGTTGCCTTCTTTTTAGCTCCCCAGTAGTCCAATCCCCTGCCTTACTTAATCTACTAAGTGTGAGATCATTTCTACCACTTTGGACCGCTTTACACTTCCTACTTGACTAATAAATTTGCTAGTTCCTCTCTTAAACTGTTACACATGTGGGCTCCATAATATGACAGTCAATTACCCTCTTATCAGTCAAGTCCTAATATTGGGGTTCAATTGCTTCAAAATTCAGGGTGTTACAATTGTGGCCGCTGTGCCAGTAGATCGGCCATTGAAAACGCTTGCTTGAATATCGATTAGGAGAGGCATAGAGATCATTTCACACCCCCTGTGTTAGGGTGCAAGGGCATACTCCCAGACAGAAGACATGTCCCCTATATATACACACACACACACACAAACACACGAAGGGAAAAAGAATTCTCTCTAGGAGTGTAGGGATTGTGCCAGACTCTAAGGAGACAAAATGACCACCTCACCCCCATGAAAGGTGGAGATTCCACATTGCTGATGCTTCTAATGAGTTCCCATTGGTCCTCACGCTGGTGCATGAGCCACTATCCCAGACGGAGAAAAATCTTCCCCATATATATGTGGGACAAAGTTTTCTATCCACGTCCACGAGAGGTACCTAAGCCATAGACACAAGGGCATGCATGACCACCGTGCCTTTGCTTCGGGTGCACTCTCCTATGTATGGGTGTAGTGGCCTTTTGTAGACAAAAAACACTTGCTCTATATATATATATATATATAGGGAAAATGCTGGTTATGCCAGTAGTATACCCAAGGCTGTGGCTATCTCTCTCCTCCTCTCCTTCGAAAAGCCCCCTATGTCCCTTCCATCCTAGCCGTCCTATTTTTGAATTACTAGCAGAGGAGTTTTGGTATGCTGCCGGTTTTTCTGAAACTAGCAACTCAACCAATGAGAGAGCTGAGATAAGTTTGTTAACAAAAAAAATATATGCACAAGTTTTGCCGGTGAACTTTTGGTTTGAGCAATACACAGGATTGGCAACACCATGCATTCATATTGGATTTTTTTTTTTTTTTGAAGGGACCCACTAAGAACCACAAAAGGAATGCAAAGGACCAAATAGGGGTCAAAAAGGAGTCCAAGAGGGTCACAAGTTTCTTGAAGCAGGAAAAATACTAATAATTTTATAACGTAAGTGCTATCAATCCTTGACACACTGTTTAAATTTAAAAAATGCCAACCACCAGGATAAACCCTAGATTTGCTTCGATGTATGAAGAGTCCTCTTAATCGATCATGTATATCGTATGGTGGATACTTCTGCTAGGCCTTGCGTGATGACCACTTGAAACTGTTTTTATTTTTTATTTAATTTTTTTTTTCAGACAACTTATAGGGAAAATTACATGATTACCCATTTTTGGGTTTCCCTTTATAAAATTACCCACAAAAAGTTTTGGTTAACAAAAATATCCAAAATTAGGTTTGAGTTTATAAAACTATCCATCCAAAGTTTTAGTTAACAAAAATACCCAAAATCAGGTTTGAGTTTACAAAACTACCCAAAATAGTGATTCTTCATCTTCCACATATAATCATGTATTTTTTTATTACTAAAACTTTGAGTGGGTAGTTTTGTAAATCCAAACTCAATTTTAGGTATTTTTGTTAATTTAAACTTTAAGTGGGTAATTTTGTAAAGGGAACCTAATTTTGGGTATTTTTGTTAACTCAAACTTTTGATGGGTAATTTTGTTAAGAGAAACCCAGAAGTGGGTAATCATGTAATTTTCCCCAACTTATAACTGTCATGTATGACCTTTACCAGATGCCTCGTTCAATTGTCATGTACCACCTTCACCAGATGCCCAATTCTGTATAGCGATAGGCACCAAGCCACCGAGCCACCAACCTCTTCTCACTATTTACTAAAATTTAGGACAAATTATTGTGAAATAGAAAAAGCAAAGCTAAAACGTAAATAAAAAAAAAATCCAAATTGTTTAACAGTTGGAAAAAGAAAGATAAATATAATATAAATTGAATTTTATGATTTTAATAAATAAATAATTTGACATGTGACTAATCTAGAAACTATCCATCTTTTTCGTAGTAACAACTAATAACTCATGTATTGAGGGTTTCTATTAGTATTAAACCAATTTAAAACAAAAAAGGAAGTTTTAAAATATCTTATTTTGTGTTTTACTTGTTTTGTCTCTCACAAGAGTTAGAATCTAGACTGTAGAACCCTTGGTAAGTATTTCGTCTAGCACTTCTCATCTTATTTTTCTTTTCCTGTTTCCTTATCTTTAGTTAAAGGAGATAGTCAACCCCTAAACCCTTTTCTGATTATTTTTCTTTTGAGTTCTTAATTCTGATCAACCACATCTTTTGAGGAGCCCATGTTGTCATCGTTTAAGGGGATGATTATATTTATAGATGGTATTCATTTGTTCATTCCATTTTAGCAATCAGCTTTCCCTATTGATCCGTCACAATATGGTCCAGGAGTGAAACCATTTGTATAATCGAATTGAAATCGTAGTAAAATCGAATTACAACTTATTACAGAATTGAATTAGAACCGAAGCCAAATCAAAGAATCAAATCATAATCAAACCGAAAAACCAAAACCCAGTCAATTGACACCCTTAAGTAGAACACATTTAGAGTCGGGGTTTGCCAAGAACATACCAACATATTTTGAACTCTGTCAACGTGTAATGAGGTTTTACCAACCAATGTCAGTTGTGTGTCCTCCGATATCTCTTGAATCCTTACGAGCATATGTTTTCAAAGGGTCCTATATCTCTTCTATAAATAGAGGACGTCCCTAATACTTAAGAAGTGATTTTTCCAAAATGTCTTAGTATTACATTCTCACACTCATGTTTATGTGTATATCCACTTAGCACATTATTATCCATCTTCTTTGACTGTTCTTTGATTTATCAATCTCCTTCAAAAACTTTTTTCAAATCGAAGTATAATTTTGTAAAACCCAAAAGATATAGTAAAAATGTACAATACTAGCACAAACAAAGAGTTGTTTTATCTTGAAGATGAATTTGCATTTGCTTTGGTTACACCATTAGAAACATACATAGTCTTTAAACATCATCAAATGAAGTGACTTAGACCACATTCCCTATTGCCAAGAATACCATTTGATTATTTTGGCAAATCATTATCTGTATTTTTCAACTCTTTCAAAACGTTCATGTCATCTCAGCAGTATATAAATAAATATATATAAAAAAAAATTTATAAAAACTCTGCCAGTTTATTGTAGGAAACACCCACTGTGTAGGATGCAAATAAATCATGTCGATCCCTTTTAACGGACACTGAATATACTTTCCCGCATCCTCCCACTTACCCACTGATCTAGTTTTTTCTACGCTAAACCGATGAAGTTATCTCTCTCTCACACTATATATATATATATATGAAAAATTTTCAACCAAGTGGCTTACATGGTCAACCTATAATCCGTTTCTATCAGACTCTTAACGCATCTCCACTTGTCCAAATGTGCCCAAGCTTGTTAAAAAAACAAAGAAGCCGAGGTGTTGCAAGCAAAGCTTGGCCAGACGCCAGTCTCTGGTGGGCCAAGTTGTCTGTTTTTTTTTTTATAGAAGCCAAGCTGTCTGTCTGCTAGCCCAAATTATTGATCTCCTTAATTACTGCCAACCCACCCTTCCCTGGTGTGATTATTAATGCTTTAACTAATTTCACAACGTGGAAAATGAAACCTGTGGTGGCTATGCAATTGAGACGGGAATGACAGAATTGATCAAATAATTGCAGCAAATAAGAGCAGTTAACATTTGGTATAAGGATGTCTTAAGTTCGATTTCCACTAGATAAATCTTCGGTCATGCATATCAGAGTGTTTATTGCTCTTTATTATTTTCAGTGAAAATTGAATGGTTCTCATTCAATTTTGATATGACTTGATTCATATGATTGTAGAATTAATATGGATCTATAGGATTAGTTAGATCGAATACCTAGATATCCATCACTAGCAAAAAATAAGAAGAGAAAAAAAAATTCCAACAATTGCTGTGTGTAGAAAAATACCTCAAACACTTGATGTGCATTGAACCAGGGCGATGGTCCCTAACCTTTGTGCTGTCTTCTGGTGTGGCTGAAAAAGGAAGAGGGATGCAAGGATATATGCTATGTAATAAGTAAGATTCGAAAAATAAGATCTTGAGTTAGATACTACTTTGGATCCTTTCAAATCACTATTTTTAGCATTTCACGCAACCACGCTGGATTGCAAATCTGTGATTACTTTTCCTTCTATTTGTCTACGTCAATATCTTCTCCTACACCATATTTGTTGAGGACAAGAATAAAAAAGCCATCGAAAAAAGACATCTAGCAAGATTTGAAATCTAAGTGATCTGAAATATTAAATGATGTCAACTTGTCATAACTTGTAGGCTTTTGTTTATTCAAAGGGGAATAAGGAAAACTTGACTAATGGGTGTTACTTGTTGCTGGGATTAAAAGACAAGAATGAGAATTGAGAGGCGAAAAAGACTAGTAGAAATGTTTTATTTTATTGTTTTTGGGTAGGAGACTAGTAGAAATTTTTGGTTGACTTTGGTGGTGGATAGTAGTATTATAGAGCACATAAAGTAGATATATTTTTTAATTTTTTTAATTTCATGAATTATGAAAGTCCCACTAAATTAGTGGGATTTTAGAATGGAAGATGCTTCGCAGGAGATGAAAAGGAAATTATTTCGTGACCTTTTCATCTAAGCTAATCAAATGTCTCAATTTTCTATAAAATTTTATTTCATATTTGTTATTTGCTAATGATACTTTCATCTTTTTACAAGGCTACACATGACTATACAACCATTATTAAATGTATTTTAGATCTTTGCTCTGACTTATCTAAGCTAACCATTCATTTCGGAAAAAAGCGAACTTGCCTTTAATGTTGCCCTTTTGATTGAAAGGGACCTTTGCAAGAAATCCGGCTCCATTTTGCATGTGATCAAGAGTGAACAAAAGATTAGGATTGTGGAAGACCAACCTTCTATCCTATGCTAGTAGAATGGTTTTAGTTCAGTCTGCTCTATTTTTTATATCATCTTGTTTGATGTTTTATAAATTTCATTTATTTATATTTTTGGAATGAAGACATTGATAGAAACAAAAGACTCCATCTCATTAGTTGGCACAAAATCTGCACACCTAAATCTTATGGTGGCCTTGGCATCCGTGGCTCATAAACGCAAAACAAAGGCTTACTCCTCAAACTTGGCTGGGGACTCCTCAATAATGAAAATTCTTTATGAACTCAAGTTCTTAAAGCTAAGTACTTCCATAATAGGTCAGTGTTTTTATCCCAAAACTTTGAAGAAAGATGGATCTCCCTGCTGGAAAACTATTGTAAGTATCCAACTCATTCTAAATATATATATATATATATATGATTTATTTGAAAATTGGTAATGGCATTGATATGTATTTTTGAAATGATCCTTGGTTACCAAATTCAAATGCTATTTCTGTTGATTTCTCACTTCCCATCGACAACCATCACCCTAAACTACTTAAAGCAAATGATTTTATGATAGGGAGCCAATAGATCTTTAAAATTAGTTTCTCCTTCTCATTCTCACAAATACAATTATCCAAATCCCCATGTCCAATGATCTAGATAAGTGGTGGTGCCACCTCTCAAAAGAGGGATCTTTGTCAACTAAGCTAGTTGCCAAATTTCTCAAAGCTAATCAACTTACTAACTATATTGGATGCTCAAACATATATGCATGCTCATCTCTTCGCTCACATTGGTGGCGATATTTTTTGAAACTCAAAATCCACCCCAAATTTAAGCTCTTCTTTTAGTGACTAGCTTGCACTTGAAGGAATTCCCGCAAAAGACATTATGTGAAAATAGGTGGATATTAACCCTCTTTGTGGTTTGTACCACAACCAATATGAGACTACTTGGCATGTCTTCCTTTCCTACTATTTTTCAAGAAAAATTTAGGTTGCCTGTCCTCTAGGACTCAAAACTAAACATCTCAACTTTCCATCTTTTTCATGTATTTTTATAATTCTAATGACATACTTCTGAATAATATGGATTTCTTCTTCAGTGTTTTCATTATCATGTGCTACTATATCTGGAAACTCAGGAATCATGTATTTTTTGGATTATAGAAACCCAATCCCTATACTATTCTAAAAGAACTAGATTATTGGGTTTCTAACAGAATATCCTCACAAAATTCCGAAAACTTAGTGACTGCTTTTAACCCATACGTGTTCATATAACATGCTTTCTTTTCTTTCATAAAAACGTTTTGATTATCACAGGGATAACAATAAAAAAAAAAAAAAAAAAAAATGTTACTGGATGGGTTACTTCCCATATAACATATTGTGTCTCAATCTATGCCAACTATTTGATGACAGGAAAAGGCTGTGAAGTAGCAGCACAGGGCCTTCTCCATCGGTTACAGAAGGCAACAGAGGAAGGATGTAGTGTTCATGAGATGTGGAGCGACATGGAGGAACTTGGAGCTCTTATGACAATTGACAATAGCTCTTTTTGGCCATACATAACCATATCTTTAGTTTTGGAAAACGTTCACCTTTGTATAGATATCCATTTTTTGTAAAGCCTAACAATAATCTAGTTTGCGCACTCAGAGCTTTTAGATATGTTGCCATTGTAGGTGACAGCAGAAGCAATTTGACATAGTATTTATCCAAAAAATTTTATGGAAAAAAGATCTCAATGAACACATCAAACAATTCTAACAAGACAAATTTGAGGTTACATAAAACACAAGTGACATACTCCTTCAAAGGAATGCAACACTCAAAAAAGATCATCATCGAATGCACGTTCTCCGATGGTTAAATCTCGAGCTTGAAAATAACTATGTTGCAGTAATATAAATAGCTGCAACAAGGACAGATTGGACTAAACTTTTTGAAATCTCAGTCCAACCTTGAGTCCCCTTAACTAGGCCTAGGCTCGGCCCAACCTTGACTCGAGGCTGGAAAAATAAAGCCCCGGCTCTAAGTCAAGGTCAAGTCAGGTTGACCCTTATCGAACTGACCAAGTCTAATGCAATATTCCCATTTAGGAAATAATTATAATATTATTCCATTGCTTAATGTTTATCATCAAATTTTATGCAATGGAATACTTGTTATTTCCTAACACTTTATTTCGTAGCAAGGGATGGTCATGGGATTTTCATGTGATGTGTGTGATTATGAGATGCATGTTTACTTTATATGTCACTTCTTATCTTCTCCCATTTTAATAAATGTATCCCCTCTTAAGCAACCTTAAATGGAGAGGATTGGTTTTCTTAAGATTTTCACAGGGGTTTTTATTTATTAATTTTAATTTAAATTCATGAGATGTAACTTTAACTTAAGTACATATGATGTAATTTAGTAGAGACATATGGTGCGCTTCAAGATAGAGAAATATATAAAGAGAGGAACCAATGTCTTTAATAAGGATGTTGTATCAAATGGCAGCATTACAAGATTATATTAAGATACAAAGCAATCATTAGAGAATGATTGAAGAATACCATGACCATACCTTATAATTTTATATGCCTATGCTAGTCATATAAGGTATCACGGTGGGTGTGAGGACTATCTTGAGAGCTCTTTGGGAACTCCAGTACGCTAACTTTAGGGTTTGATATATGAGTTGCTCCCTCTCATCTCCAACGTCACAAAAGATGAACATTGTGGGTAGGGCATGCCCTTGAATGTGGGTATTATCCCCAAGTCATAATTTACTTTTAGTGATGGGCACGTACTTGCCTTGAGTGTATAGTGAACTCCGAAAGGTTGTCACTCAGGTGGCCGACGTATATTGGAGGTCAATACCTAATTAGGGTTATTTGACAGCAAAGAATGTGCACAGTGAACTCCGAAAGGCTAATTTGTGCATGTCAAGTGCACAACTTTGTTGCACATTAGCGACTAAGAGGGAAGTTATTTTTGTGTAGTTCCATTGAATATTCGTTGCATATATTCCTTATGTTTTTGTTTAGTGGAGAATATATTAATCGGATACTGTATTAATTGCTTGTATATCAATTTTAGATTTACATATTTTTTTAATATGATGAACAAAACCACCCTTACCTCTGTTCTCAATGACAATAGACAGGCCGAGACTAATTACCTTGAATGGAAGGAAAGACGTAAGGTATCGGTCAGAATGAAATTTTTATTAATAGTATACATTTGGTTCCTTGACCTAAGGGGTCCTTATCGATGTAGTGACACATTGTGAATTTTGGCACATTGATGGTTGATGTCACCCTTTTACATGTCGGTATATTGGAGTTGTTGTATTTGACAGTAATTGAAAGAGATGTTAAATGTGGAATTCACTACCCTGTGGGAGAATATCAAAGAGAGAGAATATTTGTAGTCGATTGAACAAAAATCCAGCTCTAGTGGCATTTGCATGAAATGTTTATAAGATTTTTTAAAATTGATATTATTTATTAATATATATCAGTAAAAGGTTGTGTGCATCGTCGTGCATGTTCGTGCATGGTGCATGACCATACACACAAAAATTGGATAGAGTTAAGAGGGATGAACTATAAACCCTCATCCCCATACAACGGTTTTTTGCATGATCCTTCATTTTATTTATTTTATCAGATATTTTTTGAAATATTATATTAATCTAATCATAAATACAAATCTTTGGATGAGTATTATTAGTAGACTCGGGTTTGAATAATGTTTTATTAGTCTACTCATAGTTACAGAATCTTTGGACAAGTATATCATGATTCATTCTAAAAACAAGAAGTATGCATTTTACTTTAGTTTGTGTCAGTCGATAGGAATGAACATGGTGCTCAAGTAGAAAAAAAAAAATATTGGAAGACTTTGTGGTAGATAGAATAAATGCAATCAACCAACACATGTCCAATTATTCTGGACAGGATAATTTGCGTATGTAAGAGTTGAGTTATTTTAATTCACACTGATAAGCTTTGAGGAAAAATTAAAGTGTGAATGATCAATGATTTAGTTTTTCCTACTTGTATTCAATTGTTTTAGATTAGGGTCATCTTTTCTTTTCTTGTACATCATTGTAGATCCCACAATAGGTCGATCAATTTTGCCCTGAGCGCCATTATTAATGACTATAAGTTGAGCAGATCAAATTATGTAGATTGGAATAGGAGCATTAAACTGCTCCTAACTGTGGAAGGATTTGCATCTATCCTTGACAAAGAGTCTCCTCCACTACCTCACGATAATTATATAGACCGATTTTTATTCAAATGATTGGAGTACCTGACAACTTCCCCGGATCGTAACTTGACTTGTATTCAGACTGATAGTTGGACTAAACTCCATTGAATAGTCATGGTGTACAAGCCTCTTCGCTGCCACAATGGCTTGTAAAATTATGTACTCAACCTTCAGGTCGAAGTTTCTAGGCTTGTGTGACACAATGAAGCGGAAAAAATAAATAGTCATGGTGTCATTCTTTATTTTGTAATTCGTATAGATCCTAAACCCTAATCAAGGTCGCAACTATAATTCGATTCCCTCCCTCTTCCCCGAAAGATATGAGAATGATGAGTATGTCCCTTGGTCGATGTACCTTAACCTTGCAGTACCTAATATGTTCCCAATTTGTAACCTTGAAGCATACCCATAAATATAGGCAGAGCAGTGATATCTATTGGAATTCATTCTCTTCTCCAAAAAGGGGAAGACATTTAAGAGTCGTAGACCCTTATCTATCAGGCAACTCCCAAGTAACCATATCCCCTTTTTCTTCCAACATTTGGAAGAGGGTAGCAAAAACCATACGTATTATTTTTTCGTGTTCCTACACACCTTGACTACAAATCGATTTATTGGATCATGATGTTTGATCATAGTCAAAAGAAATTCCCAAAATGGAATCTATTGCTCTAAAGAGAATTTGAAGAGAGAGGATATTTGTAATTAATTGGACACAAATATGGATCTGATGGTATTTTCATAAATTGTTCACAAGGTTTTTTAAAATTAATACTATTTGTTATATTTAT
This sequence comes from Macadamia integrifolia, assembly GCF_013358625.1. Taxonomy (NCBI): domain Eukaryota; kingdom Viridiplantae; phylum Streptophyta; class Magnoliopsida; order Proteales; family Proteaceae; genus Macadamia; species Macadamia integrifolia. Next base: position 3,328,865 of record NC_056557.1, read on the forward strand.
TTTATTAAATATTTTTGAAAATGTTTTATCGGGTCAATCATAATTACAAAATCTCTCGACAAGTAATTTTAATATACTAGGGTCTAATAATAATTAAATATATTTCTTGGAGGTTATTATGTGATACTGAAAAGTGACTACATCGTAAACAATTGTTTCTTTGGGAAGTATTTGCTGGACGTGTATGGTCTCCCTCTCTATCTCTGTGTGAGAAAACCCATCATTAAGAGTTTGTTTTGGGTAGTTAATCCGAAGCAATGAATATAAGACAATTCTTTGATACATAAAACCACGAGGAAAAGATAAGAGTCCAAAGAAGAATTTGAACTTTGTGAGCTTCATGAGAACAAGTTCCCCTAGAGTTTAGTTTTTGTGATATACCTCATATATAAAGAGAAAGAATCCCTACTTGAGATTTTCCTACACGTGAAACATCACATGGAGTTTAAACTCTTTTAAGTTTTTATTTTTTATTTTTTTGGTCAACTTCATATGGTATCCCAACTGCATATTCTAGACCCAATCCCCAAACAAGATAAGATTCCTAGTTACTTGTTGATTACTTTTCCACAGTTTACTAACCACTCTTTTGTTTATTTATTTTATTTTAAATCATGGTTTGCATCTTAATAAATGCCTATGTGAGGAAGATAGGGAGAACATACTTGAGGTCAATGATGAGGAAATTAAAAAAAGTAACCTCAATGTTATAAAGTTCCATGAAGCTTTCATCAAACCGTTTGGGACATTGTTGGACCTTTTATGTGGACACCAAATAAGGTTTCAAGCTTAGGGCTTTTCTTCTTAAATTTCACCAAATTTCTTTGCTTTTTTTTTTTTTTCTAAATTATCTGCTCTTTTTAGAATGCAACTTTTTATACTAATTAGATTGTGTAATTATATTAAAAAATAATAATTTCTTCCTAACCAATTGGGTCTTATGTTAAAATAATACTCTCTTGACAACATGATTGGATATTTATATAAAGCCATGTGACAAGTTGTTTCACTGGTAATAACGAAGCATAGAAGGATAGAAAGGACTCTTGTTAAAGTTTCTTTTATTTTTTTATTATTCATCTTTTATTTTTGAAAAGGAATGTCTGATTGACGCCATATTAAAACTTAATACATTTTGATGGACAAAATTTAGCTACTGCTAGGGTTGCAGCCAAGTAACTGCAACCCCTGTGGTAGCTAAGGAAATAGAATCTAAAAGGGTATTTTGAAAAATACTATAACCTAGGAGGGTATTTGTGAACCCTAAAGGGAAGTGATTATTCCATTTCTTTAGCTACCAGCAAGGGGTTGCAGCTACTTGGGCTGCAGCTAAAATTTTTCCCCTTTTGATTGTCTTTCATTTTATTCTAAAAAAATTTCTTTAAGATAAAGGTAGAAATGTAATTTAAAAATAAATTAAAAGTGATATATCATTATGTCATTATCAAAAGATGTCATTATCATGCATATTGTTTTAGCACTATGGTGTATTGATATTTTTATTAAATTGGTCTAAATAGAATTTTTGTCCAATTTGAAGATAAAATGATCCGATTTTGCTTAATACAACTAATCCGTATCAATATCGGCCGAGACTATGGTGTTTGTGCATGGTTTCAGGACTGATATTGACCATCACAAAAACCGAAATAATATCAAAATAGATTGATATTGAATCACCTATGTTGGACAAAAATACCCTTGATTTTCTTTAAGAAATTTTTTATTTTATTTTATTTTTTTATGACTTTTTACCCTTAATCCATGCCTTTCAACCAATATAGTATCAGCCAAGTATCTGAATTGAAAACATGCCAAATCGATACAGATCGCCCATTACAAGTGATATAATACCTATGTTTAAAACCATGATTGATACCATTTCATTCAAATCTTGGATGGATTCTAGAGGCAAGGACTTCCATTTTTTAGCGGCATTGTTAAATTACTTCTTGTAAATGAAGGAGGGGGGTTTAAAGGATTTACTCTGACTTCTTCGATAAACGATTTATTCTAGTGGGGTTTTTTTTTTTTTTTTGTTGGCTAAAGACTTTCCAAGCGGAGGGATAATACTTTGTTTGGCAATAGTTGAAAAGAATTCAACATCTCCTATCAAATCAACAAGAAAAGAACCCCCATGCAATTAGGGCATGTAAGAAAAGAGTATTGTAGGCCCCGATCAAGAAGGAAAACAGCTATTACGAGGACTCTTTTGGTAAATAAGTAAAAATAAATACCCTTTAATGCTTTTTCCTTTCACGTGATTGGACATAGTTTGATGTTCAACCATTCATTGTGTCTTCTATCTATTTTGGTCATTATTGCTATTTCTTCCTTCCTCAGAAAAGGAGGTGATACTAACCCTACACCACACACGCGTTTGAAGGCCTATTGCCCTTTTATTGTGTGTTAATGGTATGCAAATGTGTCCAAAGAAGCTGTCACAAGCAATTAGCTTTTAGGAGGTATGTCCCTTGAGCCCTTGGATGGGCTACTTAGAAAGAGATAGAAAGACAGATAGGGATGTGATGTGACTTTATGAGACCTTTGCTTTATTCCCACATGAGCAAGCACTCATGATATAAGTGAGGTGTGCACTTAGGAAAAAGATCATCTTCAACACCAATGATCTTGTGACAATTCATTCAAAGATTGAGAGGAATTAGACACATCTTTTCTACTGTTGACAGATGTTAGAATGCATATTCAAGTTATCTCGGCCATTGGATATATGTTGGAGGATGAAGTTGTTGGAAGAAGTTAGATCTGCACTTTGGAGTGTCAATCAATTGGTCTGATTGGGTTGTGGTTTGATTCATTGATCTCGCTGTAAAAACGAGTGAAATCAAAACATGATTCAATAAAGATGCAATGGTCTTGGTTTAGATTTAGTTTGATTTCATTTTTTCTAAAGTACAAGATTTTTTTTAATAAATTTCATACTAATATCAGTTTATTCTCAGATGATAATGGCTAACTATCTTACCAATTTCGGTGCAATCTGATTTGGATTTGGTCTCAAAAACATCAACCCGAAATATGATTCAATAAGCTCATATTGGTTTGGCTTGCTTTAATTCAGTTTCCTCCACTTTGGCTAGGTTTGACTAGTGTATTAGGCAACCTAACTTCTTTTCCATCCTCCCTATAAGAAAAAGAAGTTTGGTTTAGTATCTTATTGATTTCAATATAATCCGATTTGATTTCAATTTCATAAAACCCTAACTTGAAATATGATCTAAGAAGCTCTATGTCTGTTTGATTTCATCCACTAGGCACCTAACTTTTTTTCATCCCTCATAAGAAAAACTTTTTTTTTTTTTTTTTGGGTGGTGGGGGGTGATTGGTATCAGTTTTTTATCATGTTCTATCAAATTGGGTCCGTTTTTATAAGTTCAGTTAAATATCTTATTCACTTTGATGCAATCTAATTTAGTTTTGATCTTACAAAAACATAACCCAAAATATGATCCGATAAGCTCATATAAGTTGACCTGATTCCATTTCGTCCACTCAAGCTAGGTTTGACACCTTAGCTCTAGCACCAAACTGCTACCAAAAACCTTAATCGGCTATATCGATTCTGGTTGATTTTTTTACGTTCAATTCAGTATCTAATCGGTTTTAATGCGGTTCGAAACTCAGTTTAAAAAACGATCTAATAAACTCATATCGGTGTGATTCGACGATTCGATTCGGTTTAGTCCACTCAGCCTTGATACCCTAGCACACTAGCCACTAGGCACCAAACCTCTTCCAGCTTTTCTGATTTAATGGCAAATGTGTCCCAATCCCAACTCTGCAATTCCTATTCTGCACCTTCTTTTCAAGCACCCGCTTCTCGGGGATTTGAGCTTTTCAGCTTTTGGGCTGTGTGCCCTTATGACCTTATGGATCATTCCTATGGACTATTGGGTTTTCCACTTTTCCTATTCTCTCAGGCAAAAAGTAATTGAAAGAAACGTTGGATCGTGAGATTGAACAAATAAGAAGAAACCAAAAACGCATCCATCAAACACCTTTTTCCTCCCCTGAACAAGAACAACCATTAATGTGAAAGAAGAGTTTAGTCGGTAGAGAAGGATCAAACAAACCTCCTCTGATGGGTAGACCCTCAATCAAACAGGGACTATGGATGCTTCTCGATCTCTGCTATGTGTTCCAAATTGGTGGACCCTTCCATAGATTCCAATGGATAGACCCTCCATAAGATCTTCTTCCTTTTTCTCACAAATGGCTTGGAAGGTTTTGAAGGTTGAAGGTTTAAGTTTGAAGGTTGAAGCTTTGATGGCTATGTGTGTGGTAGTGGGTGGAAGGCCTTATTCTTCATTCCACCTTATCACATGCAATCTTTTAGCAAATAGCAACAGCTCTCTCTCTCTCTCTCTCTCTCATTGGAATAACTGACGTGAGTTGATAGATGGACCCATCGGCATAAGTGGGCACGGCATCTCACTGATGCGCCGTGGGGGCGGCACCTATCATGGGTAGAGAGAGAAAGTGAGAGCGGGGGAGGGGAGAGAGATTTTTGTGAGGGGAGAATCTGTCGATCACCATGTGTTTGTTCAACGGCCTCAGAGAGAAAGGGTCCCACGAAGCAACGATGGCTTCTTGATAACAAACAGCGACAAGGGTCTCCTCTACTTAAATTATTAAAAGGTGATGAAGTCTACTCCACTGGAATTTTTTATTTGGTTTGCTGGCGTTGAGGGAAGAAGGGGTTTTGATTTTGTTATTTTTTACTCTTCTATATATATTTATGGTCGCCGGCGATGCCAACTCCGGTTAGCGCTGCTAGGCAATGCTTGACACCCGAGGCTGCGCAAGCGCTTGAAGAGGCAGTTGGCGTCGCACGCCGCCGTGTTCACGCTCAGACTACCTCTTTACATGCCGTCTCGGCTTTCCTAGCGCTGCCCTCGTCGTCGCTTCGCGAGGCGTGCACGCGGGCTCGCAGCTCTTCTTATTCTCCTCGCCTTCAGTTCAAAGCTCTCGAGCTCTGCTTCAGTGTTGCACTCGATCGACTCCCTTCATCGCAGGCCTTGGATGAACCTCCCATATCTAACTCTCTCATGGCTGCCATCCGACGCTCTCAAGCGAATCAAAGGAGGCATCCTGAAAGCTTCCACTTCCATCAGCAACAGCAGCAGCAGCAGCAGCAACAGCACTCTTCGCTTTCGTGCGTTAAAGTTGAGCTTCGACAGTTGATATTGTCCATTCTAGATGACCCTGTTGTCAGTAGAGTGTTTGCAGAAGCGGGTTTTCGAAGCTGCGATATCAAGTTAGCAATTGTTCGCCCGCCTACGCTGCCCCTCTCCCGGTATCCTCGTCGGTGCCCTCCAATCTTCTTATGCAATTTAACTGGTGGAGACTCTGAGTCTGGTAGACCGAGTTTCAATTTTCCGTTTCCGGGTTTCTCTGGGTTTTCTGGGCTTTCCGATGTAGACGACAATTGCAAGAGGATTGGGGAGATTCTTGCGAAGAAGAGCGCGAGGAATCCATTGCTTGTGGGTGTTTGCGCTCATGACGCCGTCCGAAGCTTCGCGGAATGCGTACAGAGAAAAAAACCCGATGTATTACCTGCTGAGCTATCTGATTTGAGCTTCATTTGTATCGAGAAGGAGGTTTCAGAGTTTATCTTAGCCACTAGGATTGAGGATTCGCTGGATTTGAGGTTTGAGGAGTTAAGTCGATCAGTAGGGAGTTGTTCTGGTTCGGGCGTGATCCTTAACATTGGAGACTTGAAAGGTTTCATTGCTGATAGCTCGGTCGATGTTGTGAACTATTTGGTATCCCAATTGACGAAGCTGTTGAAGCTTTACCATGGGCATTTGTGGTTGATGGCGGAAGCAGCAAGTTATGAGACATATCTGAAGTTCCTAAGAAGGTTCCCTTCTATAGAAAAAGATTGGGATTTACAAGTTCTGCCAATCACCTCTCTCAAACCTTCCACGGGTCTCTACTCCCGACCCCAAAGGTGGGTGACCCATATCAATTTCTACTAATGTCTTGTTAGCCCTATCTCTCAACATACCTACCTAAGCTATAATAGTTAAGGTTTCAGATTTTATATGTCTGGAGAAATGAGTATTTTGAAATCCAGTTTAAACATGGGACCGAAGTTTTTTTCACCCTGTGTGAAGGAGATTTCCTCCTAGAACTTATTTGCTGATTCTGAATTGTTTGTGTTTTGCCAATATCTGTACTTGTAATTTTGTAATTCTAATATTGTGATTGTGTCAGGATTGTGTCAGAATCCTACTAACCTTTGGGATATTTTTTCTTCTGGAAAGTTGCCTTCACTACAGATGATATGTCATCCTCAGTTATACACTCTGCTGAGGAAAGACATTTTCTGGAGATGAAATCCTAAGATCCCACCTTGTAGGTCACAAGTACATATTTAATTTTATATATAGCTGTAATTGTGGTGCGCACGCATAGGGATAAGTATGCTATGTTTTATTCAATTATTTATTCATGTGCCTAGTTCTTTTCATAATTTTTTTTAAGTTTAAATTGTTCAACATTTATGATCACTGGATAAGTTTCTTGTTAGAATAGAGTGTCCCCTTTCGTGTCTTCATGTATTGATTGTAGGCAAGGCCCACAATTTTGATTTTGATGATAATTGGTGAACTTCAAAAATTACCTACAAGAAATCTACCCCTGTAGTACCCAATACATATCTTTTCCCCCAACGTTGGTGAACCTCAACTTTACTATCAAGTATAGGTAAACATGCATTTTTCCTAGTGTTAAGGTTGTTATCATTTCTAAATTTTCTTATTTCTTACTTTGATTTTTTATAGAATAGGTGTATGGTGAGTGATGATGTATGAAGCTGAATGTTGGTTTGAGAAGAAACACCATATAAATAAACTTAGTGTAGCTAAAATGAAGATGTTGAGATGGATGAGTGGTAAAAAATGGATAAGGAATGAACAAATTAGAGCTAATTTAGGAGTAGCTCTGATACATGATCAGTTGCGAGAGAGTCATTTGAGGTGGCATGGACATGTGCAACGGAGGCCTTTGAATGATCTAGAACGGAGGGATGATTTGATTCAGATTGAAGGAACTAAAAGTGCCAAGGGCAGACCTAAAATGATCCTGGGAGAAGTGGTGAGGAAAGACATGCATAGCTTAGGAGTAGTAACAAGTTTGGGTTTGAATAGAGCTGATTGGAGAACAAGCATCCATGTAGCCGACCCCATTGAGTTGTGATAAGGCTGAGTTGAGTTTGTTTATCTTTTTATTCATACTTTTCCAACTTATTTTGTACTTTTCCCTTGTTTATTATTTATTCATATTCTTATATCTAACTTCTATTAATGTTCTTAAAAAATATATACATAATAAAATTTTGTTTGCATGCCAATTTCATCGAACCTTACATTATTACCAGACCATATTCTATACTCTTATGTCATTGCACATGGCTTTCTCTCTCTGTACATTTAAAACTCAGTTCCCTAGACAAGGCTGTCCTTGTCTTCTCAAATATACATATTTCTACTAAACCTGGTTTATGTTTGAACTATTTATACTTGTTTTTTTTTTTTTTTTTTTGCAATTTTAATCATAATATTTGTATTTGGGAATTTTCACCCTTTAAATTGTCAATTTATTTTCACTTGTGATTTAATTTTTTGAAATTTCCAAGTTCAGTGGCTCTTTTGTTAATTACAAGTCAGTTTCTGGTTTCAGAATAACTTAAGTATTTTCTCTTCTTCCTCTTTTTTTTGGGGGGGGGGGGGTGGGGGGGGAGAGTGGTGGGATTGTTGCGTACGGGTGGAAGGTTGATGAAGAGCTTGTTTATATTCTTTTATATTTTATGTAAATGCTCAAGATACCACTACTGATTACTATGAGATTGGAATGATTTCAAAGAGACTTTTTGTGGGTAGCCAGGAGAAAGAATGAAATATTATTATTTGTTAAGACATAGATGGATGTGACATCCAAAGCAAATAGGAGGGTTAGCTACTTAGCTTTAGGATTTGAGAACCATGAACAAGGTGCTCTTGGGGATGTGGGTATAGAGGCTTACTAATTAAAGATTTAGGTTTAATGGAGGAGGATTTTTGGTGGTGGGGGGGGGGAATTATGGCAGTTGGAACTAAAGGAGGTGTATGTATCAGATGAGGTAAGGAGAAAGGGATCGCCACATGAGGACTTTGTAGATAGGCTTGGGTTCAAGGTGGGACTGGGATAAGAGTGTGGTTTTGTGAAGATAAGTGTTGTTGGATGGGATGACTTTATGATATTTGCCTGAGACTTAGCTAATCGCAACACAAAAAGATACTTCCCTAAACCTAGTGTTTGAAATACAAAATGTGATGGTGTTCTGATACTATTTGGTTAGAACTACTTCAGGATAATGAACTTATATTTTGGTGGATAAGGGTGACGAGGTGTTGAGTCATGAATATTTGAGGTGTCTGCCACACAGATCTGTAATGCACTATGCTGGGCAGGCGGTAGGAAATACTGTAATGTGTTATGGCTTAATTGTGATTCTGTTTGACAACCAAGTATAATATTTTTCTGCATATATCTATTTTCATGGCACCTTTGAAATTCGTTCTACTTTGTCTTGTTGTTCGAATTTACCATCTTCTTTGATATCTAGATCCAGGTGTTCACTTAGACTTCTGACTATTGTGTCATTGGATCTCACAGTTCCATGCTCATGATATACTTACAGCTTGACGGAGTCGTTTGTTCCATTTGGTGGGTTTTTTTCGGCACCATCTGATCTGAAGGGACCATTAAGCGGCACATCTGAATCTGTTTCCCATTGTCACTTATGCAATGAGAAGTACGAACAAGAACTTTCTGACATATTAAAAGGGGGATGCACAGTTTCAGTTGGAGATCAGTGCCAATCAAGTTTATCTGCCCGGCTGCATGCAGCCGAAATGAACCTAAACCACGAACTGGATATTGCAAAGGTGTGTATTATTGTTGAAGTTATCTCTGTGTTCCTATGGTTTGGTCACCTTTGTCATACACTAGGGGGGAATGTGAAGTTCTAGTCATGTTAATCATTTAATGGATGGTGATGTAAGTTATATGTAGGCAACCTTTTCTTTGTTATTTGTCTGCGAAGAAATGGGGGGGGGGGTAAGACAGGGCAAAACCATTAGATTTTTCGATCCTAGAAATTTATCCTTTTGCCTTCACTTTCTTCCTCCCCACTCAGAAACTAATCTTGTTAGGTGATTCATAATCAACTACCTTGTGCTTCTTCTGCATGGTGGAACTATAGAAGTATAATTGGTTGTGGGTGATACGGACATTATTAGGATTCCCCCCCTCCCCCGGGTTTGCTTTTCCCTGGGGTGGGAGTGCAGGAGTGAATAGCAGGTTGGTTGCTAGTTTTTACTAGGAGATGCCTTGGTGGGAACTAAGGTATGCACGAAATGATGGCAGCGAATAGTCTGTCTTTGATGGTTCACAGCCAGTTGGTACATCAGGCAGGGATTTTAAGATACCTATGGAGGGTACTGGGTAGATTGTTCCAGACCGATAATGTCCTGTGTTGTTCGAAATCATCTGGATCATTCCTGCTACCTGGTACCAATATGAATCAGGGATATGAACAATCTAATACTGACCTTTCAAATCATTCCCTCAGCTTTTCTTTTTAAGTATGACACAATTAGATCAGGAATTCAAACAATCTAATACCGATCTTTCAAATCATTCCCTCAAGTTTTATTGTTGAAGATGGCAGTCTTTTTCCTGGATCACATGGCTTTATTAACCTAGTTTTATGCAATATACTTAGTATGGTTCATCACTAATATACCCATTCTGTAACTGCATAGAAGAGCTTGTTAAAAAAGATTATGTAAAAAACCTGTTCCATTATTTCAGTGCAGGCCAGAGATGATGGATCAATATTGAATTCTAAAGTCTTGGAATTGCAGAGGAAATGGAATGATTTTTGTCTGCATCATCACCAAAGCTGCAGAAAGGCTGAAGTGAATACTTATCAGGCTGGATCCCGGAGTCTTCCAACTGTTGTAGGTTTTCCATTTGCGGTAGATGGTATAGAAAGAAATAATGGTCACAATGGCAACTGTAAAAATGCTTCCCTAATTGAAAGCGGATGTGAAGGTATTATTCCTTCCATGTCTATGAACTTGGAGAGGAGGGTTCCTACTCCTGAACTGAACAGGCCTATTTCGGTGGTTCCGAAAAGTGAGAGTGATAATTTCCTTTCCAGACTACAGGTAACACCTTCTAAGAGCAAAAACCTCGAGGCAGAGGGTATCTGGTCCCCCCAGTGCACTCCATCCAGTTCAAACGTGCCAGATGGTCATGCATCACCTTCTTCTGCAACTTCTGTGAGGACAGATTTGGGGTTGGGATCACTTTATGCATGTACAAATAAGGGACCAGAGAAACCAACATGTCTATCTCTTAAAGAACATCTGCAAGACTCTTCTTATTCCTCTCCTACCAAGATTGATGTGGTCAACCACAGTGTTTCAAACCGTCCTGCGCAGTCGCCCACCTACCCTGCTCCTGATTTGACGGGGGCTTTTGATCCAATAGATTTTAAGAACCTGTTGAGAGGCCTTATGGACAAGGTTGGCCGGCAAGATGAAGCCATATATGCTATTAGTGAAAGTATAATCCAGTGCAGGACAGAAGGGGCAAGGTGTCGTGGCACAAACCTGAAAGGAGATATGTGGTTCAATTTCCTTGGACCTGATAGGGTTGCAAAGAAAAGAATTTCCTTGGCCCTTGCAGAGGAAATATTTGGCAGTGAGTACAGCCTAATCTGTGTGGATCTAAGTTCCCAAGATGGTAGCAGCTGTTCAAACAAGATCCTTGATTGCCATGACATGAGTAATTACGATGTGAAATTCAGAGGGAAGACTGTTGTCGATTTCTTGGCTGGGGAGTTGAGCAAGAACCCCTTGTCAGTGGTCTTCATTGAAAATATAGAGAAGGCTGATCCACTGGCCCAACGTAGCTTGTCCTCAGCTATTAGGACTGGAAAATTTTCAGACTCACGTGGAAGAGAAGTAGGCATAAACAATGTGATCTTTGTGGTAGCTTCAACAGTAACAAAGGGTATGAAAACCCCCTTCTCTAGAAAAGAACCTGTTAATTTCTCTGAGGAGAGAATTCTAGGAGCTCGACCCAGGCAAATGCAAATTTTTATTGGAGGTGCTCATAATGTTTCCGTCAGAAGCAACAATTCAAATGTATTGTTTACTCCTAGAAAAGGAAATTCTGGTTTGCTTGTGAATAAGCGGAAACTGGTTGATCCTGGTGACCTGGCAGAGCAGCATGAAACCTTCGAGGTGGCCAAGCGAGCCCACAGGTCCTTAAATATAAGTCTAGATTTGAATCTTCCTGTTGAAGAGTTGGAGGCAAATGATACAGAAAACAGAAACTATGACAGTGACACCGTATCTGAGAACTCGGAGGCTTGGTTGGAAGAATTTTTTAATCAAATGGATGAAACAGTCAATTTCAAACCTTTTGATTTTGATGCCCTTGCTGACAAAATATTAAAGGAGATCAACAAGAGCTTCTGCAAGACAATTGGTTGTGATGGTCTGCTGGAGATTGATGCAGAAGTCATGGAACAGATACTTGAAGCTGCATGGTCATCGGACAGGTATGAAGCATTAGAGGATTGGGTGAACAATGTTCTTGGTAGGTGCTTTGCTGAGGCTCGCCAAAGGTATAGCTTCTTAGTTAGGTCTGTTTTGAAACTTGTTCCTGGTGAGGAGCTCTCAATGGAAGAGCAAGCACCTGGAATTCGCCTTCCTGCACAAATTATCCTGAATTGATGTGTGATTTTTTTTGTTTTTGGAAGTTTTTAGATGTATAATAATGTAGCTTTTATAATCTCTTGCTTGCCTGTTAACCCCATGGTTTTGTTGGGGTGTTCAAGGTTGTGTTTGTTTATTGTATTTATCACTAGTTAGAGAATGTATGATTGCTCGTAGTTCAATTGTCTCAAAATAGTCGGTCTTTCGTGTCGCTCCCCTCTGCTGTTTCTTTCTCATATTCAGTTGGATCCAATGGAATCCTAGTTGTGTGATCGACATCAATAAGCAAATCCTATTTTAGTGTTGCCGGAGGATTTAGGAGTTGAAATCTGAGACCATACTTGTCTTGTTCATTAGTCTGATCAGATTTGAGTCTTCATGGGGCCATGTTGATGGTACCAGGCTGCTTTCTTCAGTTGTACCCTGGATGCTTCTCAAGTGGGGTGCTCTTCTCTATCTTTCTACTCTTGATTGACCGGTGCTGGTGGCTTATACATAACCTCTTGCGTTTGGACCTGGATTCTTTCCAATCGGCTTCCCCAATTTATCTTTGCTCTTTCTCAACCGAGATCTGTATCTCCTTATCGGTTGGACAGTATCTCAAACCATTGAGTTGAACATTGACAGGGAGAACTGGCACAACGATGATCCCCTGCTAGTATTTTCCCAGGTTCATTCCTGGAATGTAGTCCATCTGCAAGAACATACGCAGTATGGCAGAGTTAGTGACGTTATGCTCTTGGAGGGGGAAACCTGGATAATCCAAAAATGGCGTTGACAACGCTAAGTTCGATCCCTCCCAAGTGGACTTCGGGGTCTCTTGACCATTGTTACTTCCATCTTCAATGGTTTCCATAAAGTTGACTACTTCCGGGTATACTGTGATGGTAGCCACTTCTCTCTTGAACAGAAATTTGATCTTCTAATGCAAGGATGAACACACCACTCCCACCTTATGCGACCAAGGACGGCCAAGAAGTATGTTGAATAATGTTGGAGTATCAATCACTTCTTAGGGCCCATTTGATAACGTTTCAAGAAATACGTTTTTGGACACAGAAACGGCAGAAACGAAACAAAAAGCATTTGATAAAACTGTTTCGTTTCACTTGTTTTCAGATCTAGAAATTGAAATTTCAACGTATTTGTGGTTCAAGAAACAACCCAGGCAAAACAAGTTCTTCTGGAAACGATTCGTGGCCATTCTTTTGTTGGTTACTATCGACTTCCAGAAACATGACGTATCAAACACCTTAAATTTCGTTTCTGTTTCTAAAAACGAAAATTTATGTTTCTGTCGTTTCTTGAAACATAAACGGTAGAAACGTTATCAAACGGGCTCTTAGTTAACTTCAAATTCAATGGTAAAAATGCTAAGACATTTCTTCAGGTATTATCATAATGCATGGACACCTTGACTTGAGGGCGGAACCAATACCGTCCAAACTTGAGTAACCGACGTCTAGCTTAGATAAAGAAAGCCTACCTCTACATTAAGAGACAATTTATGAATTCATTTACTATCTTCTTCATTACTTCTTGCTAAATAAATAGACACATGAGATAACATTTAACAATTCACGCTTCTATTAATTGCAATTTTCTATGATTTCCACTAGTCCCATTCAATTACTTCTTATACCCATTTCGTATAACTACCCCTATTGTGTCGCTAATATATAATTTAAATCTACTAATGTAACAAGTTGTTGGTGGAAAACGACTTGGAGACAGAGGGGAAGAGCTGTTGTCATTCCATTGACCCTAGCTTTCTTTGGAAGAAGTTCTTTTGGTGCTACCAGCCTTAGGTGAAGTCCGGTGAGATCTTGGAAGGCTACTTTCAGAACTTCTATCTTCGACTTGCGTTCTTTCTTCCTATTGTATTAAAAAAAAAGTTACTCGTCCTGTTGAGGTTTAACCAAGTCAAGTCACCAAGTTTTTCTGAAAGATTGAGTGAAATTGGAAAACCTAATTTTTCAACTATGATGTGGGATCCAACGAGTCCCACAGTGTCACAAACCCTTACTTCCACCAGGAATTTCAAGGGATAAAAGAGGATCACTGGTCCCCAAGGCATGGTTTAAGATATTAGAATCGGTCGTGGGAATTGATCTAGTTTTGATCTGGATTGATCCTTATTGGACAAACACATCTGGTTGTCATCAATGCTGATCTAGTGATTCGGCCAAGAATTGGGATCAGACAAGGCTGATACTGATCTGATTCCCCAAACAACCCCCTAAGAATATGGGTAGGGCCATAGGAGTGTCAATTACATGCTTGGAGTAGTAGGGAGAATTGAGCCTGATTGTTTAAAACCCAAATCGACCTGGCCCAACTATTAGTGACACATTTATTAATAGCCTAATAGTTACTTCCCCGGTCAAGGGTGTTGGGCCGACTGATTAATAGCCTGACTTAGCCCGACATATTTAAGGTCCATTTATAGCCCATTTAGAGCTCGTGTAGAGCCACGTTTATTAAACGTTTAAAGACCATTTAAAGCTTGATTATAATTTGTTTTGAATTCAATTATAGCTCATTTTGAAATAAATGTGTCATCAACCAGTTTAAAGCCCAACTAAGACCTGTTTAGCCATATTATTTGTTAGCGTGATTAAGGACCAAGTATCCAACCTACCAAACCCACCAATTATAAATGGCACCATGCCTAGCGTGTGAGGACCGATTACTTAAATAGGCCGATCGTGATACAAAGTCCTAAAATAAGAAAGCCCAATTAGACCTAACAAACCGGCCCAGCCCGACCCAATTGATTGACCCTTCTTGCGAGGCGCTCAATTAAAATGTCATAAGAAAAAAAAGAATCTCAATTAAATCACACGCGTCATCACAGGGTTGTTCCTACGTCCCGGCCCAACTTAGAGAACGTAGAGAAGTTAGTAAAATACCGGAAATATCCTTCCTGTGTTTTAAAGCGTGAGAATTTTTTTTCGGGTAATAAAATACGTGAGAAATTAAAATTAAAAAAAAAGAGCCGTAGCCTTCGGTTCGTTAATCCGCTCTTACGATGGACCTCTTGGCCTCCGACGAGCGGCGACACCTAACGAACTATACCCTCTTCTATTTCTTACCGTCTCTGCTACTCTTTTAATTGAGCGAAGCGTTTGATCTCCGTGACGATCGATCTGCTCTCCTAGCAAACATATCGACCACACATCCGGAGCATGGAAATGGCTTCCATTACCTCAAATCCACGTACAGTAGAAGAGATCTTTAAGGACTACAGTGCTCGGAGAGCCGGGATCGTTCGAGCTTTGACCTACGGTACTCTTTTCTGCAGATTTGAATTATCTGAATCTTGATTTTCTTGTCGCAATTGATCCTTATTGATCCTTGTTGATCCGCATCATCACTGTTGTTTCCTTTCTCTCAGATGTTGATGAATTCTACGCACTCTGCGATCCAGGTACTTTCAATTTTATTAATTTTTTATTCGTTCGGTACTTTTTGGTTTAGAGATTTAAATTCAATGGCCGCTCGTAAGGATTTTTTTTTTATTTATTTTCTAATTTTTTAATTTTTTAAGTTAGGGTTTTGGTTCGTGTCCTGCTTCTGCTTGTATATTGGCAGTGTTTGTTTTGTTCTTTCTTAAATTGCTTAATTATATGAAAAATTTAGGTTATTTTGTTCTTTTTATTTTATTTATTTCTCTTTATTGTTCAGAGAAGGAAAATTTGTGTCTGTACGGACACCCAAATGAGAGCTGGGAAGTCACTCTTCCCGCTGAGGAAGTTCCGCCTGAGCTGCCCGAGCCAGCGTTAGGGATCAATTTTGCAAGGGATGGGATGAACCGCAAAGATTGGCTTTCATTAGTTGCTGTGCACAGTGATTCTTGGTTGCTCTCCGTGTCTTTCTATTTTGGGGCTCGTCTGAATCGCAATGAGAGGTATGTGATCTTTATCCGGTTTTTGGGTCATAAATGTGGTGGATTGTTGGTGATGAATATGCTGTTCTAGTTTTGTTCCTTGATGTTAGTAAGTATGACATATTTTCTGAAAGCACCAACTTGGTTTGTTGTATAATTTGGCTTATTGCATGAATAGTATACCACTTGAGGTGGTGAATCCTAACTCTCAATAAAGTCGACATGGTGAATTTTATTTTGTGGAGCAACCTAACAAACATGATGAGTGGTAGAGCTATGTTTTCAAGAAGAGTGTTGTAGTTGTTCATCTTTAAGGACTCCAATTTAAATTATTTAATAGCTCTGGTGGTGGTATGTTAAATGTAATGCCACCTGAAGCCTAGAGGACCATAGATGGGATGAATATTTTGTGATGTCAGAGGTACATCTGCCATTTTTTGGTGTTTTAACTTACTATTGGGTCTATGAGAAGAATTTCTACCATCACGTGTGAAACCTTCTTGCAATAATGTTACTCATGCACCAAGGAGCCAAAATTTATGTGGTATTATTTTTATATGAACCTACATCCTTACAGGATCTGTTCTAACTAACAATTCATGTCAAATTCAGATTTTCGAAGCAGTTATATCTGAAAGGCTTCCTTTGTATGTTTTTGTTGCGACATTACTATAAAAATTTCCGCTTAGACAGCAGCCGAGTTTTTGGCTGCTCCAAACCTTTGATTCAGTTCTTTTCATCTCTTGTTATTGTGTTCATTGCTTTTGCGTAACTTATTCATTGAATCTGGTATAGAATTGCATTGTGGCTGTAGCTTAACTAACTCTTAAAAGCAAACTGACTGATGAGTGCTGATCCTGTTGGATCTGCTATTGTTATCTGGAACTCAGTATTGCAGATCATTAGGGTTCGTTTTTTACCCCTCATAATAGTGTAGAAGCTTATTA
This sequence comes from Macadamia integrifolia, assembly GCF_013358625.1. Taxonomy (NCBI): domain Eukaryota; kingdom Viridiplantae; phylum Streptophyta; class Magnoliopsida; order Proteales; family Proteaceae; genus Macadamia; species Macadamia integrifolia. The sequence goes on from NC_056557.1 coordinate 3,345,502, forward strand.
GGCTCAACCTCCTTTCACTGCTCATTGATTCTGTGGGTATATGTTACCCTACTTCAACTATTTTTTCTGGTGATTTTGAACAGATTGCCACTCAGTTACTGATTTTTTCTCTTCATGCATCTTTTGAACTCTTTAGAAGGTTTGCAATGATTCACTGTGCTTGCTATGAAGGTCGAGTAGGGAAGTTTCCTCCCTTTATCCCTATCTCCCCACCCCTCAAACAGACCATGGAACTGTTTCATTTATTTATTTTTTCCCGTTCTATGTGAAATTGAAAACTGTATAAAGGACCAAAGGACTCTAATTGATTATTAGAGCATAGAATTTTAAGAAGTGTTTGAATGTTTAACCCTGTATACCATGTAAAGCACCTAAAGTCAGGAAGTTCAAAAGATGAATTAGTGGGTTCATACTTGGTTAGACTCGCAACCTGGTTATGTTTGCTGAATGGTATGACAAATCCCATATACCCTATTTTACTTATACCATAAATTTTTGTAGCTTATTTTCCAGTAATTAGTAACCTCCAGTAGTTCACTGAGAGTCAAAGCTGTTAAAATCCGATAAGGGGGTTTGTCCCTATCGGGGTGTTGGCTTTATCTTTGGTTTATTGTTTTCCTAGGTAGGCTAGACTTAAGCTAGTACTGTGTTCCTAAATTAGTTAGATTAGGATATATATTTCCTATTTCCTCAAGGTCTCTAATTGCAATTGGTTTTGATTATTATAAATACACAATGAGGGGGACTGCCAAGCCATCGACTGCTCTTCTCCTTGTAGTTCTCTAGCAGTCTCAACTCCTCCTTCCTCAATCTCTCTCTTCTACTTGCAGGTACTTGGTTACAGATCCTTGGTATTGTCACATGCTATTAGATCTGTAACCAGTACCTGATTCTTTCCTTGATTTCTGTTTTGAGAGTTGTTATGGGTTTTTGGTTTGAAGAAGGAAACCCTAGTTCATAGAAGAAGAAGAAGAACTAGGGTTTCGATGAAGATTGTGTATGAAAATCATTCTTGCTGTTTTGGTTTCGTTGCTTGCTGATGTTACTGGACGAAGAACTGTAGTGAAGATTTATTTACTGCTGAAGAACTAATGTTGTGCTTCACCAATATTTATTGGCTGCTGTATTTCGCTGCTAGTCTGCAATCACAAGCTTCTGTTGGTGATATTCATCGATTTATTTCGTTCTCGGTTGCTGGAATCATCCTAGTTTACTCTTGATTCTGTTACTGGTGCAGATTGAAGACTGCTGCTGCAACCCTGCTTCCAACAGTACTTGCTGGTCTTGTGGAGCTTGGTTGTAACCCAACTAAAGCTTCTCCTATTGGAATGAAAATTGGTTGCTTGTTTGCATACTTATGGGAGACTTCAACCCTAAGTACCTACTCGCTGAATGCCATCCCTACCATTGTAATCTGATTTCTGCTGAGGTTAGTTGCAGACTAAATGCTCCTGACCATTGTAATCTGTTGAGTGCTTATCAATTGCATTTAAGAGGGCCATAGCTTGAGATTCTCCATATACAGTTTCAAGTTGATTGATACTGGAATGGACTTCCATTTGATACTTGCTGGTTCTGTCCATGGTTTAAGAACTCGGCGAGATCTCGCTATTTGAAAATGGAAAGACGAGATGAGAGCGGATATATTAAATGTACATTATCTCGGTCGAGATCTCGAGATCTTGAGATCTTGAGATCTCAGTGAATATCTCGGTCTTGACTCGACTCGAGGCCAAATCACATGGGGTATGTACATAATTTCGACCTTCAACTTGACCCAACACGAGATAACTCGACATAACTCGACATCTTTCGCCTATCTCGCCCTGCTGTGAAGAAAGAGTGAGCTTTTGGAGGTTTTTCCTGCCAAATTTCTCCCCTACAGTGTAGATTAACAACTTCCAACACGTGGATATTAGAGATTATCACTTCATCATCAACCTTTGGAGATCCTTTTCTTCTCAAGAACAATTTTAGGTGAAAAAACCTTCTCAAAATCGTTTTTTTTTTATAGAAACATGGTCAATAGTTGTTTTTTTTTTTTTTTTGGATGAATAAATAATTCATTACCAAGGAGACGAATATACAAAGGAGAAGGGGGGCAAAGGAAACACAATCCACAAGGGGGGCATCAAAACCCCAAAGGATTAACTAAGGGATACAACCATTTGGGGTAGAAGTAAGAAGGCCCCAGGAGACAACAATGAGCCTGTTCCTTGGGGTATCACGGACTGGACAAAGGTGGAGAGATCTAAGCCTAGAGGACACATCAAAGTAGATGGCCTTCCAAATCCCTTCCAAGGAGCAAGAGTTGGGGGTCCATCTACGCAAATTTCTTTCCATCTAGAGGTGGTTAATGGTGGCACAAAAGGCTAGTTTCCCAGCTGTGTCGCAAATGGTGGAGCCACTATAGGTCATGTCTACTCAAATCCATTCCCGGGGAAGGGAGAGGATGGGACGAGTGTATGGACAGCAAGAGCGAAGGACCTTCTTCTAGATGGATGCAGAGAAGGGGCAAGAGAAGAAAAGATGGTCAACATCTTCAGTACCATGCCAGCACAAACAACAGGAGGTAGGGACTTGGATGTGGCGGTAGTTAAGGAAAGACTGTGTGTGGAGACAGTAGGAGAGGGTACGCCAGGCAGTGAAGTTATGGCGAGGGATATGGCCTTTAAACTGGATGATGTTTCTCCAAGGAATAGGAGGGTCTTTAGAGTAGACAAAGTTCTAGGCAGGTGTAGAGGAGAAGCGGCTCGAGGAGGAGGGGATCCAAATGATGGTGTCCAGAGTGCCTCGGTATCCGGGGGTGACGAGAGGGAGGGTAGACCAAATATTAGGAAGGGAGGAGGAGAGAGGGGGGACTAGCCAGTAGGAGAGAGGATGGAATCAACGGTGGCAGAACGAGTCAAGTCAGTAACTGTGATTATTCTAGGGGAGATAAGGGGGAGAAGGATGCCTGTAGGGTGCTAGGGGTCAAGCCAGAGGAAGTTGGAGGAGCCATTGCCAATGGTGTAAGAAATTGTAAGGAGGGCTAAGGGTCTGGAATTGAGAATGCATCTCCAGATCTAGGAAGCATTGGGAGAGGGGGAAGCAGACGAAGGGAATCATTTTTGAAGGGAACAGAGTAAACCCAAGAGACCCAGATACTCTGTTGCTTTGTTTTTATTGTGGAATAGCTTGGGGTGAAGGGTCCGAAGACTATTTACATAGGGTACGAAGTCAAAGTAGCATTTTGGGTTTTTTTTTTTTTTAAAGACTAATGTTTCCATTGTGTTTAGAAGGTGTAAAATAGGGTAAATGACAAGTTTAATGGCTACAAAGACCATATGGTCATTGAGACCAATCACCGAGTCGGCTGGGAAAAAATGCAAGATCAAGATCTCGCCAGATCTCTCTTTTTTGGTTGAGCAAGACTAGTGGTGAGATCGAGATCTTAAACCTTTCACTCTCAAATTGTCCTTCAGGTGCGGGTGTAGTACCAACAAAGTCAATTCAAGCTCCGGGTCGGATTTGACAGCGGACTTGATGATGAGGCACAAGAACCTTCTTATGGAGGAGAGCATCCTATGTTAGTCTCCAGGTTGAAGACAACCTCAAACCCTGAAGTCGTGGGTTTGCTTTAAAGTTTTTAATCCTATAATTTCCAAAATTGCCCCTTACCATTTTTGTTTTGTTTTGTCCTTAGTTACCTTTTGCTTCCAAGTCTGCCTTTGAAAATAAATACTAATTCCTGTCGTGTCATCTTTATCAACCAATTTAACCATTGGGTAAATCTGGTTATTACAAGATTTCCATTCCCTTTTATTGTTGGGTTTTTTAACCTTTTGAGATATTTACAGTTCTGCCATCCCTTCTCTTTTATTTCCCCCATTGGACCCCTTGAATGTTTTGGTTATTTATGACACTACCATTTCCTGTTTAATATTTGAAGTCTTGTTGATTTGGTGTGCCCATAAGTGATCCAAGTTGTGTTTCGGGACCTTGAATTGTATTGTTTGGTATATTTGCTTGGTTGCTCCCATTAGTGTGGCTGATAATTGGGTTTCAACCCGGGATTGCATGGATTATTTGCAATATTACCATTGGTTTGTATATTTGCAATTTTAATGCTTATGAGGGCCCCCAATTGCATTAGTTTGGGTTGCAATTTTTGAAAAATTGGTTCTTGCATGACATGGTGACAAGGATTGAAGTATCAGTATCGGTCGCCGTATCGGTTGGCTAAATTTAAGATATGCATCGGAGGGTATCGTATCGTATCATATCGGAGATACACTAAGATATGCTAAAGATCAAGGATTAAAGTATCGGTATTGGTTGGCTAAATTTAAGATACGTATTGAAGGGTATCGTATCGGTATTGGAGATACTTTAAACCAGGCATGGTGATTGGAGATTATTTGTTCAAATTTGCAACCATGAGGGGGGGGATTGGAAATTGTTTTATTGTGATGCTCTTGACTATGGGATTATTTGTGATGGTCATCCTTTGAGATGCTGGTTATTGGAAATTATTTTTTCACTTGTAATGCTACATTTGATGGGGAGATTGGAGATTATTATCTGCTTATCTCAAGTTATCAATGATTGGGGTTATTGTTAGCTCAAATTTATTTCGGTTGAAGATTTATTATTATTTATTTGCTTGTGTCCTTAGCAACAGTTTTATCTATGAAGATGGTATTTTAGCAAAAATGCAATTTATTTGGTTCACAGCAACCTTATGCTGTCTGGTTTTGGCAACTTTATGCTGAGTTTTCTTAGACCTTTGTTTGGGGCTCAAAATGATTGATCTTTACTAATCAAATCTCTAATTATGTGGTCTTTAGTAATCACATTTTTTTTTGTTCCTGTTGTTGTTCCTTCCTTCCTTGAGAAGGGCTCATGATGTAGTTATTGGATGCTGCACTTTTTATTATAATCTTCATTGGGGAGATTACTAGTTGCCTTTTTTGAGAAGGGCTTCTGATGTAGCTGTTGGATGCTGCACTTTTATCATAATATTCATTGTAGAGATTACTACATGCCTTATTTGACAAAGGCTTATAATTTTATTGTTGGATGCTACACTTTTTATTGCGTTTTAAGTGAAGATGTCTACTTACCACATACCTTCCTTGGGAAGAGCTTTTAATGATGCTGTTGCTGATATGATATTATGGATTGCGGTTGGTGTTCACTGCCGATTATTTTGCCCATCCCTTATTAATTTTATTGGACACAAAGATTACTATCTACTGATGCTGCTGATGATTGGTGTGCTTGAGCTGGTATTGCTACCTGAGTAAAGTTCTCTTCGGCATCTACAGTAGTTATTCAAGACTGGTGTTGCTTTAAATATCGATTCTTTTGTTCCAAGTTGGAGCCGTTTGATATGTGTATACTCCAGCTTGAGAGGGAGTGTCAAAATATGTATCATGATTCATGATAAGGTGGTTTGACCCTGTCATGGTGTTGGCTTTATCTTTGGTTTATTGTTTCCTAGTTAGGCTAGACTTAGGCTAGTACCGTGTTTCCTGAATTAGTTAGATTATGATTTGTATTTTCTATTTCCACAAGGTCTCTAATTGTAGTTGGTTTTGATTATTATAAAGACACAATGAGGGGGGACTGCTAAGCTATTGGCTGCCCTTCTCCTTGCAGTTCTCTAGCAATCTCAACTCCTCCTCCCTCAATCTCTCTCTCTCTCTTCTACTTACAGGTACTTGATTACAGATTCTTGGTATTGTCGCCGAAGCATACAAGTACTCTGTTTTACTTATGGCCTAAATTTGCATATCTTATTTTCTGATAACTACTAAACCTCAAATAGTTCATCGAGTGGGGTAAAAACTTGGGGCTTGAGTGTTAATGTGGATCCAGATTTCTAGGACTGAAGTCGGATCGCTTAGGGCCCACTTAATTAATCAATGGCACAACCCAAGAATAGAATGGCAGAATTGTAAATATTAGGACTCTTGTAATAGAGTGGCAGACTTGTAAATAAAAAGGAATCTTAAAGGGTAAATGGAGGTTCAAGTAAATGATGGGATATGGAGGGAATTAGGAATTATGGTGAAGGGGTAAATTAGGAAGCAAAACTAAGGCAAAGGTTGGAGGTAAAAGGGGGGAAAGTAGGGGTATTTTGGAAACACAAAGGACAAAAGAATAATAGACAAAAGAAAACACCTTTTTTGAAGGAGGAAGCCCACGATTCTGATATTAGGTGTTGTCTTCAACATCTAAACAGCCAAATAGGAGGCGTTGGAACAGAGAAGCGAAAAGGAGAAGGCTCCTTCATTACCCATCGGTAGAGGCTGATGTTCCAGGCCTAGAGTTGCCACAACCTGCCCTTCCAAGAGCACTAAGGTTCCCTTAGAATAACCTGCAACTAGAAAGGTTGGAGCTGAACCAGATCTGGCGGTAGGGTAGACACACGACCATTGCTATGGTACCTACCTGGCACAATAACCATTCATTCTTCAAAACATCATCTCTTCACAAGTTGGGTTACATGCCTTTTTATACCAAACTGAAATTAAAACTTCCAAATTAAAAACCAAACTGAAATAGAAGTAAAATCTCCTAATATCTCCCGAAAGTTAGACTAATAAAATTAGAAACTAAACAAAATTCGAATCGGTAACTCCCTACTTGTATAACAACTACCAAAATAAAAGATTGCAAAAATATCCTCCAATATAAAATAACTAAATCTTTCCCAAATAAAATAAATCCTAAAAGATTCTACTAAGCTCAAAAATCCAACCGGACCCAGTTCATCTCGGTCAAGATTGCCGAAAGGGTCAACTCAGTTCAGCCTCGATTCGACATCAAGTGTTGTCTATAATAGTGCCTTTCTCTGTATGATGTGTGTAAAAAATAAATATTGCTTGTCTTAGTGCATGGATGGGATGCATGTATTTAATAGGGAAGATACGAGTACAAAGTAGTTAAAGTTCTTATATGAATTATGATATGTGAGAGGGTCCAAGTTTAAAGTTGGAGTTTCTAAGTGGTAGAAGTTCAATATATCTGTAATAATTTGTGCTTGTGTTTTCTGATTCTCAAGCTTAGTTTCTAGGAGTAGTTAGTGCCTTTCTATTGTAAAAGGAGGTCACTTGTAAGCAACCTTTTTGAGACTCAGATTTTTTATTTTAATGGCTTTGCCTCATAGTAGCTATTTCTAGTGTTGAAGTTAGGTACCCTTGTTGGATACTTGTAGTTTACTTCTTATCTTCTCTTTCCCTAGTTTTTCATTGTGGAATTAGATTTTTCTCTGTATTAACCATTGTCTGCTGATCCTCTGGATCTCCTTCATCTTTTATAGAACCTTGAGGATTCGCTTGGTGCCACGTTTGTCCCTGTCAAATATGGTAGCTTTACAAGAACCTTTTTCTCTTTAAAGTTGCATCTGATATTCATCACTCTCCTTTGCCAACATTCACCACATTGATTGTACATTTTAAATCAGGTGGAAAGGGAAGGAGGGATGGAAGGGCTCTCCTAGGCACCTTGTTGACCAAGTCTAGCCCAGCTGTTGTCCTAGATAATGGCTTAAAGCGTTTTTTTTTCTTTTTCCATTTTTTTTTTTTTTTGAGGGAATGACAAGGTTTTTTTTGAGGATGAGAGATGAAATTATTAAACTTCCACCAGGGTCTAGGTTAACAGCTAACTAAAGCCTTGTAAAGGAAAGTAATGCCATGACACAATCTTGTGCTCACAATCCCCTTGTTTGGCCATCATATCCGCCATGTCAATTGCTGACCTTGGGCAGATTTTTTATGAGGTAGTCGCTGAGGAGGCAAGGTTATCTAATATGCCTTATGACATTGGCGCTTGTACATGGATCATCCTCTCTACTTCTCACCCAACACCTAGGAAAGTAGGAACCCCCCCCCCCTAATTATGATATATTCTGAGCTGCAAAAGAGACTGAAGAGATGGGGGTCATGAATTATTTGTGATTTTTGGTCTGCTATTTTTCTTCATAGAAATTATTATCCTTGGGCTTCTTTGGCGGTAACATATTTTATTTTGGTCAAGAAATTTAAATAGTGGTCTTCAGGTTATTGGATTCATATTTTAGTGTTGATTGAAGCTTGTTCGTCTCCCCTTCTGAGTCACATAGTTATTGGGCCTTTTTTGGAGTTCTATCCTGAGTTATTTAGTTGATCGAGGAAGCCAAACTTGGAAGTACTTGATCTTTTATACAAATGCTGTCTTTCTTCTTATGGTTGCATTTGAACAAGTTGTTCTCTAATTTTTTTTTTTTTCAGTGAAAACAATGTTCTCTAAATTGTTATATAGTTGTTATGAGTAAGAATTTCCCTGTGAACAATAAGTATATGTGTTCAAGTCTAATCAATCAAGTCAATGTATTGGCTTGATCACTGGTACACCTAAGAGAAAGTTTATGTTACTTGCAATCCTGCAAGTTAGTAATCTAGATCCATGTTGTGTGATGAAGTGCACTAACCAGTAGATAGATTAATGGATGGCATGACATAGGACAAAATCACAGTGATATGAAGATTAAACGAAAGGACATAGTATACAACAACAACAACAACAACATCCAAAACCATAGCCCAACTTTATGGGGTCGGTTACATGGGGATTCCAAGCAAGGATGAGCATAGGGATCCATGCAAAAAGATTGACTTGTTATGGCCAAGGATTAAAGTCTTGGTATTGGTCCGCCAAAATTAAGATTTGTATCGGAGGGTATCCTATCGTATCGTATTGGAGATACTTTAAAGACATGCACATAAATGGATATGAAACACTTTTTTATACACTTTTGCATAAAAAAATAGTTAAAAAAAGCTATATATAACATGTATTATGCATAAACACTAAATTGAGAGTATCGCAGTAAGAATCCAAGGTTTTTAATTGTCCCATAAATGTAAAGTCTTTGTTCCCAACTTTGATTTCCACTTAAGTTAGAGAAAAAGGGATGGCAGCAACTTTGGAACAAAAACTCCTCAAAAAATCATGTTTTTCTGAAAAATGACCCATCTTGTCCATTATATGACTGTGCCATACTGTATCGGTATGTATCGGTCGATATATACCGATACATACCGAAATGTACATTTTACCTCGATTATTAATTTTACATAGAGTATTGGTATGTATCGGTGCGTATAGTATCATATCGCTGGTGTATCAGTATGTATCGTAGGATACATATCGATATAAAAACGATTTTAAAATTTTCATGTATCGTATCGGTAAGGGTCGATATCGATACATGTCGGGCGATACGGTACGATACATATTGATACTTTAAACCATGGTTATAGCTAATTATAATAAGTGCCGGCTGTCAACCTGACGCACCACTACACATCAGCCACATGTTTATAACGGTAGACTATAATAAGTTACCGGCTGTCTACCTGACGTACCATATAACGAAAAGGACATAATATAAAAGAGTTAAATAAGTTTATAACCAGCACTTGGATGTGGCTGGAAATCAAGTCGGACAAAGTAGGAATCCTACTTAATGTATTCTCCAGAATTGGTGTTGATAGAAAACAGAAATTATAGGAAGTATGATAGAACGATACAATTTCAGATCTAGAAATCTGATGGTAACCAAACCAAGGTCGAATGAAGGGGTACTAGAGGTGAAGAACTTATCACATGAGACCCAACCGATGGTTGGATGTGCTGTAACAGTATGACGAAAGACCAACCAAAAGAAGGTTAAAACAGAAACCATAGATAGGTTAAACTTGAAGAAATCCTGCAGAAACTTAATGAGATGTAACAGTTACAGCAGCAACAGTAGATGAACAAGCCTCAAGAAGAAAGGTTTTAGAAATCCCGTACGATGGCAATGGTAGGAAGAGGAAAGGTTGCTGGAACTGATAGAACAGTGAAGTAGAAGAAGAAAGAGAGAAGAAGATGAGATAAGGAAGGGGGGATATGACTCAGTATCCCCACCAAGCCTATGGTTAGGTTCACGACTAACCAGCTAGGTTTTACTACCTAGGAACCGGCAGCTGATTCTGAGCCATTCTCACAAGGAAGAAAGTCTTCAAGCATCAAAATCGTGGGCACCTTGCCCCTCTTCTCTATTTATAATAACCAATCAACAGTTACAAAGAATAGTAAGCCTACCATGTGTGGGATTTACTTTGTGGCCAAGCTACTTAGGATCTTCTGGAATAAGATCCAATACTATTACAAGGAGATAATTACTTACTAAAGTAAAAGGGACTCTTAGTTGCTGTTGCTATAACTAGGAGTCTACTATATAATAGGAGCTGAATCAAAATTGTAACTCCATATAATGGGCCTGCACAATCAGCCAAAAGATCCTTCAAAGCTTGCTTGATGTAGATACAGTTGCACTTGATTGGTTGGACAATCGTGACCGGCTTTGGAAGTCAAGAGCCAAGAAGAACCGGTGCAGCCTAGGGTTTTGGTCCAAGAAGGGTTGGAAGTAATTAGTAGTATATTAGTCTTTTATTTCACAAAGTAGGAATGTAGGTGATGGAGGGCTGGTAGGAGCAGGGAAGAATCCCTGAGATGCTCAGAGTTGCAGGGGAGGGAGAGGAGATTTGCACGAGAGGGGGGAGGAGAATCACACATAGCACGAAGGCTCTTAAACGTTAACTCAATTCATCATTCTTCACATCTGTCCCTAATTGAACGGTTACATGCATTTAAATAGTAAAAGAAAGCCAACATTAAAAGGAAACCTACTTTAATTTGGAAACTCAAATTAATTGGAAACTAAATCCTAGTAACTATCTCCTACCTAAGTTACCAAAAATTAAAAGATTGCACAAAAATAAAATTCCTAAAATATCCTACTAGCCAAAGACTCAATATGGGTCCGGTTCATCTCTCGTTGGATATCCAGAATGGGTATGGATCGCTCTATGGGTGTGTATCTACATCAATTCCCCCGATGTTGAGAAAAACTTGTCCACGAGTTTTGTAGAACGAGAGAATCAACACCAATCGATCAATATCCATCCTTGCCTGTATGAAGTCACCATCAAAACCATGATTAAATGCTATGAAATCCATGATGTGAAGTTCATTGGTGAAGTAGTGACTCGAGAAAATAAAATCTATCGGTTCACTGAAGAGATCAACCGATTTAAATTTTTCCATAAATTGATCTTCAATTTTTAACAGTGCCATTTCATCTTCTATCACTGGTGATCCATCTTCTGATTCGTCTACTTATTGTTCATAGGTTGAGATCACATAGTTGAAGGTAGAGTGTGGTTGGGTTTTGATGTCCGTGCAATGTCGTTGAATCTCATCCAGCTTCTTTTGCATCAATTGCATTTTTTGACGGATATCCAATAAAAGATCTAGATCCATTGGTCAGTTTTGCTTCTTTTTTTTTTTTTTTTTTTTTAAATCACTATGGTGGGATACTCAAAGCAAGGAGTGAATGGCAGAATGGTAAATAAATAGAAGTTTTTTAGTGAGTAGCAATTTTGTAAACACAGAAGGGCAACTTGAAACCCAATAAAGTACCATATATAGGGGGAGGGCTAAACTTGGAAATAACTTTAAAAAAAAGGAAATCAGAATGAGGACATAAGGAGGGGTAATTATGGAAAAACAAAAGGGACAAAGAAAGGAGTCGATGAAAAGAAGGGGTGAGATACTATAACCGACAAAGAGGTCCTGCGATAGAACCAGGGCGATGGGAGAGGTCGGAAACAAGTATGTAGCCGCTTCTCTCTCTCCTCTTCTTCTCTCTTCTTTTTGTTCTTCTGTCTTTTGTTTCTCTCTGCTTCTTCTCTTCTTTGACTTCTTTCCTCATTTTTTTGGCTGTTAGAACCCTAGTTCGATCGCAGGAACTTGGGAGAGAGAGGAGGGTGGTGAGACAAGGGGGATCGATTCTTCTCTGGACAGAATTGGTTCTCTCTCCTTTTTTTCTGTTGGGAATCAAAGGGAGGGAAAATGGAGGGATTAGGGCTGTTCTCAGTCTCGAGAGAGCCGCGACAGAGAATGGGGAGGGAATAGGGAGAGAAAAGGAGTAGCGTGGGAGGTGGAAGGTCTACTGTGGGAGGTGAAGGGAGTTGCGTTTCAGGAGAGCAAGGGATCCTTTGGCTCTGATACCAAGTTAATGGAGGGCTGGTAGGGGTAGGGAAGAATCCCTGAGATGCTTAGAGTTGCAGGGGAGGGAGAAGAGATTCACACAAGAGGGGAGAGGAGAATCACACACTGCCCGAAGGCTCTCAATCATTAACTCAATTCATCATTCTTCAAATCTCTCCCTAATTGAACGGTTACATGCATTTAAATAGTAAAAGAAAACCAACATTAAAAGGAAATCTACTCTAATTTGGAAACTCAAATTAATTGGAAACTAAATCCTAGTAGCTATCTCTTACCTAAGTTACCAAAAATTAAAAGATTGCATGAAAATAATATTCCTAAAATATCCTATTAGCCAAAGACTCAATATGGGTCCGGTTCATCTCTCGCTGGATACCTAAATGGATATAGATTGCTCCATGGGTGCGTATCTACATCAGTAGGAGTTAAGAGTCAATTTAGACCTTGTTTCCTAGATTAGGCTAGTTTCCAATTTTAGTTGGTTTCTGTAGAAAATATAGAATAAGTAAAAGAGAGGGAGAGGGAGAGAGACCGAGAGAGAAAAGTGAGAGAGCCTTTTACGGTGGGCAGACTCAATCTTGTAGATTGCACTGCCCTCCTCTTCTTATTAAATAGATAATTCTCAACTACAATAGTAGAAGGACAGCTGTCCTACTTTGACTAGGAATATGAAACAAACTAGGAAACTAATTAGCTAACAACTAAATAATCTAATTAGTAAATTACCACAAGTCCTAGTGTACTAGGACTCCTACCCCAATTGGGGAACTAACTTTATCGTGCGGAGGAGTCTGCACTATCTTGCAGTCTCCTCCCTCTCCTACGTTGCTTTCTAATACTCCCCCTCAAGCTGGAGCATAGATGTTAATCATGCCCAGCTTGTTACAAGTATAATCCACTCTACCACCCCCCAAGGACTTGATATAAACATTTGCAAGTTGTTCTCCTGTGTGAACATGGCTTGTAGAAATAACTCCTTGTTGTAGTTTTTCACGAACAAAGTGACAATCGACTTTAATGTGTTTTGTCCTCTCATGGAACACTGGATTAGAAGCAATATGAATAGCAGCTTGGTTGTCACACCATAACTGCATAGAATCAATGCAACCGAAACCAAGCTCTGTTAGAAGCTGTTTTATCCACATCAACTCACAAGTAACATGGGCCATGGCTCGATACTCAGATTCAGCACTAGACCTCGCCACAACAGTTTGTTTTTTGCTCTCCCAAGACAAGATTTCCTCCAACAAAAGTACAATATCCTGTAGTGGACCTTCTATCAATGGAGAACCAGCCCAATCCGCATCACAAAACCCTTCAATACTACTGTGTCCATGATCTGAATATATTAGGCCACATTCTGGAGCTTTCTTAAGATATCTCAGAATACGAACAACGGCATCCCAATGTGACGTATGTGGGGACAAAAGAAACTGACTCATAACACTAACGGGAAAAGCAATGTTAGGTCGAGTCACCGTTACATAATTCAGCTTTCCTACCAACCTCCTGTATTTCTCAGGATCATTTGACACATCACCTCCTTCAGGCATAAGCTTCACATTTGGATCTATTAGAGTATCAATGGGCTTGGATCCTAATATATCTGTTTCTAAGAGCAGGTTTAACACATACTTTCTCTGAGATAAAGAAATTCCTTTTCTTGACTGAGCAATTTCAATTCCCAAGAAGTGCTTTAATCGTCCAAGATCCTTAGTTTGAAAGTGTTGTTGCAAATATACCTTCAAACTTTGGATTCCTTCAACATCATTTCCAGTAATGATAATATCGACATAAACAACCAAAAATATCCTCTTTCTATTGGACTTCCGATAGAACACAGAATGATCACTATCACATCTTGATAGTCCAAATGCACACACCACATCAGTTAATTTTCCAAACCACGCCCTAGGAGACTGTTTTAGGCCATACAAGGACTTCTTGAGCTTACAAACCTTTCCACACTCCCCTTGAGCAACAAACCTTGGAAGTTGCTCTATATAGACTTCCTCGTACAAGTCACCATGAAGAAAGGCATTCTTGACATCAAGCTGAAATAACGGCCAATGGGATGAGGCCGCAAGAGAAATCAAAACACGCACGGAGGCCAGCTTGGCTACAGGAGAGAAAGTATCCAGGTAGTCAACCCCATAAACCTGAGCATACCCTTTGGCGACCAGTCGAGCCTTCAAATGAGCAAGAGAACCATCAGGGTTTACTTTAACCACATAAACCCAACGACAACCAATAGCTTTCTTTCCAGAGGGCAATGATACAAGATCCTAAGTCTGGTTTTCGTCCAATGCAAGTAGTTCTTCCCTTATAGCATTCCTCCACCTAGGACTAGACAGTGCCTCTGCAAGAGTCTTAGGAACAAGATGGCAGGAAATAGTAGAAAGATAGGAATAAAAAATAGATGATAGGCCAGAATAAGACACAAAATCAGCAATAGGATGTTGGGTACAACTCCGAACACTCGTACATTATGCAACAGGAAGGTCTAAGTCAGAAAGAGGAATACCTGGGGTGGGATCCGTAGACGAAGATGATAAGGTAGGTGTCACAGGGAGAAGGGGTGCTGTTGCTTCTCGAACACGTCATGTATACACCTGTAAAGGAGGTGGTGGTGGCACCTCTGTCTCGGTGGCAACCTACGGGTTAGAGTGATGGAGAACATAAAGGGGAAGATCATCATCCAATTCAGACCCAACAAATGACTCATTTGGATATGGGGTGGACTCGAAAAAGGAGACATCAACAGTAACAAAGTATTTCTGAAGTATTGGAGAATGACACCGGTAGCCCTTTTGGGTACGGGAGTAACCTAAAAAGATACACTTGATGGCTCGAGGATCCAACTTTGATAACTTGGATGACGATCGCGAATAAAGAAAATACAACCAAAAACACGAGGGGAAGAACAAAAAGTGGGTCAGAAGGAAATAGTGAGGAATGGGGAATACCACCACACAAAACAGAGGAAGGCATATGATTAATAAGATATCCAGCCATGAGAACAGCATCGGCCCAAAAATATTTGGATACCTTCATTTCAAACATAAGTGACCTAACAACCTGCATCAAATGACGGTGCTTTCGTTCAACCACTCCATTTTGTTGGGGAGTGTTTGAACAAGAAGATTGATGTATCATGCCACACGTAGCCATAAACTCAGAAAATGGACCAGAAAAGTACTCCTTTGCATTATCACTTTGTAGAATTTTGATAGTCATGCCAAATTGATTTTGTATTTCAGCTACAAAATCACAAAATATGGTAAATAACTCAGAACGATTTTTCATTAAATAAAGCCGGGTCGTCCTGGAGTAGTCATCATCAAAACTGACAAAATACTTAAAACCTAACTTAGATGTCATAGTTCAAGGACCCCATACATCTGAATGTACCGAAGAAAAAGGAGATGCAAACCGTGTATTACCCCGAGGGGAATAACTAACACGATGTAGTTTTCCAAACTGACATGACTCACATTCTAAACTAGAAAGAGAATTAAAACTGGGATTAAGTTTCTGTAGGCTTTGTAAAGACGGATGACCCACCCGGTAGTGAACTTGATGAGGAGACAGAGTACCCAAACAGGCTGTGGAAGGTGCATTGTCTTCAAAAAGGTATAATTGCCCAACCCTACGACCTCTACCAAGCATCTTCTTCGTCGTAAGATCCTGAAAAACACATGAGTCGGAGAAAAAGATTATAAAACAATTGTAAGCTTGTGTAAACTTGCTTACAGATAATAGGTTGAATGGTAACTCAGGCAAATAAAGGATAGATGACAAGGATAAAGAGGTATTAAGACAAACAGTACCAGTACCATTGACCTTGGAAATAGAGCCATTGGCTAATGTGACATTAGCAGAGGACTTCTTAAAAGAGGAAAATATATCTGAAACACCTGACATGTGGTCTGAAGCACCGGAATCGATTATCCAGGGACAAGAAGAAAAGGAGAGACACGAAATGGCATTACTTGTCTGAACAAGAGTAGCAGTGGAAGGTGAAGGTGTTGGATTTTGAAACTGATTGTACCGTGCAAATTCTTCATCGGTCATTTTGACCATCCTACCTTTAGATGATCTGGGTTCGTCAACGGTAGCTAAATTGGCAAACTGCTTTTGAGGGGATTTGCCATGAAGTTTCCAATAGAATCATTGGATGTGTCCTGGTTTACCAAAATGATGACATGTGCTTGCTGTCCATGAATTACCAAGGGAGGAGTTCCCAGTGAATTGTCCTTTATTACTACCATTACTTGTACCCCGTGAGGTTCCTCGATTATTACCCTGTGTTGCAATTGCAGAATTTTTCTCTGGAGTGGAATCCTGAGAAGTCTCTCTAGATACCCATAAGACTCGGGAAAAGGTATCTGCAAGAGATGCCACCTTATCTCTTCCAAGAATCTGAGAACGAACAGTCATACTCTGTTCCAAGGCCTCCCAAGAAACCCATAATTGCAAGTTGTTCCTTCTGGTCTTGCATTTTCTTCACATCATTGCTAATAGGGAGTAGAGAATTCAGCTCTTCATACATCCTCTTGAACTCAGCAAAGTACTGAGTTAAGGGTTGACCCTTCCTATCAGTCCGATAAAAATCCTAAGATGGCTCATAAATACGAGAAAGGTTGTTCTGTCCAGAGTATAGAACATTCAGATAGTCTCACAACTCCTTCACAGTATCAATGTGGGTAACAACATCGACTATGGAGTTATCCATTGAGTTCAGTAGCTGTCCGAGAATACGTGCATCAACCGTATCCCATGTGGCATCAGTGGCATGTTTTCCCTTGGTAAGATGATCCTGCTGATCCCGACCAGTCAAACCAAGCTGCAAAATTTTCTTCCATTGATAGAAATTGGCAGCTCCTACAAGTTTATTTTCTGTAAGTCTATGTGATGACTTCTGTGACAACTTTCTTCCCTTCTGTGTCAGCCATTAGTGCACACAGAAAAGGATCAAACAAACTATCGATCTAATCACACAAGATCAGCAAGCAGTTCCTTCAAAAAGTACCCCCAAAGTTGTTCAAAACAGTCCTTAAAAATACTCCAAACAGTACCTCAAATAACAGCAAAGTACTGTTCATAACAGTCCCCAAAAAAATCAGAAATAGTACCCTCAATGGTACTCAAACTAGTCCCCTAATATTGACACTAAATAGGTCCAGATATTAGCACAACATAATCAGAGATAGACTCTACAATAGTACAATTTCACCCAGATTATGTTTTAAAAAAAAAACAGACCCAAAGAATGAGGAGAGAGAACCTGCGATAGGAGTTAACCTGGACGGTTGCGGTTGAGACTTGCAAACCTCAGTTTGGGCTGAAAATTGGGTCGAGTGTAGCTCTTTTATAGGGAACAAAAACCTATAAATCTTGGCAGATTCTGATGGTCAGATACAAAGTTCTTAAACTTCTTGATTCTAGGTCTTGAAGAGAGAGAAAACAGCAGTAATCTTCAATTCCAGCAGCAGAGGTGCTCAGATATCCTTCAGCTAAGGATCAAAGGCTCTTTAGAAGGTACTAAATCAGCCTGCAAAACCTTGAACAGATCTGACTTCGATTGGCCTATTTTCTGGAGATCGATTCGAAGGGAAATCCAGAATTTCTTCAATCCAAAAGAATTCCAAAACCAGACTTTCTTCTACTAATTTGAGTCACCTCTTTTAACACATATGACTGATTCTCACATTCAGTCCTCCATTCCCATTCTCAGCCAACTAGGGGATGAAAAACACCCCCTTAAAGGAGCCGCAAGATTCTTAGAGAGAGACCAGAAGTCGTAGACCCTTTTTTTCTCTTTTTTTTTCTTTTTCTAACTAGTAAGTTAGAAGGTAGGACCGATTGTTATTGTGTGGATCAGACAAGCTCTGATACCATGTAGAAAATATAGAATAAGTAAAAGACAGGGAGAGAGACCGAGAGAAAAGAGTGAGAGAGCCTTTTACGGTGGGCAGACTCAATCTTGTAGATTGGACTGCCCTCCTCTTCTTATTAAATAGATAATTCTCAACTACAATAGTAGTAGGACAGCTATCCTACTCTGACTAGGAATATGAAACAAGCTAGGAAACTAATCAGCTAACAACTAAATAATCTAATTAGTAAATTACCACAAGTCCTAGTGTACTAGGACTCCTACCCCAATTGGGGAACTAACTTTATCGTGGGGAGGAGTCTGTGCTATCTTGCAGTCTCCTCCCTCTCCTACGATGCTTTCTAACAGTTTCCAATTCATGTCTTTTATTTCCCCTCTATATTGGCTATAATCAATGGACAAGGTTTCTGACAACTACTAGAGAGAGAGAGAGAGAGAGAGAGAGAGAGAGAGAATCCATACCTGATTCGAAGCTCTGTCCGCAACACTCGACGCAAGACGCAACCTATCACCTCCTAGTCTTCCGTCGGTGTTCCTAGAAATTCCATCATAGTCCACTCCGAAATTTCGCTATTCCAATACCCCTACTAGTTTCGTCTTCGACCGGGATCCCTTCTCCTCCCTTTTGTCAGTTATGGTACCTTTCCCATCCTTTTATTTTTATTTTCCCTTTATCTCGCAGTTTTACACCCCCTTCCCATCTTATTATCCTTTATCCTAAATTTGTTTTGTCTTTCGACTTTACCCTTAACACATACTGTTAGACCTTGTAATTCTAATTTATTTTTTCTTATGATTCCGATACTGCCACTCATTGAGGAATTTAGATTTAATTACAAGTTTTCTATTATTGTCACAAACTTCCATATTTTCGCTATTTTTCCATTCTCTTTGAGTTTTCTCTTGCTTATCTGCACCATGGTACCTGTTAGAAGTCTATCGAGAGAAAGGAGGGGTCTATCATTTTGAGAGAGCTAATCCCGATATCGGGATTAGCTTCAGCTGCTGGACCCGATAGGGACAATTCTGTCCTATCGGGTCCCTATATGTGCTTTAGGGTTTGTTCTCTTGTAATGGGGGCATTCTAGTCGTTGTACACTTTATTATTATTCTTTTATAAGCTAATGATTCCTGCGATCAGCCTCATTCTGGACTGATCGTAGGCTGCTCTCTCATTGAGGCTCTCTGCGGTTTCTCCTGTCTCTCTTTCCTTCCTTTTTCTCTTTTCTTTCTCCCTTTTTCTAGTTTTACTGGTTTGGTTACAGGAATCTGGGATTGTAACATGGTATCAGAGCTTCTGTAATCAAATCAAGGATTTACATCATCATTCTCTGCTAATCTCATCCCTGTGCTACTCCTCTTTGGTGCGCAGCCACCTATTGCTGCTCCTACTTTAATTCTTTGACCTGATTATAATGATATAAACACAATCAGGCCTTCCTACCACTACTACATGGATTCAACCCTTGTTCTCTGGAATCGCTGAAGCCGATACATAATTCTGCAGGTTTTTAATGGCTGCTGCCCCTATGTGTGATGTGTTTTTGGCTGCTGCCCTATGTGTGAAGCTCTACTACTTCACGGTTTAATGTCCTGCTGTTATACTACTTCTCTACATACTCTACTTGGCTTTTGAAGCCTCCTTTGCTGCTCCCATCAAGGTCGACATTCCCTACCAGCAGCCCCTATTGGTTGGATATTTTTTCACTTTCTTGAGGTCCGATTGTTCTTTGGCTGCTGTTTATCAGGTTTGGTTGGTGAGTTCTCCTTATTTGGTTGTCTTTGCAATACATACTTGTCATTAATTCTTGCTCTCATGGCTGAGACCAAGACTACTGCTACCCCTACCACTACCTCCTCTGCATCGGACAATGTGAATGTCTAGATTACTTTTACCAAGCTTAAGGGAAGCTCGAATTACCTTCTTTGGGCTTAGTTAGTCAAAGTTTATCTGATGGCGAAGGATAAGTTTGATTACACCACCTCTGATCCTCCCAAAGAATCTGACACTGGTTACGCTCAATGGCAGAAAGAGAATGCATTACTTTTAATTTGGTTGTGGAATAGTATGGAACCAGATGTCGTTGCCAATGTCATGTTTCATTCTATTGCCAAGGGAGTGTGGAATGACTTGAAGGAGACCTACTCTCAGGAGAAGAACATGACCCGTATCTATGATATCTATGAAATACTGTTTTAGTTTTTCCAGTCGGACAAGCCACTTTCCGAATATTATAGTACTTTCAGAGGTATGGTTGAAGAACTCAATGTCTGCCAACCCTTGACCACTGACATTGACAAATTGAAGGCTCAGCGTAACGACTTCTTCGTCTCTAAATTCTTGGCTGGTTTGAACAATGACTTGAAGGCAGTGAATGGTCACTTACTTGCAAGGGATACTGTGCCTACTCTGAATGATACCTACTCACGACTGCAGCAAATTACTTCTACTAAACCTGATTAGCCTACCAAAGACAGTTCTGCCTTCCATGCCAACCGTGGATGCGGTCGCCGTCTTGGGGGAGGTGGTGGGTCGACTGGTCGAGGATCTGGTGGACAACCCTCTGATCGTACAACTCGCCAGTGCACTTTTTGTGGAAAGTCCAACCATACTGTTGAGACTTGTTGGGCAAAGCATGGCAAACCAGAGTGGGCAACAAAATTAGCTAATCATGCAGTGTCAGACGATGGTACTGACACAATGGCTCCAGTTGATCCTGAACCAACACCTTTAGGAGATTCAACTACCAGTCTGCGTGATAACATCAATCAGTTGCTCTGACGCTTGCACATTCTTAAGGCATCCTCTAATACATCTAATGGTACGTCTACATCCGCTGCTACTCTAGCTCACACTGGTACGTAGCCTTTCTTACTACATCTACTCAAATCATTGATTCAGGTGCCTCTGCCCATATGACCGGTAAGTCATTATTTTTTAAGAATTTTTCTACTAATGTCAGTTCCAATTTTGTTATCCTTGCTAATGGCACTTCCACACCAGTCCTTGGACATGGTACTATTTCACCGACCCCATCCATTAATTTATCTTCTGTCTTACATGTCCCTCAATTTCCACCAAGTCTTCTCTCTGTTAGTCAATTAACCCGTTCTTTAAATTGATCAATAACCTTTCCTTCCTATTGTGTATTTCAGGATCTTGACACAAGGAAAACGATTGTTGGAGGGCGTGAACAGGATGGGTTATACTACTTCAATAGTGGCTGTCCTACTGCTGCTGCTACGGTTGTTGGGGACGTGACTCCTTTCCAATGGCACTGTCGTTTAGGTCATCTGTTGCTTTCTAGGTTACAGCTTTTATTTCCTCGTTTTAAGTCTGTCCCTAGGTTAGAGTGTGAGGCATGTGAGTTGGGTAAACATCATCGTGTGTTTTTCCTATCTCGCTCTGTGTCTCGTAGTTTGTCTTTATTTTCTTTAGTCCATTCTGATGTATGGGGTCCTTGCAGAGTCAGTAACAGATTTGGTTTCCGCTATATTGTGACATTTGTGGATGATCTTCTCGCCTTACATGGCTGTACATGTTAAAGGAAAGATTTGAATTTTTACATGCCTTACATGACTGTACATGTTAAAGGAAAGATCTGAATTTTTACATATGTTTCACAAATTTTATAATGAAATAAAGACTTAGTTTGGCATTCCTATTAAAAATTTTCGTTCTGACAATGCAAAATATGCTCAAACTGATATATTTGAGTTTTGTGATACCTATGGAATGATACACCAAACTAGTTGTGCCTATACCTCACAGCAAAATGGGTAGCAGAGCGCAAGAACCAGCATCTCCTTGAGGTTGCCCGTGCCATTATGCTTTACATGCATGTTCCTAAACATTTTTGGTGTGATGGTATTTTAACCGCTTGTTATTTGATTAATCGCATGCCATCCTCTGTTTTGTCGGATAAGTCTCCATTTTCTGTCCTGTTCCCTAATTTACCAAGTTTGACTGTTCCACCCCGTGTCTTTGGGTGTGTATGTTTCGTCCATAATCTGCATATGCAGGTTGACAAGTTATCCCTGAGGTCTACTATGTGCATCTTTCTGGGTTACTCTCGTACCCAGAAAGGATATAAGTGTTATGACCCCATTACTCATCGTAATTTTGTCAGTGCTGATGTGACCTTTTTTGAAGGTACATCATTTTACTCTCCTCAGGTGTCCTAGTCTAATCCGGAGTGGTCTTCCCCCTCTCCTTCACCCATACCCTCCCTTATCCCTCTCCCTGATGCTTCTTGTACTAGTGCCTCACTTGCCCTATAGGTTTATCAATGCAGGAAGAAGACTGGACAACCCAATTGCCAGGTCATTACTCCTGACGATTCACTCCTTCCACTGCCATCTTCCGTTGGTGAAGTTCCTCTTCCTCCTCCGCCTGATGACTTTTCCGATTGCACATTGTAAAGGTACGTGTTCCTGCACTCAAAAATCCATGGTAGTGTACCCTATTGATAACTTCATGTCATTATCTCGTCTTTCTTCTCCCATCCATGGCCTTGCACTGTCCCTTTCCACTAACCTCGTTCTCCGTTCCCCGCTCCCATAATGATGCCCTCCGTATCCCTGGATGGCAGGCTGCCATGGATGTAGAAATGGATGCTCTCGTGAGTCGTGGTACCTGGAGCCTAGTAGATTTACCTCCTGATAAGGATCTGGTTAAGTGTCTCTGGGTGTACATTGTTAAGTATCATTCTGATGGCTCTGTTGAGCAGTTAAAGGCCCGTCTGGTTGCTAAAGGGTATACTCAGACGTATGGTGTGGATAACTTTGAGACATTCTTTTCGGTTGCTAGACTGAACTCTGTTCGCCTTCTTATTTTTCTTGCTGTGAACTTTGATTGACCGCTATTTCAGTTGAACATCAAGAATGCTTTTCTGTATGGTGATCTACAGGAGGAGGTGTAAATGGAGCAACCTCCTGGTTATGTTGCTCAGGGGAGAATACAGGTCGTGTGTTTCGCTTGCACAAGGCTATTTATTGGCATAAATAATCCCCTTAAGCATGGTCTGACAAGTTTAGTTCCACCATTGTCACGTGTGGTTTTTCTCAGTGCTATTCTGATCATTTAATATTTGTTCGTCGTAGAGGCGACAAGCTGGTGGACTTGGTGGTATATGTTGATGACATTATTCTTACTGGCAATGATGAGGCAGGTATTTCTGAAGTAATGTCTCATCTCCATCGCCATTTTCAGACCAAGGATCTTGGTCATCTCCATTATTTTCTCGGGATTGAGGTGATCCGTTGCAAGAAAGGGGTCAGTCTATCTCAAAGGAAGTATGTTGTGGATCTTCTATCTGATACAGGGATGCTTGCATCCAGACCTGTTGATATTCCTATGGATCCTCACCAAAAGTTCGGTGTTGATGGTGAACTGTTTCAGGATGTGCATCAGTACAGGAGTTTGATTGGCAAGCTGATTTACCTGACTATGACTCGCCCTGACATTTCTTATGCTGTTGGAGTTCTTACTCAGTTCATGCAGTCTCCTTAGAAAGCACATTGGGATGCTGCTGTCCGTGTTCTTTGTTATCTGAAAGGTGCTCCTGGAAAAGGGTTGATTTACCGTCCTAATCGGCATATGGATCTAGTTGGCTACTCTGATGCTGATTGGGCTGGCTCTGCTAGTGATCGGAGATCTACCACTGGATATTGTACCTTTGTTGGAGGGAATCTTATTACGTGGCATAGCAAGAAGCAGACTACTATTGCCCGGTCCAGTGCAGAGGCAGAGTACAGAGCTATGGCTCATACCACGACTGAGTTGATGTGGCTGTGGTCACTACTCTTGGAGTTGGGATTTCCAATGACCAAGCCAATGAACATGTATTGTGACAATCAAGTTGCAGTTTACATTGCTAGTAACCCGGTCTTCCATGAGAAGACCAAACACATAGAGGTGGACTGTCATTTTGTTTGTAATGCTGTTTTGAAGAAGCTGATTGAGACTCCATTTGTTCCTTCAACGGATCAGTTAACTGAAATGTTTACTAAGTCTTTGTTTACTCTTAGCTTTCGCAGTGGTTGTACAAAGCTGAGCATGGGTGATGTGTATGCTCCAGCTTGAGGAGGAGTGTTGAGAGAGCTAATCCGATATCGGGATTAGCATCAGCTGTTAGACCCGATAGGGGCAATTCTGTCCTATTGGGTCACTATATGTGCTTTAGGGTTTGTTCTCTTGTAATGGGGGCATTCTAGTCCTTGTACACTTTATTATTATTCTTTTATAAGCTAAGGATTCCTGCGATCAGCCTCATTCTAGACTGATCGCAGGCTGCTCTCTCATTGAGGCTCTCTACGGTTTCTCCCGTCTCTCTTCCCTTCCTTGTTCTCTTTTCTTTCTCCCTTTTTCTGGTTTTACTGGTTTGGTTACAAGAATCTGAGATTGTAACATGTCACAAGTCGCAGACTCCTCCATTGGGTTTTCCTAGTCCTATTAGGACTTTGGGTATGGGTTTTCCTAGTCCTATTAGGACTCTGGTTTTCCTTGTTCTATGAGGACTGAATACAAATAGAAGTTAGCAATTATTATTTGTTTCCTATTTTGTTTTTCCCTATTCCTAGTAGGACTTGTAATGGTTTGTTCTTTCCTATTCCTAGTAGGACTTGTAATACCTTTTTTATTTAATGAATGAAAGAGGACAGCCCCAATATAATTGATTGAGACTCCCTTTGCTCCATAATCGCAGGTCTATCTTTCTCTCTCTCTTTTTCTTTTCTTCTTTTTACAATAGCCAATAGTGAAGTCCTCCAACAACTCAACTCCTATAAAGGTGAAATTGATCCGCTAATTGTTGCCCTCACTATCTTTGTCACTTGCCTTTAGACAATGATGGAATCTAAGCAAGCTTCTATTGATCGATTGGTGGCTGCACATAGAGGAAAGAGTCTCATTCAATCTAAGGATTCTTCTAACACAACCCCATAGGATCCGTTGCCACCACACCACCACACCACCACCACCACCACCACCACGGCCACCTCCACCACCATATGGAACTGGTTGATATGTTGATTATGGAACGGAAAGAGTAGCAAAACTTAATGTCCTTGACTTTTATGGAGATAACAATCCATAACTGTACCTTGATTGGATTCACAGCCTAGAAACATTTTTAGATGGTATAGATTGACCTCGGCTTGAAAGGTCTTATTTGCAGAGGCTAAATTGAAAGCCATGGCCTGAGTCTGTCAAGTAGCAGAAATGTAGATTGAGTTGTCAAAAAGAGAGTTCAATGCTGGCCCAATTCTGGTTCAAATCTGGTTTAGTTTCATACATCGAACCAGCCTTATTTTTCTCCAGTCGGATCAGCCAACCTGTTGTTACAGTTTAACTACCTTTGGATCCAATATTGACAGTTGGTTTGGCAAAGATGTTGCCAGTACTTATTAGGATATTAGATATTAGTTTCTATTTTTATTTCTTTGTTTTATCTTGGCGAGCAAGCTTTGTAACTTTGGAAGATTTGTTTCCTTTTTTAGTTAGTTTCCATTTTCTTATTGAGCAAGTTAGTCTAGTTAGTTTCCTATTTTGTTAGTCAAAGAAGTTTTTATTTTGTAACTTAGGGTAGTTTCCTTTTAATCATTAGTTAGTTTCTAATTTACTCTTACTTGGTTTGCAAGTTAGTAGTTAAATTAGGAGGTTTTATTTCAAGCATTAGTATCCATTTTTATTATGCCTTTGTGTCCTAGCAATGTAAGGCTATTTAAAGCCCATCAATTATAATGAGAAGATAGATTTGAGATAAACAAAAAAAGATGGCTTATGCTGTGGGATGCAGTTGGGTGAGATGCCTAAACCTGAGGGCTGAGATGCCTATTCCCTAATTCTTTTTCCACCCTTCTCAACCCTCCATCAAATTCTGTTTTCCTTATTTATTTATTTTTTTCTGAGTGCTGAATACCCGTCCAGTACCAACTTGAAGACCACTTGCTGGGCTGTTTCATTACTACTGTTGCTGTAACTTGATTTCTGGGCAGCAGTGTTTCTGCTATAAGTTCCTGATTATTGAGCCATTCGACCTCATCTTTTGAAGGTATTCCTTGTCCTATTAGGAATGTGGTTTTCCTAGTTCTATAAGGACTGAATACAAATAGAAGTTAGCAATTATTATTTGTTTCCTATTTTGTTTTTTCCTATTCCTAGTAGGACTTGTAATAGTTTGTTCTTTCCTATTCCTAGTAGGAATTGTAATACCTTTTTTATTTAATGAATGAAAGAGGACAGCCCCAATATAATTGATTGAGACTCCCTTTGCTCCATAATCGTAGGTCTCTCTTTCTCTCTCTCTCTTTTTTCTTCTCTTTACAATAGCCAATAGTGAAGTCCTCCAACAACTCAACTCCTATAAAGGTGAAATTGATCCGCTAATTGTTGCCCTCACTACCTTTGTCACTTGTCTTCAGACAATGATGGAATCTAAGCAAGCTTCTATTGATCGATTGGTGGCTGCACATAGAGGAAAGAGTCTAATTCAATCTAAGGATTCTTCTAACACAACCCCATAGGATCCGTTGCCACCACACCACCACCACCACCGCCACCTCCACCACCATATGGAACTGATCGATATGCTGATTATGGAACGGAAAGAGTAGCAAAATGGAATGTCCTTGACTTTTATGGAGATAACAATCCATAACTGTACCTTGATTGGATTCACAACCTAGAAACATTTTTCAGATGGTATAGATTGACCTCGGCCCGAAAGGTCTTATTTGCAGAGGCTAAATTGAAAGCCATGGCCTAAGTCTGTCAAGTAGCGGAAATTATGTAGATTGAGCTGTCAAAAAGAGAGTTCAATGCTGGCCCAATTTTGGTTCAAATCTGGTTTAGTTTCATACGTCGAACCAGCCTTATTTTTCTCCAGTCGGATCAGCCAACCTGTTGTTACTGTGTATCGTTAACTACCTTTGGGTCCAATATTGATAGTTGGTTTGGCAAAGATGTTGCCAGTACTTATTAGGATATTAGATATTAGTTTCTATTTTTATTTCTTTGTTTTATCTTGGCGAGCAAGCTTTGTAACTTAGGAAGATTTGTTTCATTTTTTAGTTAGTTTCTATTTTCTTATTGAGCAAGTTAGTCTAGTTAGTTTCCTATTTTGTTAGTCAAAGAAGTTTTTATTTTGTAACTTAGGTTAGTTTCCTTTTAATCATTAGTTGTTAGTTTCTAATTTACTCTTACTTGGTTTGCAAGTTAGTAGTTAAATTAGGAGGTTTTATTTCAAGCATTAGTATCCATTTTTATTATGTCTTTGTGTCCAAGCAATGTAAGGTTATTTAAAGCCCATCAATTATAATGAGAAGACAGATTTGAGATAAACAAAAAAAGATGGCTGATGCTATGGGATGCAGTTGGGTGAGATGCCTAAACCTGAGGGCTGAGATGCCTATTCCCTAATTCTTTTTCCACCCTTCTCAACCCTCCATCAAATTCTGTTTTCCTTTATTTATTTATTTTTTTCTGAGTGCTGAATACCCGTCCAGTACCAGCTTGAAGACCACTTGCAGGGCTGTTTCATTATTACTGTTGCTGTAACTTGATTTCTGGGCAGCAGTGTTTCTGCTATAAGTTCCTGATTATTGAGCCATTTGACCTCATCTTTTGAAGGTATTCCTAGTCCTATTAGGACTCTGGTTTTCCTAGTTCTATGAGGACTGAATACAAATAGAAGTCAGCAATTATTATTTGTTTCCTATTTTGTTTTTTCCTATTCCTAGTAGGACTTGTAATGGTTTGTTCTTTCCTATTCCTAGTAGGACTTGTAATACTTTTTTTATTTAATGAATGAAAGAGGACAGCCCCAATATAATTGATTGAGACTCCCTTTGCTCCATAATCGCAGGTCTCTCTTTCTCTCTCTTTTTCTTTTCTTCTCTTTACAATGGCCAATAGTGAAGTCCTCCAACAACTCAACTCCTTTAAAGGTGAAATTGATCCGCTAATCGTTGCCCTCACTATCTTTGTCACTTGCCTTCAGACAATGATGGAATCTAAGCAAGCTTCTATTGATCGATTGGTGGCTGCACATAGAGGAAAGAGTCCCATTCAATTTAAGGATTCTTCTAACACAACCCCATAGGATCCGTTGCCACCACACCACCACCACCACCACCACCACCACCACCACCACGGCCACCTCCACCACCATATGGAACTGGTTGATATGCTGATTATGGAACGGAAAGAGTAGCAAAACTGAATGTTCTTGACTTTTATGGAGATAACAATCCATAATTGTACCTTGATTGGATTCACAGCCTAGAAACATTTTTCAGATGGTATAGATTGACCTCGGCTTGAAAGGTCTTATTTGCAGAGGCTAAATTGAAAGCCATGGCCTGAGTCTGTCAAGTAGCGGAAATTATGTAGATTGAGTTGTCAAAAAGAGAGTTCAATGCTGGCCCAATTCTGGTTCAAATCTGGTTTAGTTTCATACGTTGAACCAGCCTTATTTTTCTCCAGTCGGATCAGCCAACCTGTTGTTACAGTGTATCGTTAACTACCTGTGGGTCCAATATTGACAGTTGGTTTGGCAAAGATGTTGCTAGTACTTATTAGGATATTAGATATTAGTTTCTATTTTTATTTCTTTGTTTTATCTTGGCGAGCAAGCTTTGTAACTTAGGAAGATTTGTTTCCTTTTTTAGTTAGTTTCTATTTTCTTATTGAGCAAGTTAGTCTTATTAGTTTCCTATTTTGTTAGTCAAAGAAGTTTTTATTTTGTAACTTAGGTTAGTTTCCTTTTAATCATTAGTTGTTTGTTAGTTTCTAATTTACTCTTACTTGGTTTGCAAGTTAGTAGTTAAATTAGGAGGTTTTATTTCAAGCATTAGTATCCATTTTTATTATGTCTTCGTGTCCAAGCAATGTAAGGCTATCTAAAGCCCATCGGTTATAATGAGAAGACAAATTTGAGATAAACAAAAAACGATGGCTTATGCTGTGGGATGCAGTTGGGTGATGCTTAAACCTGAGGGCTGAGATGCCTATTCCCTAATTCTTTTTCCACCATTCTCAATCCTCCATCAAATTCTGTTTTCCTTTATTTATTTTTTTTTTCTGAGTGCTGAATACCCGTCTAGTACCAGCTTGAAGACCACTTGCAGGGCTGTTTCATTATTACTGTTGCTGTAACTTGATTTCTGGGCAGCAGTGTTTCTGCTATAAGTTCTTGATTATTGAGCCATTTGACCTCATCGTTCTAATTTTGAGTGGGATGAAGAAGTTTGGTGGCACAGTTCCGCAATGGCTTGAACCCTCAAATTAATGCTGCCTTGCATCCAGTCGATTGCTTACAATGGAAGATGCTGTACAGGTAGCATATCAGATTGGGGAAAGTCTGAAACGTCCCTACAGTCGGAGAGCTTTTACAAGTACTTATCTTTGAGGTATAGGTTCCATTAAGAAACATCCTTTTACCAAAGAAAAAATTCATTCAGCAGCCTATATAGGCTAGTGCTTCATCCATAGCATCTTTATGACCTAGTTGATCGTATACTCCACCTTGACACGATTCAGAAATGTCATCTTCATAGTCTAATTGTCCTTTTCACCTTGGCATGGTTTCAATAAACCTTTTGGGACATCAAAGTTTCCCCAATAGTCCTTTGCATGCAAAGGATATAGACATTTCAGTACTTAGTGTCCCAATTGTCTGGTTGCTTTTCTTTATAAGGATTCTCCTAAACCTTATATTCCAGAATGCAATTTGGTTCTAAAACAGTTGATTTAAGGGAAAAGCGTGTGTTAGGTGAAGTCAATGGCACTCCCAGTTATGGTTTAAAGTATCAACGCGTACGTACCGTATCGGTATCGGCCCTTACCTATATGTTGTATGGAATTTTTAAAATCCTTTTGCATCGATATGTATTGTACGATACATTACCGATATGCCATCGATATGCACCGATATGTACCAATACATACGGATACTCTTTGGAAAATTAAAAATCGAGGCGAAATGTATGTTTTGGTATTTATCACGATGCATACTAATACAGTACATGTACTGATCGGGTGCACTACGGTCAGATAATGTGGCCAAGATGGGTCATTTTTTAGCAAAACACGATTTTTTGAGAGGGGTTTTTGTTCTAAAGTTGCTGCCAGCAATTTTTCTCTTTAACTAAAGTGGAAATCAAGGTTGGGAATATAGATTTTACACCCATAAACAACTATAAACCTTGGATTTTATGTGCGATACTCTCAATTTAATTTTTATGCATAATACATGTTTTGTATAGATTTTTTTAACTATTTTTTTTTATGCAAAAGTGTATAAAAAATGTTTCCTATCCATTTATGTGTATATCTTTAGTTTCTCTTTGATACGATACGATACGATACCTTCCGATACATATCTTAATTTTGGCCAACCGATACTGCGATTGATACCGATACTTTTATCCTTGCTCCCATTGATGAAGACCCATATTATTTTATGTTCTTCGTCTTGCTTTAACCGCCCAAAAATTGCTTAGGATGAAGATTGGCATTGCAGTAGTATTTTCTACACCCGTGTGAAATGCAATGATCAACTGTTTACTTTGGTCATTGATGGAGGCAGTTGCACTAATGTTGTCATTGAAGATGTTCGTAAGCTGGGATTGATGACAGAGCCACATCCAAATCCCTACAATATTGCTTGGGTGAACTGCACTAATCTGAAGATCACGGATAAGTGTTTGGTTTTATATTCTATTGGTGGATTTCAGTATACAATCTAATGTGACGTTCTCCCTTTGAAGGTGTGCCATATCCTTTTTGGTCGACTATGGTTGTTTGACAAGAAAGTATAGCATTGTGGCTATGCCAATACCTATGCTTCCAAACACGGAAATAAGATTATGAAGTTTCATCCTACCAAAGATCTCCCAGAAATTAAGCTCAAGAAGATAGTGGGATCGTTCTTCATTAAGCGTATTCCTTCGGATGGTCTCCTTGTTTTAATGTTGCGTTTCTACACAGGGTTTTGGTCCAACAAGGGTTGGAAGTAATTAGTAGTAGTTGATCATTTTATTTTATGTCTTTTATTTCACAGAGTAGGAACGTAAGTCGGTTTAGACCTTGTTTCCTTTTATGACTTGTGTCCTAGATTAGGCTAGTTTCCTATTTTAGTTGGTTTCCACTTTCATGTCTTTTATATTCCCTATATGTAAGACGCTTTGGCTTAACCGATCTATGTGGTGCGTCAGGTAGAGAGCTGAAACCTTATTATAGTAAGCCTGTGTTTGATTTGTAGTGGTGTGTTAGGTTGACAGTCAGCATTTATTATAATTAGCCACAACCCGTCAATCTTTTTGCATGCGTCCTTGCTTGGAATTAAGTGAAATAGAAGGGGTAATGGGAATACTGCCTTTACGAGAAACGGGAGAGGGTACAGTTAGCCACACAAACCTTATCCTTACTATAACAAATGGAGTAAGAATCATAATAATGGGATGTACCAGTCATGTGGTCAGTAACACCAGAGCAATGACCCACGACGGAGATATAAAAGGTAGATATGTGGTGACATGCATAACAGAAGGCATCTTGTGAGGTAGATGGGCTATCAAGCTGAGACATGAACTGGTAAAGCACTGCAATATTATCCCTAAAGGAATTGGTATCTTCCTGTGAGTGTCCTTTAGGATCAATCTCTGTCATAGTAGCGTGGGCTGTAGCCCCTCATCTGTGGCCACCATGTGTGTCGGTAGATCCACCACGGGTACTAGGACGGCCATGAAGAACTCAACACCTCTCTCGAGTGCATAGTTTTTAAGGCGGTAAGGCGACGGAGGCGTTTGAGGGTCTTTCGGATCGCCTTAGCGATAAGGCGGGCATAAAGCGTCGCCTTATCAACTAAAGCATTCTTGTGTAATTTTTTTATAAAACCGATCTATTTGGCTCAAATCTTAATTGAATCTTATTACTCATATGTTAAATAAATATTAAAGGTTCATTTTTATACCAATGTAAGATATTCATCAAGAAAACAAATCAATAAAGTAAATAAACTAAGTTCATCTTCATCAATCATCAATCATCAGTTATCAACCATCATAACATATTAACATATAATATAAATACATAATTATGAAACAAAATTATAAATATAAAGAAAAGAAGACATAAAAAATTCAAGTATTTATTATACTTACCTCTATGATGCCAAAATGAGTGCCTAAGCCCTAAGGTCATCCACTATATTTCTACTCTTGTCAGAGAAGAATGAAGCTCACCGTTGCCGGAGCAAAATGGTCGCCTAGATCAGTGGTTCTTCCTTGTTCCTTGATTCCTTCTCAAAGGCCTTTCTTAAAACCTTTGACAAAATCCAAACCCTGTTTGTGAATCGTGTTTTTGTTTTGTTTGTTTTGGTTATTTTTGGTGGAGTAAAGCTGATCCCATACATCTCAAGTGTTAACAAAATCATACACCTACCAATAAAAAATCTATATTCAGAATCTTCATCTAGTAATTTTAAAATGTATTTAAAAAAAAAAACTCATAAGGCGCCACTTCACGTAAGGTGGAGCACTGCCTTACCATCTCTAGACCGCATCAGCGTCAAGGCGCTGGTAAGGCGACGCCTTAGCGTCGCCTTAAAAACTATGCTCGAGTGTGCCCCAGATTTCCCACAATGATCACACTATTGGGGTCTATCCTTGTCATCTCAACGTGATGACCCTTGGCCTTGGCCACCTCCACGCCTTTCTCTGTGGGCAGTGGAAGAAAGAGTAGATCTCTCAAGTGGAGGAGCAGGGTCCATAGCACCTCTACTGGTCTCCTCAATAGGTAACTACACAACTCATTAAGGGATGGAAGGGTGACCGACCCAAATCTGTATCCGGATTGGCTCATAGTCTGAGTTCAATCCACCTACTAAGATCAGAACTCATTCCTTTTCAAGGGATTTGTAGACCTTGGCTTCATCTTCAGGATTAGACAACTGAAGTCTCGATAATGATTGTACTCCTCCCAGAGTCCTACGAGAGTAGTATAATAGTCAGAGATAGTTCTATTTCCTTGCTTTATGGAGAGAGCCTACTGAATGAGCTGATAGACCTTAACAAAGTCACCCACTATGTCATAGGTCTTGAGAGTTACTACCCTAAATATCCTAAGCAGTTTTATTTTGGATAAATCTTCTGTCGATCTCATGTTTTATTGAAAGAAGGAGCCAAGTCATAATAGTGGAATTTGCAGTTTCCCATTTTAGGTATTCTGGATTAGTGACAGGGAGAGCCTTGATAGTCCCATTAATATACCCAAGTTTCCCTCGACTCCTCAAGGATAACTTTACAGATTGTGACATGTCCAAATAATTAGTTCTATCCAACTTGACAAGGGAAATCTGAGTGTTGGGGTTATCAAAGACAATCGGGCTGGGATTGGTACTACTCAACCCACCTAATGTACCTTCAAGAGGTTCAGTGGGATCAGACATAATTATGGATACTCCTAAACAAACACAGTTGGAGATCCAAAGCAAAGGGCAACACAAGTCCCAAATATCTTCTTCTCAGAACCCAAAAAAATTTCAGCAAGTTAATAAACCATGAAAACTTGATAGAAAACAAAAAAAGTCCAGCAAGTTAATAAACCATGAAAACTTGATAGAAAACCAATAAAAACCGCTTCTAACGGTGGAACTTCATCCCAATCGCATATTCAAGCATCATATGATGTAACACATTCATCAATGGCAACCAATAACCACACTACCAGTCATTCTAGATAAAAAAACCAACAAACAGAGAAGCTGGCGATACCTTGCGGCAAGAAGAGTTTGTGGTTGTGTTCCAACACCACACCCAATTACGAATCAAGGGTTGGAGTGGTCAAAGAGGACCCCTGGGCGATTCTTTTCAGCCCAACCGCAGCCACAACCAACGCTGGAGAGAGAGAGAGAGAGAGAACCTAAGGCTGGCGGTAATGCCTAGGTGAGCTCCCCTTCTCCTTGTGAGCTTATAGTAGCTTTTGGAGCCTTCAACTCTCCCTCCAATAGCATTCAACTTGCTTCTAGAACTTCATTAGATCTTTTTGTTGAATCTTTTTACAGAGTGTGCTGCTATTAGGGAGAATCAAAGAATGGGAAGGAGATGATTAGTTGACTCTCAAACCACTTTGTGGCTCTGATACTAATTTAGTAATCAAAGGGATTAGGGTTAGAGATGAGGGAGAAGAAGAGAAGGGATGAAGGAAGGAGAGGAGTTGGGAGGAGTTGAGAGGAGAAAGAGAATGAAGAGTGCAAATCGTGGGAGAACATTTTGTTCTTCCTACCTATATTAAGCTCAAACTAATAACTTAGGGAAATTACATTGTCCTCCCTAGGGGGTAAAAGAGAAAAAAGGAAAAATACAACTTAATATAATGATAGTTCCTAAGTACCCCTATTACATAAACTCTAACAGTTATAGCTCTGATACCATGTAATGAAACCAGGACTTGAAACTAGTACCTGCGATTGTGAAGAGAGAGGAGAGGAGAGAGAACAATGAAAGAGGTAGAAAATATATGCTGAACCAGAATAGATTTGGAGAGAGATCTATTGTAGTCCTCCCTCCCAAGGTTTAAAGTATCATTATCATGTATGTATCAGAACGATGATTTTAAAAGATGTATCATATCATATCGGAGAGACGCAAGAGATACGTATGGAAATGGTTAAGAGGAGATGCAACCTACACTAGATACGTATGGAAATGGTCAAGAAACATATAGAAATGCTTAGGATATTGATGTAGTTCAAGCCTACGATTGGGCTGTAAAACAGATTTCGTTGGGGCCAATGGTAGCTATCAATTTTTCTTATTTTTTGGAAATTTATTTTCCAGATTTTTGTGGGCCCCTTGCCAACTAGATGAGATCGAGATTGAAGACCAATATGTGCATAGGCTTTCTTTTCAAGGTAAATCAACCTGTCAAGCTGATCTGATTTGGAGGAAATTTTTTCCAAATGTTAAGTGGGCCCCATGGCCATACATGGAGAAGAATATTAAGGATTTGACTACTTGTATTAGTGCGTTCTTAGGGAAATTTATTCCTTGTGTGGGGGATTTATTAACTAAAGTTAGTTTATACTTCATAAGCAGCTTTATGTACTTGGTAGTTTTATTCCTAGGACTCTTTCTAGTTTAGTTAACTAGATAGATTGGATTTGATTTATAATTAGTTTCTAATTAGGAGAAAAGTCTAGGAGCTTCCTTTCCACGCAAGCAAGAGTCATTACTGTAATCGATTTTTTCATCATAAAATAAAAGGTCGTTGCTGTAATCTACAGCCAACGATTTGATTAAAAAAAAAAAAAATGAAATACAGTTTTGTGCTTGCTCTTTGAGAGAGTATGGTGAGACGCTGTTTATGAGAGACCAAACAATGTGATTGATGAGAGGCCGTGGGTGAGCAACCCTGGACTGAGAAAGTCCCATATCCCCATTATCTATCTTCTATAATCATCTTTTCTTTGTTTTTCAATCAATTTTTGTGCGGGATTCTATTCTGAAATGTGAAGAGCTGTTGAAGATTCATTCAAAAGAGGAATAATAGGCTGAAGTCCATGATAGATCGATGCCCAAGGTGACAAGGTGTGTGGAAGCTACTGCCATTCCTTTTGTGACTGGAAATCCTGCAGAACGGTTTACTCGAGCTGGGTTTTTTTTTTTTTTTGGGAAGTCTATAGTGACTCAAGATTGGTCATGATTGGTTGCTGTGATTTGCTACTTGAATCTGTTTTATTGGTCATGTTTAGGATCCTACTGTAGAGTTGGCTCTTATCTGAGCTCATAGTTGTCATGGTGCCAAGGCAAACGAAGGCGGTGGAAGGCTGTATAAACGCTTAGGCACCTAAGTTGCCCGCTTAGGCGTTGATAAGGCACCTAAGTTGCCAAGTGTTATTTTTTTATTTTCTTTCTTTTCTAACATTATTTAGTATGCTACATACACCTTGTATCATAAAAAATCAACATTAAACCACATCAGGACATCGAAAAAATCAATATTAAGCCACATCAAGTCATAAAAAATTAATATTTAGAGAAAAGTTCTTGTTCTCTAATAAGTTTGACTAGTCAAATGATTTTATTTTTACATGAGACTTTCTTTTGTATGTTAATTTTTTTATATTAGGTCATTACTAGCATAATAAAATCATATTGCTTTTATGTTGCATCTAAGCGTAACTATATAGAATTTTCATTTCTATATTTCATATAGTTATATTCTGCATGCCTAGGGCATCTAGGCAATGCCTAGGCGCCCTTCCAATGCCTTGAGTCACGTAGTTGCCTTAACAATTGTGAGCTAAATTAATATATTCTGCTCTAAACTAGCTTTTCAACAAGTCTAAGATTACTTAAATTTGAGTTGCAATGACTAATCATATTCCGGTTAAACTCATTTTAAAGTGTACAAATGTTGTTAAAATCACCGAAATGAAAATTTTTTGGACTCCAAAACAATAGACTATTTTACCGAACTTTTGGTTTTTAGCAATATTTTACCATGATAAGTTTTATAAAATTTTCAGAATTGATAAAAACCCCAACATTTGAAATTTGAAAATCGCCCCTACAACCAAAAGTTCAGTTTATGTTCTTAGGCTAGCGACAGTTACCCAAACTCCAACTAGGCCGCCTTGATGCCTAGTCGTTGCCTAGGCGACTATGGTTGAGCTATAGCTCCTACATTAGATATATGTAAAATGCAGTTTTGAAACATAAAAACTATAAATAAATAATATGTAAAACATATCATGTATAAAAAGGAAAATAAAGTACGACGAGACAAGTGTATTGAATTGATTATATGTACATGAGGTTTCTCATATGTACTCATAACAAATTTTTTTACGTATCTTATTGGGACCTCAAAGATAGATACATATAAACTAGTATCGGTAGATACAGAAGGATACTTAAAACCTTGCTTCTCCTGTATTTGTATTACTAGCTAACAGCTAGCAGACTCTAAGTAAGAATCCTACTCAAAGTACAATCCTAGTCATAAATTAATAAAGAAAAATACTGAAACATAACCACATCATGTTAGGGACACTCCCCCTATTGTGATCAACAACAAGAAGCCTAATTTCAATAGAATACTGTAGGTGACAACAATACTGAGGTTTTAGGTATCGGTAGGTATCGATATAATTCTTTTTTTTTTTTTAAATGTTTGTATCAACCAATATGGTCCAATATGGGACCAATACAGTCCAATATAGGTAATATAAATATCCTTTACACTTGCAAAACAGAAGCCGTGATTGAGATACGAAACTGAGAGCAACTGAAGGCCTTGAAAACTTTTTTTTTTCTTCGATAAAATTTGGAAGAAATCATTCATGATATGCACTATTTAAACAAGTTTTGGGGACTTGGTGTTTAAACACTGATCGAAGTAGATCTGGACGAAAAAGTGGTAAAGTTGCAGATCTATCTCCTCTTTTTTTTTTGTTTGTTTGTTATGCATTATTAGATTAGGTTAAAACGACTCAAATCCTTGTATCGAGTTAATATATTTTTTTACATATTGCATAATAAGGTGTTTTATTGCTTTAGAACTATATTTTATATGTATCATAAGCACATCCGTGTTTTTTTTTACCATTTTCATGCATATCTTTAGCATATCTTGCATCTCTCTGATATGATACGATACATTTCTTAAAATACCCCTCCAATACAATACCGGATACTAATACTCAAACCCTTGAACAATACCCTTGCGGTACATGTACATCACTTAACAATGTATATGCTTCAAAATAGTAGTGTGCATCAAGGTTCGAAATCTTGTTTTGTTTCGGTGTTTCGGTGGGTTCAGAAACTGAAGTTTCGTTTCGTTTCGTTTCGTTTCGTTTCAGCGAAATTTCGGTCGAAATGGTGTATTTTTTTTGTTTTTGTTTCGGCTGACTGTTTCAATGGTCAAACGGCCATATTTTGACCTGAAACTTGGTGGGTAACTTATTTTAAGGTGAATATACATGTTTAGAACATAAAAATGCAAAAATATTAGGATATGACATTGTTTTAGAGTTGCACATTTGTTTGGCAGCAACCGTTGAACTGTTCTGAAAATTTTACTTGGTTTTGGAGAAAGAACTTTACCTTTCCGAAGCTTTAAATGTGTAGATCTTGTAGGAGCCTATTGGAAGTCAAAATGTGTGATGATATGGCTAATTAGAGACTTGTTGGAGACTTGGAGTGTTTTTCCTTCAAAATATGCAAATGGAACCGAAACCACTGAGACAGAGTCGAAATTTCGACCGAGATATGGTATTTATAACACGTGGAATGTACCGAGACAAGCGAGATACCAAAATGATACCGAAATTTCGACCGAAATTTTGTACAAATGTTATTTTGAGCCTTATTTCGTTTCGGAAAAAAAAAAAAACTGAAATTCTGAGATTTCGTCGAAATCTCTGCATGTGCATATTCATGTGCATGTGCTTGAAGAGATTGACTTGATCTTGATTTGTATGGAGAAAGAAACATTGTGAGATCTATTGTTTGATAGATGGCATCTTGAGATTTCATTTCAATTTTCTAATATTTCTAATTGTATTATGATAATAAATTTTTAATTTCAGCCAGTTTGTGAAATTAAGCTATGGCTCAAATGGAAAACTTTATTGACAACAAAGAGCTCTTTGAAACTAAGCGCTTATTTTATAAAAATAAAATAAAATAAAATATGAAAAATTAGAAGTACAATTAATTAGCACACTTTTGACAAAGTGATGGATTTTTCGATCACGGTGATATTGGATTTGACGAGAAACTAGTATCTCGAGGAACGAAGTCTTTTTTATGCCAAGTAGATCAACGACAGCAGTTATTTACCTACTATGGAGGCTCATGGAAAGATCTAGAGCCTATAAGGACTTCCATTTGGTTTTCATCGACTTAGAGAAAGCCTACGACAGAGTCCTTGGAGAATTAATTAAGCATGTATTGGAAAAGAGAAGGGTGTTGAATAAATATGGATATAATTAAAGACATGTACGAGGGCGTGGTGACTAGTGTGAGAATTGTGTGAGGCCAAGGTGGTGAGTTCCCAAAATTACAGTTGGGTTACATCAAGGATCAACTTTAAGCCCATATCGATTTGCCCTTATCATGGATGATTTGAATAAGAATATTCAGGGTGAGGTTTCATGGTGGATGCTTTTTGCAGATGATATTGTCTTGGTGGATGAGACAGTGCTAGGGATTAACGATAAGTTGGAGTTATAGAGATCTACCTTTGAGCCAAGAGGTCTTAAGATAAATAGAACGAAGATAGAATATATGGCATGTTATTTTAGTTGCACAAGGATGGATAACAAAGTAGTGAAACTCTAGGACAGAGAGAGACACCACAAAGCGACTATTTTGATATTTGGGGTCAACCATAAACAAAGAAGATGATGTCTCTCACAGAATTAAAGTAGGATGGATGAAGTGGAGAGGTGCATCCAAATTGTTGTGTGATTGGTGCATTCCTCTTGAGCTTAAAGGAAAGTTCTATAGGACTGTTGTAAGACCGAATTTGATGTATTGGAGGGGGGAATGTTGGGCAGTCAAGAAGCGATAAGCTGAGTGTAGCAGAGATGATGTTGAAACGGATGTCTAGAAAAACTAGGAGAGAGTACGAAATGACCAGGTTAGAGTTGATTTGGGAGTTGCCCCGATTCAAGACAAGCTTTGAAAATGTCTTTTAAGGTGGTATGGCTATGTTCAATGGAGACATTTTTTCTTTTCTTTCTTTCTTTCTCTCTTTTTTTTTTTTTTTTTTTTTTTAAGAATAAATAATTCATTACCAAGAGGAAGAATATACAAAGGGAGGGGGGAAGGGGAAGAGCCAAAGAGCATAAAGGCCAATAAGAGCTCAAATGCCAGGGGGGAAACATCAGTTGGGGGGGAGATAATGGAAGGAGGGAGACCCTAGGAGACAACAATGAGCCCTGTTCATTGGGGTATTTCGAATTGGACTGTGACGGATAAAGCCAATCTTAGAGTTGACATCGAAGATGGCATTCCAAATCTTGTCAAAAGAGCGAGAGTTGGAAGTCCATCTTCGGAGATTGCGCTCCATCTAAATATGGTTGATCGTGGTTGTAAAGGTGAGCTTCCCTACTATGTCGTATATGGTAGAACCGCTAAAAGTCATATTTTTCTAGATCCACTCTCTAGACAAGGGAGTGTAGTTCTATGGGATGGCCAAATGGATCTGAGAGCCTTCCAAACAAAAGAGGAGAAGAGGCAAGAGAAAAAAAAAGATCAACATCTTTAGTACCATTCCAACACAGGCAGCAGGAGGGGGGACCAGGATGCGTTGGTGGATGAGGAAAGACTGGTAGGGAGGTAGTTGGAGAGGGCATGCCAGACAATGAATTTGTGGCGAGGGATATGGCCTTTGAACCAAATGGTTTTATGCTAAGGAATGAGCGGGGTCTTGATACAAATGAATTCCCAAACAAAGGCCGAGGTGACCCTATAGAGGAGGGCACCCAAGGGATCTTATCTCCCCTTCCTCGGTGCCCAGGAGGGATGGGCGGAAGATCAAACCAGAGGTTTGAGAGGGGAGGAGGAACGGGGAGGAGACCAACCATTGTGGGAGAGAATGTAAGAAACCAGAGCAGATTTGGGTTACCTCGAGGAGTAAATGGCTCTGGGAGGGACCAAATTGACAATGATACCAAATGGGTGCCAGGGATCAAGCCAAAGGGAGGAGGAGGAGCCAATGCCAGTAACAGGATAGGCCATTGAGGGCAGAAGGCCTACAGCTAAGAATAGTCTCCAGATCCATGAAGCATCCTAGGAGTTCGTAACAAACCAAAGAGAGTCATTTTTTAGGGGGGAGGAGTAGATCCAAGAGATCCGGATGCTGTGGTGTTTGGAGGCATTTTTCCATATGAGCTTGAGGATGCTGACGGAGTATGATTCATCGGAACAAATAAAGAAAGAGAACCTGGCTATGTATTGACCAGGCCAGGCCGAGGGAATAGGAAAAAAAAAAAAAAAAGATCCTGAAATCAAAGAGGTATTCTTTACTCTTTATTTATTCTTCTTTTCTATTGAAGATATTCCTTTTAAATCCTTACGTTATTGAAATGGAATTGCTGATAAAATTTGTAAATAAATTTTGTATAGATCTTATCTATACAATTCTATACAATAAAATATATAAATAAAATATACTTAATTAATAAGTTGATGTCATTTATAGATCTCAAGCCAAAGCCACCTTCTGCCTTGGGGGAGTAGACTTTAGACCAACTGGTGGAGTGAAGGAATTTGGAGGATTCAGTTCCTTTCCAGAGGAAGGAGCAAAGAAGGGAATCGATGGCTTTGGATGTGTAAGAGGGGAGGGAGAAAATGCTTGACCAATAAAGCTACAAGGATTGGAGGACTGACTTGATGAAGACAAGGTGACCAACATAAGAAAGGAGCTTACCTTTCTAGAGCTGAAGCTTTTTCCTGATCAAGTCAAGGATTGGAGCACAATGGTGAGTAGAGAGCCTAGAGGAGATGAGGAGAAGGCCCAGGTACTTGACCAGAAGGGAGCCCAGGGAGAACCCCGAGCTGGCAAGGAGAAGGGCCTGACGGGAATCAGACACTCCAGAGAGGAAGATGTTGGATTTAAAAAGGTTGATGCAGAGGTTAGAGAGGGATTCGAAGAGGCGGAGAGAGGACATAATGGAATAGAAGGATCGGGGATCAGCTTTGGAACAGATTATGAGGTCCTCAGCGAAAGTGAGGTGGGTGAGCATTAGGGCTTTGCATTTGGGGATGGGGGAAATGAGGTGGAGGTCAATGGAGGATTGGATAGAGCCGGAAAGGACCTCAAGGGCAAGAGAGAAGAGGAAAGGGTAGAGGTGGCATCCTTGTTTGATGCCAACAGAGGAAGAGAAATAGCCTGTGGGGCTACCATTGATGCGAATAGAAAATGTAGGAGTGGAGATGCAGAAGTGGATCTAGTGGACAAAAGAGGGGGGAAAAGACATCTGGAGGACGACTTTGGAAACGAAGTCCCAACGGATGGAATCAAAGGCTTTATGGATGTCAATATTAAGGAGGGCCGCATGGGAGTGGGACTTGCGGTCAAAGCTCCTGATGATCTTGTGACAGAGGATGATATTGTCTGTAATGCTTCTACCCCCAATAAAAGCCAATTGGTTGGGATTGATGAGGAATCTATAAACACCCGAATCACGTTAGCCAGAATTTGGACTATGAATTTGTAGAGGAGGTTACAGAGGATATAGGCCTAAAGTCAGCAATAGAGAGGGCACCCTTTTTCTTAGGGATGAGGCAGAGTAGTGTGTGTTTGGAGGAAGAAACTTTTGATGGCAAAGATGAGGTCATTGCGAATAATGTGCCAGCAGGAGGAGAAGAGTCCCATACTGAAACCATAGGGGCCCGGGGCTTTGTTGGACTTGTGGGAGAGGATAGCCGCCAGAATCTTGTCGTCAAAGGGGTCAAAGGGGATGGCAAGGAGAGAAGGGAGAAGATGGTCTGGGTCAAATTTGTTCAGTATGGAGGAGTGATCAAATCTAGATTTAAGGAGCTAAAAGAGTTAGGGACAGGCCTATAATGACCATAAATGATGATGTAATGAATGACATGCAGAAGCTAGGTCTTGACTCTAGTATGACATCAAGTAGAGCTGTTTGGAGGGCAAAGATACGTGTAGTCGACCGCTTTTACGTGGGATGTCTCAATAGTGTTGCATCATTTCTTTTTCTTTCCTTGTCTTTTTTTATTTTTTATTTTACGCTCTCACGGATCCATGTAGCCGACCTTGTTTAGTTGGGAATAGGCTGAGTTGTTGTTGTAGTGATATTGGATCTACCCACCTTGGAAGTGTATATGGATATCTGTGTTATTGGATCCACGTATGTAGACTATGTGGATTTAATGAGATACTGTTATTTTAATTTTCTGTTTCCGCTGCATTTGATGCTTTTAATCCTTGTTTGGATGTGTCTTATTATGCACTTATCACGTGTGTAAAATTCAAATATTTTATTACCTCTGCAATCACTGGAGTCTTTTTACCAATCAGATCACATTGTGCTGTTCATGTTGGTGACTAGTTCCGAATTTGATCTGTATG
Organism: Macadamia integrifolia; assembly: GCF_013358625.1. Taxonomy (NCBI): domain Eukaryota; kingdom Viridiplantae; phylum Streptophyta; class Magnoliopsida; order Proteales; family Proteaceae; genus Macadamia; species Macadamia integrifolia. Next base: position 3,388,599 of record NC_056557.1, read on the forward strand.
TGCATGGTTGCAGCTCCATGACATTTTTTTCTCCTTTATCATTTGAAAAAGTATGTAACTGAATGATGGTTATAATTAAACTCCAGCAAATGTATTTTATTCGTCCAAAAAAAAAAATGAACTTCATCACTCTAGCCTGCCATGTATGGCGAAGGCGGGGGAAGTGGAAAGGGTGCTTTTGTGCGTATTTGTCATGCTATATATTTTCTTGCTTCAAACGGAATTATTGCGAGTACTACAATTGCTCATAAACATTGTGGCATTTTCTTGATAGGAAGCGCTTGTTTAGTATGATCAATGATCTTCCCACTGTCTTCGAAGTTGTGGCTGATAGGAAACCAATGAAAGACAAGCCCAGTGCAGATAGTGGAAGCAAATCCCGACTCAGCACAAAAGTGAGACAAGATAACTAGATTGTAGTCTCTTCTCATTCTCTCAAATGTCGGAATTTTAATTATGTAAACTATTTTTCCTCTTTGGCAGAGATCGAGTGATGGACAGGTGAAAAACAATTCGAAACTAGCTGACGATAGCTTTGGGGAGGATGAAGATGAACACAGCGAAACCCTTTGTGGGAGTTGTGGTGGGAACTACAATGCTGATGAGTTCTGGATTGGCTGCGATATCTGTGAAAGATGGTTCCATGGAAAATGTGTCAAGATAACACCTGCCAAGGCTGAGAGTATAAAGCAGTACAAGTGCCCATCGTGCAGCTTGAAGAGAGGCAGGCAGTAGCCACAAAGCTGATAAAGGTTAACATTGTTTTGGTGGCTGACACTGTAGCATTAGTAGTAGTATCTATGACAATTAAATATTCTTGGTTATGTGATAATCTTTATTTCAATCGACTCTTTAAAGGGGTTTGAAGGCTCCCTTTCAGCTCGTATTTTTTATTTTTATTTCATGTATGTTAGATATTTGTTATATATACATGCAATTACAGGAATTTGTATTGTTTGTGATGTTATGTGGAAGGTCTTGTGTTCTCTGGAAAAGGGTTGTCCATTTTGAGCTTTTATCTGTCTCTGACACCTTGGTTGGCTCTCAAACTGCACAAGGCTTTTGCTTCAGAAGCTCTTACACAAGAGTCAAGTTTCGGAGCAGGTAGGAGCTAGCAGCTTCTCCATATTCTACTATCTGAAAATGTGTCAAAAGGTGTTGAGCCAATGTAAAGCAATGATGTGGTTATCAGTCTGCCACGTGAAATTTGATGGTCTCACTTAACCATATGCACCAATTGGATTTCTGAACTTTGTATGGTCGGTGTTTTTTTTATCTCAAGTTTCAAGACTATATTTAGCATTGGATAGGTAAGTGGCTGGTAGATTGGTGGAAGTGAAATTTGGTGATATGATTAAATTATATGCCTTGTATTATCTATTAGCTGTTTAAATTACAGGTCAGTGGCTCTGAGGTTCGGGGCTCACCTCCATACCAAATTATAGCCAGCAATGTAAAACCTGAAAAATCAATAAAGGCAAACTGCATCAAACTGAGCTGGCTAGTATTGTATTATATTATTGAATAACGCTTGAATGTGACGTGGCCAAGATGCTTGATAGGGCCTTTAACAATTTACCAAAAAACGATTGGGTCCTTGACAAGCTTTTGTCCTTGACTTTTTATTTTTTGGGTGCCACTAGCTCAAGAGCCACTATGCCTGGCAAGATTTATTGAGGGGCCACACAAGGGCTCACGAGGGCCAGCAAAGGGGTCCATTGGGCGACTTGACTTATGCTAGAGTCCAACTCCTTAGCAGTCTGCGACAGAGTTAGAAGCTCATCCCCATTCTTGGTGGTTAGATGTAAAACTACATCGTTATGAACAAAGTGCCCATCAACAAAGACAGAGAAACATCAACCCCACATAAATAACGTTTACCAGAAATCGGAAAGAAAAATGGTTGAATAGGTATCCACTATGACCGATAGATTTACCTATGACCGGTAGATTTACCAAAGAGAAAAAAGATTTGTTTGATATTATGGATGACTAGTTGTGGAGGGACCATTTCGTTTTTGTAGGTTGGTCCAGTCTATTGCTCTTTCCTCATGCCTATTTCACTCTAGTAGGTTGGTTCATAACTACAAGACAACTAACTAAACAACATATTAAATGTGGAAGTGAATTTTATTTTACTTTTCTTTCAAAACTATCGTTAATTTTTTTTTTTAGTTACGTAAGTATTCTTGGTATTCAAGTAACTGATCTTTGGATCCTGATCCTCTCCAAGTCTTAAAACGTACAATTCTTGTGCAATTCTCTTTCTACGCACGACACATGTACATTTTCAAAATCTGATGGTTATAAATTTTTTTAGAATTTAAATCCATTTTAACCCCTCAAATGCCTTAAACTTCCACAACCATTTGATTTTGAAAATGTACAAATATTTCGTGCATAGAGAGAATTGCATAAGAATTGAACAATTAAGAATTGGAAAGGATCTAAATCCTTGATCTCTGCACTTGGTTGACACAAGGTACTTAGAGGCTGGCCATTGGAACTTTTTGATCGTTTGTTAGAATTAACTTCTATTACAACTCATGTGCCACTAGGGCTGGTTAAGCATTCAAAGAAAACTTTCATTGACCCTTTACCATGATGTAGATAATTTTAACAACTGCTTAGTGCAGTTGGTGAGCTATGGTGTGCAAAAAAACTATGCTCACTAGGAGGTCTCAAATTTGAACCTCTTGGCTGATACCTACTTCCCTCCTTGCTTACCAAAAAAAAAAAAAATGATGTAGATAATTTTTTGTTTATTGATTTTGTTCTTCTATAAAAAAAAAGTTAAGGGAGAAAGAACGCTATCTTGCTAGCACAGGTGCACACCAGCACATGGGCCAATGGAAAGGTGAGTGGTAGCATCTTCAGTGCATGCTGGGCTTGGCCCACACCCTGCTATATCTGGGCATTTCTTGCGCCAAACAGGTAGAGCGTTCTTTATTCCTTTGGTAATGATTGCAATTTTTTCCTTCAAGAGAAAGTTTTCCATAATGCCACAAAATTATTTCCCTCTCTTCTACTATGACTATATGGGTGTCATGTGAGTGGTACCTTTCTCCGCACCATCATTGGTGTGGATTGCCGATCCTTCCCCACAAATCGTGGGGAACTTTCACCCCCATTTTAATTATATCAATTCACTCCACTACACATCTAACCAAACGACCCCCAAAATAAACTACTTTGCATGTTGTAGCCTAAGAGGTGGTAGCTCCTGCAGAATTAGTATTTGCTAGCTATGTGAAAAGAGAGTTTGGATTTGTATGGCCGGACTTGTAGCATGCCCATCCATCATAAGGCCCAGATTCCTGGGCTTGTCAAATTTCCTGGGTTTTAATTTTTAATTTTTTTTTGGCTACCCATTCTGCACTAAGAATTGAAACAATTTACAAAGGGAGAGGTTTCATATTACATTAGAGAGCAGTTTTACACCAATAAGAGGGGAGGGTGACAAATCATCCAATAAGAATGAGTATTAATGAGGAGAGAGAGTTTGACTCATGAGTTTTATGTGAGTGGATATGTAAAAGAATTTCACATTGACGTCATACGCTTCTTTTTGCATCTGCAAATAATTACACTGATAAGTTTTTTCAAGAGTCCCATTCTTCAAGTACAATTGAACATTCAAAAGTTTGTAAAGTGTCTATCCATAGTGGATATGGTAGATTGGTAAAAAAAACTAAACCTTTCTAGATGATGATATGGATACCATATCCACAAAAGTTCAAATCTAATAAACATATATGGCAAAGGTTGTCCTTGTGCAGCTTCCCCCATTACTTGGACGGAACAATCCATTGAAGATAATATTTTTAAGCCATTCTAAAACAAAAGTGATATCTTTTTTTGGAAAAAATAAAGGTGATATGTTAGCACCTAAAAGTGAAATAATTTAAGAGAGTTGGTCTAACATGCTGGCAAATTGGATCCATTCCATCATAACCCTAATAATTTCTATACAAGATGAATACATGTTATTCATATTATAATCTATCTATGGTTAATATTCCAAATCAATAAGACAATTCCATGTTCTACTAAAAAAAATTTTAAAAATAATGAAAAATGAATTCAACAAGTATCTTTGATGAATCAAAGAGGAAAACCAATACATGATATGACATATGGTTGAGATAAAGACATCAAATTTGACTAGTAGCCAGTCAGGAGTATGCAATTATATTAAAAGGTTAACCTGACAAATCATCAGTATAACGTGGTTGAAACGTTATTTATGATGAAAACTTTTTCCTTGTAAAATAACAAATAAATAGGTGCAATGGGAGTGAACTTGAGAAGTGCATGGAGTCTATTAAACTTAATCATATGTAAGATGCAGAATAAATTAATTGAAAGAAGAAACAGTACCAATCCAAATTAAGTCAGGTATTTAACATGACAACATCAATGCAAGTATTTCATGTTTTTCAAGAAAGTATCAAACGCTATGGGTCTTTGAAAGTTCTAATTTACACACGCACATCATCCATCGCTCTGTGTATGTGTGTGTGAGAGAGTGGCCAATGGCATCCATCCAAGTTCTTACAATGGCCAATCGGGAGCAGTCAATTCTATCAAAAGGTCAACTTGGAAAATCTTCAGTACACATGGTTGAAACATTATTCCCTAAGGAAATATTTCCCCTTTAAAAAAAGGACAAGAAAAAAAGGTGTGACACTAGAGAAGTGCATGATCGGTTTGTGGACTTTGTTGAAATTAATCAAATATGAGATGCAAAGTACATTAATTGGAAGAAAAAACACTCTCTCTCTCTCTCTCTCTCTCTCTCTCTCTCTCTCTCTCTCTCTCTCTCTCTCTCTCTCTCTCTCTCTGTTGGGAGAGGCGGGGAGGCTAATGGCACCTATTCAAGTTCTCACAATGGCCATTCAGGAGCATCCAATTCTCTCAAAAAGCCAGCTTAGCAAATCATCAGTATAAATGTGGTTGAAACCTTATTCATTAAGGAAACATTTCTCTTATGAAAAAAAGGGTGCAATAAAGTGAAACTTGAGAAGTGCATGATTGGTTTGAGGTGTTTGTTGAAATTCAACATATATGAGATGCAAAATAAATTAATTGAAAGAAGAAATACACACACACACTCTAAGAAAGGCACCTATCCAAGTTCTTACAATGGCCAATCAAGAACAATCAGGCGTAAGCTGACCCAAACACCTTGATTAACCAAAAAAAAAAAAGAGTACCCAATTCTATTAAAAGATCAGATTGGCAAATCATCAGTATAAACGTAGTTGAAACGTTATTCATGATGAAAACTTTTCCCCAATTAAAGTGAGGAGAGCAAAAAAAAAAAAAAAAAAAAAAAAAAAAAGTGCAATAAAAGTGGGACTTGAAAAGTGTATGATCAGTTTGAAGAGTTTGTTAAACTTAATTAGATGTTAGATGTAAAATAAATAAATTGAAAAAAAAAAGTGTCTCAATTCAAATTAAGTCACGTTTTTAACATAACAAAATCAATGCAACATGCCGTGCTTTCTAAGAAAGTATTAAAAGTCATGAGTCTCTTTCTCCACACACACACAAAGAGGGGACAATGGAGCCTGATGTTCTTACTAAATCAACTTTTGTTTTTTCTTTGTTTCTTTGTTTTTGTTTTATTTTAGTGACATCTTAGTGAATCACATAACTTGAACATAAAGAGAAACATTAATCTAATAATAAGAAACTAATCCTTTAATTTACAACACGTGCTCTAATGACAAAGTCTTTATTTGATGCCGTGCTGTGACACTCAAATTGATTGTGACACATCAATGAGCTCTCATATTCAATATATGGCAACATGTGTTGTCAATTGTAGTTTTTTTTTCCTTTCCTCTTTTGGTGATAGACTTGTAGGGTTATATCCTAGTTTCTAGACATGGATCGACATTACAAAACTTTGATTAATCCCACTGAACTTAATTGCCCAAGAGAAAAAGAGAGACGTACAAAACTAAGATTCTAGATGGTCTTCCATTTATATTACGTTCTGCATTTTTTAAAAGGAAAATGGTGTATTTAATGTACAAGGTTCCTGTCATTGTGAAATTTGAAGAGAGTCATAACTTAATCTTCGTTGTGTTTTTTTTTTTTTTTGAACAACTGTGTGCTATGTGCCAACTGACTACTTATGTGCAAAGTTTGAGTTTTTTCTTTCTTTTTCTGATTATAATAGCAGAATTTGAATTCAATATAACTATGACATGTTTGATTAAAGCAAAGAAGAAATGATAACAAATTTTTTTTTTAGGTTTGTATCTTCGAAGATACTCAAAGTTGTGCAATACAAGTGGGCCACATGATAATAACTTGGGGAAAAATAGAAAAAAAAAAAAGAGGCTAAAATTCCCTATGTATAGTGACAAATAGGAAGACTTCATGGTTATCATGTTTTACCATGCCTTACAACAACAACAACAACAATAATAACAACAACAGACTTAACTTTATCCCAATTTAATAGAGATTGGTTACATGGTTGTATGTAAACAAAGTAAGAAAAACTAAGGTCCAAACAATAAAAGAGGAATAAAGAGATGGAGAAATAAAATGAATTTTTTTTTTTTTTTTTAATGTAAGAGCACAACCTATGCCTAAGGAAATGATATTTACATAAAATTAATGAAAAATAATTGTGTCACCATGCATAGTGAAGGATAAGAACACCCTCTAAACTTTGAAGACTTTCTTTTTCTTTCTAGGCAATCTACAGTGGAAAAAACTTGAACTACTAATGAGATGTTGGATCCTGGACAAGAAGAAAGAAGATTATTAATACATTGGAGGGAGTGGATGAGGCTATATATAAAGCCAAACACCACATGTGGATTATGATAACAGTATCATCAAAAGGTGACGTAATAGTATTATTAACAGCCAAACAATCACCCATACACATCAAGACAGCAAGTAAGGTACAGATGATGGACACCAATCAAAATCACTAGGGAAAAAGAGATGGGAAAAGTGATGGTAATAGATGACTAGATGAGGCAAGGGGACCATGAAATTCTTGTACCCTTTAATCTATAGGTCACCACCAAACCTTTTCCAAAAATTTTCCCACTTATTCTGGTTGGGACTTTGACAGTGAAGATGGTTGCGAGGTGAGAAGGAATTATAACAGTGGCATGGGCCACTATGAAATATCAATGAGGAAACGTGTTGCTTCTCCTTTTCCGTCTTTTAAATCCTCATTTAATAAACGTGATCAAAATCTAAAGAGGTTTATCTTTTGATTTGATAGTGATGTCGGCAAATATCTCTCTCCCTCTCTTCTCTCTCTCTCTCTCTCTCTCTCTCTCTCTCTCTCTCTCTCTCTCTCTCTATATATATATATATATATATATATATATATATATACATCCAATGCTTTTGCTTGTCCATATGAAAGCTTGAACTAAACCTAAATAGAGAGAAAATGAAAATGGTTGCCTCATCCCCTCATCAATAAAATTATTCAAATCTTCATATTCAATGATCGAGATAAGTGGTGGGGTCATATCTCAAAATGAGGGTTTTTGTCAACTAAGTTAGTTGTCAGATTTTTCAAGGTTAATAAATTACTAACTACAGTGGATGCTTATAGTTAATGCTACATATATATATATATATATATTTTTGCTAACGACGGGTACTTAGGCTTTCAACCTGATTAGTCCCGCGGGTCTATACTGACCCCACAACTGCATGGATTAGGTCATATCGGAGTTGAATGAAAACCATTCAACTTTCATTGAAAATAGTGAAAAGCACAAAACACCCCTTTGTAAATGGCCCAAGTTGTGCCTAGTGGCCCATGCTTATCTCCTTATTTACATTAGTGGTGATATTTTTGAAAACTCAAAATCCACCTCAAATTTAAGCTCTTCTTTTGAAGGCTTACACTTGAAGGAATTCCTACAAAAGACATTCCATGAAAATTGGTAGATATTTACCCTCTTTGTGGTTTATGCCACAACCAACATAAGACTACATGGCATGTCTTGCGTTCTTGTGATTTTGTCAAGAAGAATTTGGATTGCTAGTCCTTTGGGACTCTTAACTTTCCGTCACTTTCATGTTTAATTATGTATAACTTTGATGACATTCTTTTGAATAATATGGATTTCTTTAGCATTTTCATCATCATGTGCTAATATATTTGGAAGCTTAGGATTCAAGTAATTTTTGGCTTGTAGAAACCCAATCTTCACATAGATGATTGCTTTTCAACCCGTAACTGTTCATATAACATGTTTTCATTTCTTTCATAAAATGGTTTTGATTACTACAAGGATAACAAATAACAAAAGAAATATTACTGGATGGAAAATTGCCCTCATAAGAGGAGAATTGTGTCTTACTCTATGCCAACTATTTGATGACTGGAAAAGGTTATGAAGTAGTAGTATGTGGCTTTCTCTATGTGTTGAGAAAGGCAAAGGAAGAAGAGTGGGATGTCCTTGAGATATGGAGCAACATAGAGGAACTTGGATCTCTTATGGCAATCGACAACAACTCTTTTTGGCCATGGATAACCATCCATCTAGTTTTGGAAAATGCTCATCTTTTGTTTAAATATCCATTTTTTATAAAGTCTAGCAATAATTTAGTTAGCACCCTTGAGATTATAGCCTATAAAGCAATGAATAGGAAAGTAGCAATCCCAAGCTATGTTTTAAACACTCTCTTTAAAAAAAAAAAAAAAGTTGCTGGTTGCTTGGCCTCTCCTATGTGCAGACACAGACACAAACATAGGGTCATCCAAATTATCGCCCAACCCCCATGAAAGGTGGAAATACCCACCATGTTGATGTCTCTAAGTGTGTTCTCATTGGCCCCTACTCTCTCTCTCTCTCTCTCTCTCTCTCTCTCTCTCTCTCTCTCTCTCTCTCTCTTTGTGATGGGTGAGGCTGGGCACGCTGTTGAGATGCCTAGCCTATGCCACTCTCTCTCATTCTCCTTTGGAAATGACCCAAGGCCCTTTGCATCCTAGCCCCCCATTGGTTGACCTCCTAACTCTATGAAAGCTAGTGACGTGCCCAACCCTCTCCCATATAGGACTGTCTAAATGACAATTGATCTATAAGTATAACTAGAACTTGTAACCATATTTTGATTGTTTGTATCTTATTTCAAAAATATTTTTAAGTCAGTGGTAAAAAAGAAATTTTAAATAATTTGGAAGTGACTTATCATTATGTCATTAGAAAAGAAAATATTTTTCTAATACATATGTGAAAAAACAAGATGTGCACTCACTGAAAAATACAGTTTATTAATATTACGAGGGAAGAAAGTAAGGTGAAAAATTATTTGACACTTTAGTGGGTGTATAAGAAAAAACCACCCCCCCCCCACACACACATACAAACACACACACACACGTATGTATGTATATATATATATATATATATATTTATATATATATATATATATATATGGAAGAAAGAATGCTACCCGTAGGGTTCCATCGTGGTCTACATTTTGAACTATGTGGAAGATCACTAACGGTGTAGTATGACACCATAATTAGCCATAGTCAAGTAGGAGTCTTTCAAACAAATGGCACATAATTTTTTCAATCTAGTATTAGATGCTAGAATCAAAATTTCAACCATTTATAACACAGTTGAAAACATGCACTTGGCCTACTATTAGATGATTGACGGTGACTTGAATACTATGTGCAACAAATTTAATCAACTAAAATACCATGTTAAAAAAAAAAAATACTATTTGGAAGATATTTAGGGCGGTCTGAATCCTTTCCTTTTTGGACCTAATTTTTATATGTTAAACATATATATTTTTAACTATAGAAAATCTTGTAGAAAAAAAAAATTTATATTTTTTTAGTCAAAGTTGATGAAAAAGAAATTGTAACATAATTTTTTTTCCTTTTTATGATAATAACTCAGTCTTATCTCAACTAAATGAGGTTGACTACATAGATCCTTGCTCTCTAATTAGATATATATTCAAGGTCATACTTGATACAAGGCATAATCTATACATGTATTTTCTCCCCACTTCTCCTAGAGTCATTTTTGGCTTGTGCTTAGTTCTTTTAGTTCCTTTAACATGAATCAAATCACTTTTCTTTATTAGAGCATTCAAAAGCCTCGATTGAACATGGCCATTCCATCTCAAATGATTAGTTCGTAGTTGATTATGTATCGTAGTTACTCCCAAATCAACTCTAATATGATCATTCCCATGGTTTAAAGTATTAGTACATATCGGTCGATATGTATCGTATCTATGATACCCTACTTTCTAAACCCGGTCTAATTTTTTGGTTGGTTCTGTTTGGTCTTGCAGGACCTGAACCTGAGCGAGCCGAGTCGGGTACCTTATGGAACATGATGGCAAAGATGACTCTAAACTTGGGTTGGTCAGATGAATTGGAGTCGGCGCCTAGTGAAGTCCGCATGTCCAAGTCGTGCACTTGCACGTATCACTGGGCCATGTACGCAAAGTAAATGTATGTAGCTGTGTTTTATGTCAAGAACGTGTATTGATCAATTACCGAGAGTAGAATATGTGTCGGGGCTGAGTCCCATCGAAAATCCCAATGTTTTGGCTAAGTTTTGACTGACTGGTAGGTGGTCATAGGTGGGTCGGACCCACCAGTGTAACCTACCACTCTGGTCATTAGATATTTTTGACCCAGGTATAAATAGCATTTATTACCTTTCTTTTCCTCATTTATTGTTTTACACGGTGGGTGAGAAAAGTAAAGAAGAAAGAGAAAGAGAAGAAAGAGAAGGAAAGGAGGAAGAAAAAGGGGAAGAAGATGCTCATTGTGCGATGCCAGGGTTGAATATTTCAATTTTAATGCTGGATTAGTTATCCTCATCTCGAGATCTACGATTTGAGGTGAGTAAAGTCTATATTTCTTAAACCCCTAAGAAATCCTAAGTGAAACCCTTCGATTTGGGTAGGAATCTTTTAGATCTTGTTAATCCCACTTGAGATGATGAATCAAAGATTTAATGAAAGACCTATATGTTGTTTATGAAGGTTTTAGAGGAAGAAATTTTAAGAGTCGAGAAGCATTAATTGATCTCTTGAGCTAGAGAGGAGATTTGAGGTTTTTGAAGTGTTCTTGAGTAAAGAGGTAAAACCCAAGCTTAGAACTTTGAATCGATCCTAGATCTATGTTGAAATCATGATATAGAAACTTAAATTTGTGAAAAATGGGGTCGAATCGACTTATGGTGGTTTCCCCAAGGTGGGATGAAGAATGGGAGTGAACAGCAAAATCTCGGTTCTGAGTGGTGGGTGCCTGGACATGGTTGGACCCACCAATCCGGAGCCCGCCTGTCCTAGATGGGCTGTTGGCTCGATTGATGAGGAAGATCGGTGGCCACTTGGCCCGTTGGTTCAGGTAGAACCCTTAGGCCGAGTGTCGAGCGAGGATCGGTGGGCACCTAGCTCGTTGCTTCTGGCCCATCGGTCCTTATAGGGCCCCTGAGTCGAGCTGCAGGCAAGGATCGGCAAGTACCTCGTCTGTCGGTTGACCTACCAATCAGACCCTTCGGGTTCCACTTGGGCCCAAATTTGTTGGGCAACCTCCTCTGGTGATTCTAAACATGTTGGGATCATCATACCCCGTTGGTTATGAACTTAAAGTAGAGATATATTAAGCTCGATCTCTTTATGATAGGTTGTACTAGGAACTCACGTCATCGCACGTCGGATCTTCCTCGTATCAAGGGTGATCATTGTACATAATTAGGTAAGTGGGAAGAGGACATTGACTTTATTTTTGGAGTGTTTTTGTATCATTCCATTATTGTCGTAGACTAACCATGTCATCATTTCATTATTGTGTGTAGCCTAGACATCTTCGAATGCCATTTGCATGCATTGATGTGTGTATTATGAAATTCATTTATGACTTGATATACTGATATCTTTAATTGTTAAATACTTATTCCTACTTGAGATATGAGATGGATGACTTTAAATTATTGCATATGATGCATTGCTAGACTAGATGTTGTAGTCGGCTTGGACACTAATGCATTGGTGGCCCGTGGAATGGGACACTATGGCACTATGTAGTTACTATATCATATAGGAGCATGCAGTTAGGAATGACATATCCCTATGCCACGACCCTTCCCAACAGAGGTTTAGGTGTTGGGTATATCACTGGGGGGAAGCTCAAGATTGTGTACCAACGGTGGCGGTTAGAAGTCCGCTCGGCTGATCACTAGGACTATCAGCAACTTTGGTGATATAGCAAGAGGGTTAATCGTACTACTTTTAAATTAATGCATGGCAAGACCCATTTTACTTTAATATAGGGCAAGTCCCATTTTACTTTAATGCAGGTCAAGACCCATTTTACTTTTTCAATACCCACGGCTGGCCTTCTCCAGCAACCCTATAGGTGTATGGCGGGATAAGGTTCGTGGCTCGTACCCAGGGCATACACGCACTGTGATTGTAAGTAGCACATGACCTATGACTTAGATGTGATATTTAGTTGGTTTAAGATAACAAAAATAGACTTACACACATATAGATGCATTTGTATTGCGAATGATTGTTTGATCTTTTTTTTCACTTATTGGGCTAGTGAGTTCATCCCACGTATACACCACTTTTAGATGATCTTGCAAGTTATCCGACTGAAGAACTAGAGCTAGGACCCACTGTGGAGTTTCCAGTTGAAGACTGATGGGTCCCTGAAGATCTTGGTCATGGGGTTAAGTGCCCATACGAGAGTTGTGTTGCGGGACAGCAACACTAATACCAACCCGGGTTTCTTTTTGATTATTTTATGATGTTACCCCTTTTCTACTCTGGATGTTTAAAGTACAATTCTTATGTATATATCATGCCTACGGGCCCACAGGTATATGTATTATGTAATACAATTTGGGTATCAAGAGTATTAGAATATTTACATGTATCTGCATGTAAGACTTTCGCTGAAACACAGAAATTGCTTTCTTTAGTTGTGAGTATGCTGTGTAGTGGTTACTGTATCAAATGATCTTAACAGGTTTTGGGTTAACAGGTGTTAACTAGGTCACTGGTTTGGTTCTGTGAGAACGAGGTGTGACAGTATCTGTTGCTATCGACACGATACATGCCGATACACTACAAGGAAAAACATTTAGTCCATATCGTATCGTGGGTGTTGTACCGTACCATATCAGATTGGTATTGGCCTTGTCTGATCTCGATTCTTGGCCAATACCATATCGCTGGATCGGTGATGACGAAGGTAATAGGAGCAATGGTAGTATTGTAACGACTTCTTGGATAGCTCATCATAGACAGTGACTCACCGTTTCCATAAGGAAAGTTTTGGTTGCTGATAAGATGGCAAAACATGCTACTGCAACCATATCCACTACAACCTGGGATATCCCTCCATTGTTTATTGTTCAGAATTTGAGTTGGGACGCTGAACTGAGGCCAAGATTCAAGTTCTCGCAATCTTTTTTTTTTTTGGGGGGGGGGGGTTGTGGGATGGGTTTCTTTTGATTGAGTCGTTAACTTTGCTGATGGTCATGCCGAAGGTGGAATAACAGTTCAATGAGGATGCAATCTGAAATTCTTTTAATAAAGTATTCTTGCTGATTCTTAACAAAAAAAAAAAACCGTTAGTAGGATAAAAAAACCAAAATTTTTAAAGACACAACAATCAAAACCAATCTGGATCGAGATCGATCAGACTTGTCCAATCCCAGACCGTTTCTTAAACATGCTTTCAATTAATTCTGGTCTAAGAAGGTTTAATCTATTTTTCCCCCTGATTGAGGAAGCAGTTGATGTGGTCTAGTTTTAAAACCATCTTTTATGATAAGAAGCACACATTTAGATCCTTAGAAGAGAACCACAGGAAAGCAGTGGAGTAGAATGGAACTTCTTTCTGCCAACTACAACCCGACCAATCTGGCCTAAAACCAGTGACAACTGAGAAATGTAAATGAAAAAGGAAATCTAGACCAATAATTTGGGAGATGCTAGGCATCCCAGGACCTGCCTTTTTAAGGTTAAAACTTACACATCCTCATTAGTTGTCACTCTTATCCATATATAGTGGATGCTTTTTCTCACCCTCAGGTGGCTTCATGAAGACTACAAGGAAAAAACAAATACAGTGGATTGAGTCCCATTTTGAATTGTCATCTCGAAACAAAATTGAATGGGAACTCAAAATGAAATCAGTAGTTCCTCACCAGTCTCCCAATCCTTTTAATTATCTCTTTTAGTTGGTTTCGTAGCTATCCTCTGCCAACCTTTCAACCATACAAATTGACACAACACATTGCATGCAGCCAACAACATGATTACAAGCTCCATCACCTATCTCACCACCAGTATAAAATTTCATTTCCTTTTTATTAATTTTTTTTTTTCCTGTTGTCAATGCTAGTTGCCGTACCATTCAATCACTCTTCTACTATTGGTTCCTTACTCTTTTATTTTTGGGTGCAAGGCCCACACTGGATCAGGGACTCATTAGGGCTAGATACCGGGGATCCACGAGGGCTAGCAATGGGGTCATCAGGCCCCTAGTTATCAATTTGGCCGAACTGAATTTTTCCGAATTTAATCAAAAATTCTGATCGAATCCGAATTAAAAATAAAATTCAATAAAATTTGCGATTTTTTTAAAAGTTAATATAAAAATTGAATAATTCGGACCGAATCGGATTAAACCGAATTATTCGGTCCACTTAAACAGTATTTAAAAAAAAAAAAAAAAAAAAAAAAAAAAAAACCCAATAAGCTTTTTTGACCGAATCCTTAAATTAGTCAATCGAATTATTCCGAATAATTCTCCGCCCGAATAATTCCCGAATCCGAATTTGCTAACTATGATTAGGCCCCATATAAATATATATATATATATATATATATATACTTTGCTTATTAGAAATCCATTGAACTTACTGGTTTTACGATTTAGATTCAAAGATAAAGCTCGGTTAGTTGCATCTAACCCATTTAATAGATTAATTATAAGAAAATTCGAACTAAAGACATCTGTTAACATACAATATCTTTCAGACGAGTGGAGCTACACCTATGCCATTAGACTAGTTATTACTAATTACTAACATAATATTTGTTCCTTAGTCTTGACGTTATCATGGAAGTTCATTAGAAAGTCTATGTAGGAAAGCCAAACATCTTTCCATTTTCTTCTTATCCACGTGATTACCTATCCATTTGATTAGTTTCATCCTCATCCTGGCCAATTTGCATGGGAGACCATTCAATTAATTATGCCTAAAATTTGACAGTTGGCCAATTTGCATGATCTTCTATAAATCCAAAGAGTAGATTAGCACATCAATCATCTATTGATATGATCTTAATCTGGTGGCTAATAGTGTATGGGAGAAAATAAACTAAATACTCAGTGATATAGTTGAGATAGGCTACAATAGTGAAGTGTGGGTGTTCCATATAGTTTTTTAAATCAACAAAACTAGTAGTTCTTATGGTTGAATGTTAGGGGATAATTCCACTTCATTTAAGTTTGAAATTTTGAGTAATGTAAAATATTAATTGTGCCACTACACTTGAGTTTTTGGGTGAATCCTTTAACATGATAACAAACCACACATGCAATGTGAACAGCCATCCATAACGTTCTAAATGTGAGGAGTGCTAAGGATTGATCCCATATTGACTAGTGTTGGGAAATGAACGGGATCGTCCTATCAGTAGGGGTGGCCATTGTAAAACTAATTAACAAGAGAAGGGAAGATTAAGGTTACCTACAGTCTCACTATCATAAGATCTCCAAGTGATCTTAGTCGTTTTAAAGTAGATTCTTCCTACCATGATAGCAACCCGTTCTCGTTAGATTGTCCTACTAGTTGAGTTGGCTATTAAAGAACTAATCACCAAGAAAAGGGCAGATCAAGGTTACCTGTAGTCTCTCTATTGCACGACCTCCAAGTGATCTTAGCCCTTTTAAAGTAGGTTCTTCGTACTACAATAGCAACCCTATCTCGTTAGATGTCTTACCAGTAGGGGTGGCCATAAAAAAAAAAAAAAAAAAAAAAAATCGATTTAACTTTTGAAATAAGTTGATTTTCATTCTCAAGCTCTTTATGCCAAAATATAGTTCGAAAACGATTTAATTTGCATATTATTTTGTATTTTCTTCAATATTTTTTTAAACTTATGATCTTTCATAAATCTTTCAAATTTTCATTAATTTTTGGGAAATTTTTGCTGGGACATTATATATGTTTGATTGTTTTTGATGATTCCTTCCTTTTGTTCAAAAGGTGAAAACTTTTCCTTACTGGTGTATCTAATCTTTCTCAATCTTAGTTTTATAGTATGTACTATGCAGGATATTTTGTGTGCAGTGGTTCTTGGTTGGTCAAGTCTCTATTGTGAGCTTGGCCTTCCTATGTATGGAAGCAAGTGGTAACCTCAATGTACTTATGTAAGACCATCCTTGTGGTAGAAAGTAACATCTTCAAAAGAGACCATGAGCCTTCTGTAAGTCCATCCTTGTAGCATGGTGAAGATGAAAGCTTCCATCAGCAACTCCTAGTCTGAGATCAACTGATTAAAAAATTGGTCAAGGTTTCAAGAGGATTCTCTCCAAAAAGTGTTCATCAAATAGATGAGTCTATATATTTTAGGGTTGTGTATTGTAATTTCTAGTTCATTTTTATATCCTCAGAGCATGTAAGGTGATTCTCGTGTCTATGACATTAGGGACTCACCTAGATCAAAAGGACTTAAGACTGACCATAAATGAGGAAAAAATCCCCTTGCTCAGCCCAAATTTGGGCAACCAGACTTTAGTGCCGGTCAGACCAATTCTATTGGTTTTAGCAACCAGAGAAGGCTCTGGGTAGGTGGCCTGAAAACTGGTCCATCTAGTTCTATTAGACAAAGCATCCGAGAAGCCCAAAGGCAACCGGCTTGAGCTACTGGTTTGACCGCTTTACCAGTTGGCTCACTACGTAAACACTAGTTGTTTTCCAGCCTCACAACCGAAGCAATGATTTTTTAGGTTTACCATCAAACCTAATGGTTTACAAGTTCACCATCAAACCCTAGAGGTGTTTCTCATCAGTTCACACCAAATGTGAATGTTTTAAGGCTCATGCTTAACCTTTGCAACCTTTATTATAGGAGGTACTGTTGGGTTCATGTTAGGTTTTGGTCCAAGGAAGGTATTAGGTATCTCATTACACCCAATTAAATCGAACTTCAATCATAAGTATACTAGAAAATCTAAACCAATATGCATCATGAAAGAATACGAAAAAATAGAGGATGAATTCATCTTTGTCAAGCTACGATACATGGTTAGTATATTGCATGTAGAGCAAACATACAAAATCCTAAGATTTAAGAAATACGGTAAACCTAGACTACAATAGGAACATGTTGGAAATTACGAAAATTCCATTCCACATGTGAACGTGACTTATAGGCATCTAAAGCATGAAAATTCCATTTAAGATATTGACTGAGATTCTCAACTAAGACCTAGAAATAGATTTATATATATATATATATATCTGTAATTTTTATTTATTTTTTGTCGAAGGTGGAATTGTAATTCAATGGTTTTGATCTTGATCTTTGTTCCATAATTTCTTTCTTCATTAATAAAGTTCGTTCTCTGATTCTTAATCAAAAAAAAAAAAAAGTAATGTAGTTAGATTCGAGAAACTCTCATTTCTTTCTCTACTTTAAATTACATTTGAAGATCAGGATAATGAATGTATTGTTAGTTTGAGAATATTTAATTTTAATTAAAATACTAAATAATTAGGAAGACATGTTTAACCGGATGGCCTGAGGTGGTTACTCTTTTCTTGATCTACAACCTAACAAGTTTCCATTCTCTGGATTGACTTAAACCCCTGTCAGAGTTATTTTTGGAGTTCATAAGTCCTATAACCTAGTGGGAACTCATGAACCTTTTTTTACCTAAACAGACTTAGCAAAACCCTTTTATTAAAGATTACTAATCTTTGTCCATGAACACCATATTTTCTGCTTAGCTAAATCTATTGGTAACTTCCTTGGCTACACTATTCATCGCCCCAACTTATGATTGTAGACTTGTAGTCCAAAATCCAGAAATAAAAGCTTAGCACAACATGCTCCCCTTAGAATTCATTACCTGCCATGTGGGTAACATTGGTGGGTCTATGTCACAGAGAAATTAACCAGAATAGACCAATTCAGTCCCTACTACATAAAGTGTGTGATAAAATTACAAAAATGCTACTGCTTCATAAAATGGCATTGTCCATGTCTATCACGTGGTCAGGGAATGTGTCCTTAACTTGCAATAAAGATAAAATTATAAGATGGCAATATTTTATTTTATTTTATTTTTTGGGGGTGTGGGGCTGGGGAGGTGGGAGTATTACAACTACAACATAAAATGGTTAGTGACCCAATTTAGAAATTTAAAAGTTTTTTATATGAAACAGGTACATAATATCTACTCATTTATTAAAGTATTGCAACAATCAATATAGGAAAATACCACTTCACGGACATGTTAAGATTATAATCTCTTACCGTTTCACAAGTTTTTGCTATGTGATAGAATGATGTGGCAATTCTGTTCAAGAGATGAACATTTTTGATAGGCTGTTTGATAAATTTTAGATCCAAATTTAACAATATACTCTCCGTGTATTAGTGTGTATTTCATGTATATGGCAATGTTCACATCATGCAAACCTACTATACTACACTGCTACACACTTTCTTATAGTCCTAGATTTTCAAAGCTCTAGATTGAAAGACATGTACATGATGATCATAGACTTATGGGTCTACTTGTTCATAAAATTTGGACCCATCTGACATGCCATGTGATAGATTTTTTAGGCTGACAAACTGCATCATTCTCGTTAGGCTAATGATATACTTTGACCTAATTAATAAGGATTGGGGTCCTTCATATTAGTGAATGAAATGATTATAGTGAGAGTTGAATTGTCTGGAATTCTATCATGCGACACTTCAAGGGAAGTGGCACATCTGACGAGGAAGGAGCAACGACTCCAAGTGGTATAGCTTTCATGTCATGTCCAAGATAGAAAACAAAAAGGCTTCCTCTTCTTTATCAATTAGAAATTTAGACTTCAAAGATCCATTATTTATTGCAAAAAGTTTCTATTTATTGGAAAAAGTTTCGGTCCATTTCGGTTTCGTGCAAGACAACTTCGCTATCTTCCACCCCATTGCTGAAGGAAAACTATAACATTCCAGTCGCATATTTTTCACGATCTAATGAACAATCACATTACTACAGAAAAAAAAAAAAAAAAGAAGAGGATCGAATGACTATAAATTAGAGCTAAGGATAATGACTTTAAGAAATTATGGATTGCGAGTGATTTTAGTATAATAGTTACTTCCATTCATTAAGGAAATATTCCGAAGTTCCAGCAAAAATGAATTTATTTTCAACATTTTCTAAACTCTATTATTTGTCAGATTACCATTATTACATGGAAGAGAATGTGATTATAGATTTCATCGCTAAGAGATGTGCTATGACTCAAAACTCCTATTATTGATTATCATATCCAAGTTTTGGCTATCGTGATGTTATTTGGGATAGTGTGGAAAGACCTGGATACCAATTTGATTGATTTTTTTTTTTTTCTTGTCTCTACAATGCTTAGATAGTTTGCATTTTCTTTGTCTAAAGGTTGCTGCTGATGGCAATGCCGAAAATGGCTCCTTTAGATGGATATTGAGGTTCTTTTTCTTTGCTGATGGACATGCTGAAGGTGGAGAATTAAGTCCTTTTGTGTATAAATTTATGCATCTTGCTCCTTTGGGTATGCTCAGATGTAAATCTTGTATATCCTTTTATTTTTTGAGCTTAATATATACTTTGTTGAATTTTAGCAAAAAAATAAAAAAAGGATTAACTGCAATAAATATAGGGAATTTCTTTATCCACAAGAAACTTGATCCTTAATTATCCAAGGGAAGGTCTTGGGTGAGGATCTAAGGAAGACTTTTTTTGTTTTTTTGAGTCTTTCTATTGTGTGAAAGGTAATTTTCTCTCATATGAAAATACTTTCAACTTACGATTTCAAATGTTTGGGCAAACTTAAAGAAAATAAAAGTATCCAATAAGTAAGAATTAATAAATAAGATTATAAAATGATGAATGATAAATGTGATTAAATAATTAAAAAATCAATTTATATTCATGTTCTAGTGTCTTCTTGTCATCTTTCCTCACACTTCCCTTTTTTGTTCAATCCAAAAATAAAAATAAAAATAAATAAAGAAAGAAAGAAAGAAAAGAAAAGAAAAGAAAGATCAGTAACCTTGAAATAAATAATTGTTGGGAGGAGTAACGTTGTCCGTCTAGAGTTCCTCATGTCCACACACAGCCCCTATTTTCAAAAGGCGGGGCATATTTTCACAGCCTCCGAAAACAGGATCTATGTGTGGGTGTGGCGAATGCTAGATGGACATGATTCTTTCTCCCATAATTGTTTTAATAAACTTTCTACAAAATGTACGGTTAAAGGCATTAATTCATTGTTAAATATAAATATGAATAATACATATAGAATCATCCAATAATTTTAGGAAACTTTCTCTTCAATCAAATTGGAACATTCACCACTCCATCCATGTACTTCCCAAAATACCCTTCCAACATCTCCATACACATCTGACCAGTAGCGGTCCCATTCACTGTGGCTGAAGGAAAATTCGATCCATAATTAATAATTAAATTGCATGAAACAAACAAATTGCTACACACAATTGTCTTAAAAGTGGGATCCACATAAGAATGAGGTGTCCGACCGGGGACATTGTCTCACATCGCCTTGCTTCTCAGGATATTTAAGCTCTTTCAAGAAATATTTTAAACATCATTCAAACACATGTGACTACCTAAAAAAAAAAAGACTTAAATATTCTAATACATTGTTTAAGGTCTACTTCTATCTCAAACAGAAATAGCTTTATTATATTGCGTATGCATAAACAATGCCAAAATAAAGAAAACTAAATTAGAAGGGGAAAAAAAAAAAAATCAAATGTCAAATTTACCATATTAATTAATTATTTGAATTACAGGCCAGATCTAGCTCTTAAATTTATAAATTTTTTATTATTGATATTTCTTGGTGCTTACACTAGATATGACATACACCTATTATCTTCATATTATATTAATAAAATAAAATTTTAAAATTAATCTTCCTTAATTTATTATCAGGTGTACCTATAATCTACCCACTATGTTGAAAAAGAAAGGATTCAAATCCTTATTCCTTAATTTATAGGAAAAGATTTTCTGAACTAGACCACGGAAACCCTCTCAATATCTCTTTCATCTTCATATAAAGTTATCGATATGCACCCCCTCTATCGTGTTTGTGAAATAAAAGGGGTTTTCTATCCCAGAAAGTGGTCAAAGTCAAAGCTCCACCTATATCTATCTCTCTCATACTTCTATGAAATGATATTTTTATTGACAACGTTCTTGAACAGAAAATATTTTTCAAAACTGTAATGTATTTTCTTCTTTAATTTATTATCTTAAGCAACTAGAAGTGGTGAAGATCACAAGAGATCATATCTTCCAAGTTCCTCCACATGCCTTGTTTGTGAACAATCATGACCACCACTAAGGGTGTCAATTGGTATGATTTTGATTCAATACAAGAGACAGAAAGGAGAAACCAAAACCACACCATACAGAGAACATAAATTCATTTCCAATACTGAAAATTGTACTGAGTCGGTTTGATTTCGATATAGTTTTTATTATGTTCTGTAAACAATTCCTTATTCAGTTTTAAAAAGCAATAGTTAGTACAATTTTTATTCGATTTTGAAAATCTAGATCATAAGATACATATATAATATTTTAGATATATCATATATAATTAGTATACATGTGTATTTTTATTAAACTAATCATTAAGAAGCAGTTGACTCGCACTATTACTTATTAAAATAACCATCCGAATCCAAATACCGGGATGTACATATATATTTATATATATATATATATATATATAATTCGGAAGAGGTTTTCCTGAAAAGCAATGTGGCCCTACACCACTGTGGGGACCAATGGGAGCACATACGGAAACAACAACCACAGCGGATCCCATTTTTCATGGGTGGGGAGTTCATTTCACCCCTCTCTCTACCAGGGTGTAGAAGCCACCCTGCCTTCTAACTTCTTTTTTCCATATAATTATTATACATACGTGTTCTTTCTGAATGGAAAATATATTAAAGATAAAAGAAAAAAAAAATACAAATACAACAGACAAAGCCCAAACCGCTAAACAAGGGATAGCATCTCAACCAAAGAAAGTAGGGCAACCCACCAAGAGAGGAACATGACCAAACCCTAAGTGCAAGGTTAGACAAACCCAACCCAGGGGGAGGGAAGAAACAACAGCAAATAAGCAGGGACTATAAGAAGGAAAAAAAAAAGAAAGAAAGAAAAAGGGGGCGGATGGAGAAGAAGAAAAAAGCAAGGTACGGTGGAAACAAGAAAAAAGGGGGGTAGGGGAGGGGAAATAAAGCAGAACAAAAACAGAGGATACAACCAATAAAGAGGGGAGAAAAAAATAAAATAAAAACTGAGGGGGAGAGAAAAGCGGGAGATCCTAAGTGGAAGTTAGAGGTCTGTTCCAACTTGTATTTGGACAACCAACACACTTGTAAAGGACTTTGTTCCAAACATCAAAATTGATACCCTCGTGAATTTGCTCCAGAGTATGAGATGTAGAAGTCCATCTTCTTTTATTTTTTTTCCACCAAATATGATAAATTGTTGCACTAAAAATCAACTTGCCAATAGAGTCACGTGAGTTTTTGCCATTAAAATTTTCAAAATCCATTTTCGTTCTTTTCAAATGGAAGAATAGTTATGGAAGAAGACCATATTTTTCAAAGGATAGTTCCCCAAACAGAATTAAAGAAAGAACATTAAAAAAAGCAGATGCTCAACAGTTTCAAAATAATTCCAACATAAGCAGCAATTAGAGATGGAGATATTCCTTTGAGATAGAAATTCTTGAGTCGAAAGACAATTAGTCATGATCATCCATGTCATAAAAGAATGTCTATGAATGACAGAAAATTTTATACTAAGAAAGAGTTGAGGCCTGTTTGAGATTTAAAATGTAACCGCAAGCGTACGGATCAGTGTAGCTACGGGTCGAACACAGGGAGAGCAGCCACTTTATTTTTTTATTTCTTTTAATAATGCAAAAGTGAACTGATTAATGGTTGTGATCTAATTCTAATTACCGTCCTAAAAATAACGTCCTAACCATTCGTCATCTAAGAATTTAAAGACGCAAGCCACGCAATTAAA